>NC_133759.1:27785833-28106666 GCF_036562045.2 Rhinolophus sinicus
GTCCCCTCTCGCTTTTAAGCCAAAAGACCCCAAATTTGAACGTCTTGTCAAGTTGTTATCAGTTTATTTCAACAAGGTCCTATCTCTTACTGCTTCTCAAACTTTAATATGCACGTGAATCGCCTATGGATCTTTGTTAAAAGGCAGATTCTGATTCAATAGGTCTGAGTTGAGGCCGACATTCCCCCCAGACCTCCATGGATGACTAGACAGACCATCTTGCGATACCAAACATCAGCTCCCTTTGGCTCACGGAGAGGCCAACTCTGTAGTGCAACTCATGCTCCAGAGCTCTGCATTTGATCAATCTGGAGATGATCCCCAACTGAGTTCAAGTCCTTGCTTGATTCTTGTCCCTGCTTCTTTCACTCCCCTTATCTGAGGACACTTCCCCAATAAATCACTTAGCCCAATAGCCCTCCTCCTTGCAGTCTGTGAATCTAGGGAACTGATCTGAGATAAGGTATGCCACTTTCCTCTACCAAAGTCAAGAACTGTCATTTAGTTCCAAGAAATGTTGGGTTCTAAACGAAAAGAACAGAACAGAAAATAAAATAAATGAAACCTAAAACAACAAACCACCTAAATGACAGAAAATGACCCAGTGATACGGTGATAATATTTATTTCTTGAGTTATTCTCACTCTATTTGTGGTTTAGAATAGAATAATTGGCTCACACTTAGTAGAAGGAATTATCGGTGCGGATTTTTTGCTTGAATAGGATGAGATGAGACAGCTCCCTCTGCTAGGAATATTTGCTAGGACAGCTAATGCTATCAATTCTTAAGCCAGAGCCACAGTCACTTCTGCTCACCTTCTGAAACCCAAAAGTGGTTGGGTGAAAAGCAAACTCTCACCTGGGCAGGGCTTACCTTGCATTGTTCAGGTTCATCAAGATTAGCTGTGTTCGTAGTGCAAAGATGAGGCAGTCATCTAAGGATGATGTCTCCTTAATTTACCTTGTCTTTAAATAGTGGGGGAGTCATAAATAAAGGGTTCAAGGAGGTACATAAATAAATTGGCATAATTAGATGTCAAAATTAGGTGCCCACTGCTGTTCCAGGCACGTTTACATAATCGCCAGTGCTGCAATGGAAATAATTGTTTGCCAGGATTGCCTCTGTAAAGGCTTACTTAGTATAGTTTGTCTAAGTGGTTGTTTAGAAAATAGTCGAAATTCTGATTGTGGAATCATTGTGTACAGACTTAAATTTTCATTTATTCTTTAAAAGAAAAGCAAAGGGCAAATAGCTCATATTTGAAAACTTTATCCCTAAACAGAATCGAGAAAAAGTAAAGTTTTTACACAATACACACATACATACACACACACACACGAAGAATTATATACATATATTTAGGTAAAGTTTGCTCTAAATTTCACCTTTAAAAATTTAGAACTCTCTTTTGAGCATGAAAGTTTACTCCTTATTAATGAGTAACTGTCCAAGGTCAACGGAAATACAGCCGTTGAAAAGAAATTAGCATGCGTCCGTCTGAGAAAGGAAGATAGGGCAGAGATGCTCTTGTTGCTTAGTTCCCTTTATTAATCTCCTGTCTTGAGGTCTAGACTTTCTGTAATACTCTTTCTCCAAATATCCTTCAAGTTTTTGCTTAGATGTCACCTTTTTCAGAGGTTCCTAGTTTGGCTACCCATTTTTTAAATTGTTATTTTCCCCACCCCACACACGTCTTGCCCTGCTCTGCTTTTGTTTTTGTCTCCACAGTACGCATCACTTTTACCAGTCTATATAATTTACTGTTTAATTATGCTTATAACTTATAGTTCATCTCTTCACTCTAGAAAGTAATTTCTATGGGGTAGAGATCTTTGCCTTAAAAACAAAGTATTGTAGGAAAAAAAAAAGAAAGAAACAGTTCAAAAGTATTAATTGGTTCACATAAAAGTCCAGGAATAGTCAGCTGCAGGCATGACTGTACCCAGGGGTTCACATACTAGCTTAAGAATACAGTGTTTGTTTCTTCAATTTTATGCTTTACCTTTCCTCGTCATCCTAAGGCACACTTTTCTGTGCGGTGGAAAGATGAACTCCAGTAACTCTAGGTTACTTTCTACCAACCGAGAAGTATCCAAGTAAAGACTATGTCACACTTTCAGTAGTTCCAACGTAAGACTGAAGCCTAGCTTTCAATGTCTATTCCTGAACCAATCACTGTGACCATGGGTGCAATAGCCCTCTGGCTAGGCCTAAGTCCCATGCCCATGCCTGGGGTTGGGAGTAGGATAAATTCCACCTGAACCGTATGGTCTGAGATTGAGAGTAGTGTGGTTTCTCAACTGAAAATCAAGGTGATACAAAGCTCTTTATTTGTTAATTATGCTTCTCTATTGAAAATCTCAGCCATTTGTGATTTAAATATTTAAGGATATTTTTATTCTGAATTTTGATGCTTGTCCCTTAGGAATGATTTACGGAACTCCGAATGCCCTGATAACAAATTATTATAGCAATGAAGAATTCACATGATCATTTACAACGGAAGAGCTGAGTTCCAATCCATTTTTTAGACTGCAGACTGATGTCAATGTGCTTCAAATTATTCTAAAAAATTTGCTACTAACTCACTCTTGATTCCATAGCTGCTAAGTCTGATACTTGACCCCATCATACGAATGTTCTTTGTTACAAAAATTGTTCCTAATATTAAGCAAAATGGGCATAGCTTTATTTTTCCCCCTAGTTGCCCTGTTCTACTTCTAGTAGTAAGTAATGCCTCTTCTGCCTGTAACATCACTTAACTTTTAGGTAGACAGTTATGTTTCCCCTCAGTCTCCTTCAACTAGAATGAATATCCCCATGTTCTTAACCTTCTCTCACAGGTCTTGTTTTCCAAACCTTTTATCATTTTGTTGATCTCTTCTCAACTACCTACAGCCTATCTTCCTTAAAAATGCAATGTCTGATATCCTTACGTGAAGCAGAAACATTTCCTCACAGAGCAGAATTGATTCTTATGTTTAGGGATTTTTTTTTTTTTTTTACGGAGAGCTATTGTATAAAGCCGCTTGCTTTTTCTCACCCACAAGTGGGTTATATTATTGCTTAACTGGTATTCCCCAGTTTTACAGCCATTTGGAAATTTACCAATGTCATCATCATACCCCTGCACAGATGTACAAAATATAATGAAGCAATTATTTAAAAGAACATAAAAGTAATTGTTAAAAAAAAAAAAAAGAAAAACAGCTCTCCAAGTTGATCCAGCTGTTAACTCTGACCTGCTTTTAGCAGGAAGTTTACATGAAAAGAAGAGAGTATAATCTGCAGGTGTGGACACCCCCGTTGACATAGAATTTAAGTTAAAAAGAATTTAACTTAAGGTATTTGTTGTGCTATTTGGCTTTGTTCAGTAAAAAAACTTCTTCCATTATCCATAAGCAGGCCTTTCAGAAAATGCAAACATGTATGCTTTCCACAATTACAATAGAAACTGAAGTATCATAAAATTACACAAGGGAAAAAAAAAATCCCAATTGACACCAAATCGTGATTCAGAGGAATCAACCTGTCATTTTATAATTAATGTGCTGATCATATTTTCATCATTATAGATACACCACAATGTTATATAGTTCCCTTGTAAAAAGATATCATTTAAGGCATAGCACAATCCAGAATATATACATACACACACACACACACATATATATATATATATATATATATATATATATATATATATATATATATATATATAGATACACACACACACACACACACACACACACACACACACACATATATATATATATATACATAAAACACCATTATACTTTCTTGATAGTCTAATGCAATGTATTGCCTGCTTACACACACACATTGTGTAACATACTGTTCGCCATCTAACCATGCTTCTTTAATGAAACTTCAAACCTTTGTGCAATATCAATCTGCCAAAGAAAGTAGTCCCTTTGCAGGTGACATAAGCAAACTCAGCTGCTTCCCTTTTAAACTTCCAGTTTCCTCTTCCACAATCAATCTAGTTGCTACGATTATCTGTGTGACAGATGTTAAATGGAGAGATGTTTAGTTTTCCCAAGGTGTTATTATATACTTATTTTATGTTCATTTGTTTTCACTCATCTAAGTGCTTCATTGAAATGAAATTTCCTCGATGACTGTCTTGGGTTGAGAGAACTCCACATCTCATTCCTAAATAAGCCTTCTCTGACCTTAAAAAGCATTTTACTGTCCTATAAAAATAAATCCTTTTTGCTTTGAGTCTTCTCTTTTAGCTAATGATTAGATCCACATTTCCCAAGGAGTTATACAAATACAAGTCCATGAGAGTCCTCGGATCAAATACAGTTGGGAAACTGTACTCTATCCCCCTCTGGGAGATTGCTCTAATGAACATATGAATAGTAAAGGCTTTGAAAAGTTCCAGAGTAAAGAAACCTGTTTAAGGCAGTGTTCCCCAACATTTTGGGACTTGACACATTTTTACTCTTACAAAGCTCTTATTCGAAGTCCTAGGAAACCAGTTGAAACACTATGAAATATCAGTTAGCAACAATATTTCAACAACGATACTTTGTTCATTTTTGGACACAAGACTTCTACATCCAAGGAAGTTGATCAATGGTGTTTCCTTAATTTATAGACTTCTGTAAAATGTGAACCTGAGCTTGGGACATGGGAAGAGGCAGTGCCCATGCTAATTTCCGGAAGGGGAAAAGAAAGGAATAAAGAATCACTAAGCACCTATTATATTCTAGACACTCTTATTCTTATATGCTATATGCATATACATTCATTTAACAAATATTTATGGAGTACTTATTATTCTGAGAGCTGGGCATCCATCCAGAGCAAGGAAAATCCCTCATTCTGATGGTGTTCAGATTATCACATTGAATCTTCAAGAGGTAAGGACTTTTATCTTAATTTTATGAAAGAGAAAACGGAAGCTCGGAGATGTTATAGGAGTTGCCTGAGATCACAGAGATGGTAAGTCAGCATAGAGAGTTGTCTACGAACTCACAGTAGATCTCCTTGTGAGGCTGACATCCCAGCCCCGACCCCTGTGTACCAGAGAGTACCAGTCTGTCTGCAGAGACCCACAGGAGATGAGATCAGGGGATGCTAACTGGGAGACAGCTCATCAAAGGCACTGTCCTCCAGGTATTTTATTACCTGTTCCACACCCTCTCTACCAACTGCCTATAATAATAAGAGGAGTCAAACCTGGAGGCATATTTATGTAGGTAAATAACACTCTTCTCCCGTCCAAGACAGTTTTGCATCAGCATTCTTAGCAAGTGCTTTCATCTTTGGTTTCCAACCTAACTTTATGGGGAAACTTAATCTATATATTTACAAATCCTCTCTGACAGTGAGCCTCAAACCCATCTTTAACTTCATAAAACCTCTTATTCTGCCTCTAACAACTGAGAATATGCTGTATCCAGAAATTCTCCCCGAGTCTTTGACCTGTGTCTTGCATGGGGATACAGACTGGGCTGTGAAGACTAGGTTTGAATCCCTGCTTTTCTACTTGCTTTGAGGATATGAAAAATGCAAAGCAATGTTTTTCTCTCTTCCCAGCTTTCACTGCACTAAATTCTGCTTCCTTGTATCACTGATGCCTTTTCAAAACTCACTCTCAGAAAAGGATTTGAAAAGTATTCAGGCAATGTAGACCTCTTGTTATCCTGCCTCTCTTGGAGTCAAGTATCCTAAGGTTCTGTTGAGCCAACTGTCTTGGGGCTCCTGTAGAGTAAGTGCTCTCCCCACTCCTGGCTTTCACTCCTGCCTGGATGCTGTTGACGCTCCAGTCTCCAGGCCAGTGTTTTCTTGTGAACTCCAGACCCTTGCTTCCAACAGCCTACCTGGCATTACCATCACGCATCTTGTGCGAACCTCAAATCCACCTTGTCCAAACCTGCTCCCCAACAGCGTTCCTTCTGTGAGGCCCACTCTGTGATGAGGCCACTTTGTAGTCCTTGCTGTTGGCAGGACGGGAACTTATTTAGGTATCTATGGCTCTGCCTGTCCTGACCATAATGAATCAATCAGGGCACCTCTACATCATTAGTATGTTTACTGTTTTGTTGTCTGTCTCCCCTTCTAAACTGTGAGCATCTTGAGGACAGCTACCGCATCTTATCTGCCTTTACATTCCCAGTGCTTAGCAAGTGTCACACACATTGAGTGTCAAGGGAGTGAAAGTTGCCTGAATGAATGTATAAATAAATAAAGTGGTAATAAAGGTAATAAAAGTAATAAAGATAAAAGTGATCGATAATTACTATGAGTGTCATCTATTTGCTAAGGATACTAGTATTTTAAGAGACTTATACAGCCAAATTAAGAGAGTAAAACACTCGTAGCATTTTCTTTATTTAATCAGTTGTTCGGCAATGGTTCCAAAGACCTTTACCCTTAACACACTTAATGCAGAGCGATGTGGTGAATGCCAACTAAAGATGGTTGTAAGCCTATAGCTATGAGGTTTAGGACTCTCTAATTTTTTAGACAGTTATAATTTTTGATATCTTGGATTAACAGGCAAAAATACAGATTTTTAGGTTTGTGTATTTATATATTTTTATTATATAGTCACAGTATTCTTTGGCACAGAGTGACATGAGGGATGAGAAACACTAAGACGCTGGTGAGAAAATTTCTCCAAAATCAGCAATGGTCTGGCATGCTTCTTCGTGTTGGGAATTGCTTGACCAGACTCTTGCTATATTTTCTTCAGCGTACTGGCTTCCTTTGCCTTTAAAGAGTACAGAGTCTATGGCTGTTCATCAAGTTTCCACAAATTAATTCTGAAATGATAGGAAAAGGTCTTAGAATTTGAGATTCATTTTACTTGTCATTCAAGGCAGAAGTTTATCCGTATATTAAACACATTAATATCCACAAAGAACCTTTTTTTTCTTGTAATAGAACAATGATACGGTAGCCAAATTTCTCAAGTTTCCCCATATATAAATGAAAGAGTTATAGCCTTTTAGTCTTTAAGATGTTATCTATGTTCTTATAATTCATCCAATACGTAAACAGGGAGATTCCACAACTTTTCCTGTGATGCTGTCGACACTTGCCTTTCTGACAATAAAAAAATGAACTAAGTATGCTATTTTGCATTTTAAACATAAGAGCATCGTGTTTAAATGACAGCCTATCTATCTACTGCACAGAGTAGAGAATATCACACAAGTTAAAAATGGGGGCAGGAATCTTCCACTCTAAAGGAAAAGTATATTACTTCTGATAGCAGGGAGCACACTGTGGTAAATGGGCTTTGGATTCATAAATAATGATAGTAAACAAATAATGGCATCTCCTATAAGCTAACTTCTCTAAGTGTGTTACATAAATTAACACATTTCATCTTCATAACCACCTTCTGAAATAGGTACTATTTTTACCCCATTTATAGTTGAAGAAATTGACCAGTAGAAATGTCCCCAGGACCAAGAGCACACAAATGACATGGCCAGAATTTAGACCCTGGCAGTCACATTCCAGAGTCTGTGCTCTTAACCACCTGGTCATATTGACCTGACTCCCAGCCGTGCAGGAAGGAGAGTGACAGTCTCATTCTGCATTGTTGGGCTGCGGGCTGGGGCCATCCCAAGGTAGTGACACGTGAATAGGGTTTTACAAGATGAGGAGACGTCCACTAAGTGTCCCTTCAGGGAGAGGGGGCAGTGTGTGCAGCTTCTCAAAGGGACACGCAGCCAGTGTTTGGGAATGACGAGGACCCTGTTTCTGAATCGTAAAAGCAGGTACACTGAGGGTCAGTGTGTCCTGGAGAAGGTCAGGGGGCTCCCGTGACACAGGTCCTGGGCCCTGCAGCCCCTGGGATGGGTGTGAACACTGGGTTCTGTGGGTTGTGTGCCCTCACGTGTCATTTCAGAGACGGTCTGTGACTTTTGTCAGATTTTCCAAGGGGTCTGAGGCAAGTAAAATGCAGAAGTTAGAACCCCCTGCCCATGTCAGCGGAGGCACTGGGGTGTCAGGTGGTGAGCTGGCGTCCCTGTGTTTCCCTCTTGGTCTGTGCTGTGAGAGTACAGCCCGTATGTTATTCTTACCCTACTTGGGGCTGACCAACCACAGGACAGAGAGGGGAGTCATGTGCTGGGCCAGCAGTGTCAAGAGTCAGAGCGGTGGTGTGACCCAGCGGTCCAGCCCCAGCCTCGTGCCCTCAGTAGGCGGCTTCATACTAACAGGAACGCTCTCCCTCAACCTCAGCAGAAACGAGCGTTTGGAGCGTCTTGAGCAGCAGCTCCTTCAAATGGGGTCATGTTTAGCCTGGCTGGTGCCCGGGACACAGAAACTGCATTTATGTCCCAGTGCCTTCTGTGGACAGGTGTCCTCTCCCTTTGTACTATCCAACGTAGAGCAGGTCACCCCCAGGTGACATCATTCAACTGTGACCTGCCCCCCCCCCCCCCCAGATGTGAGGAGCGGGGCCTGGGTCTGGGAAAGAGTCAGGGGGCCATTCTCAGAGCAGTTCTACTCACAACTCGAGCCAACAAACCTCTCTAAGCCTTAGTTTACTAATCTGTAAAAACAATAGTACTTGCCATTTGGGGTTATCGTAAAAATTAAATGAATGTCGGAGTGCCTGGAATAGAATAAGCTCTTCCTAAATGTAGTTATTATCAATCAGGACATCAGGACATATTTCACATCTGACCTGTTATTAGGTTGTATCAGTCAGTGTCCCAGAAGGAAATAAATAGCAGGCTGACTTGTGTAACTGAGGTGAGTTTAATGAAGAGACCATGAAGGAAAACCAACAGGGGAAAAGAAAGCGTCTAAGTCTAGTTATGGGAAGACTTGACCACGCCTAGACCCAAAGGGAACAGTACAGGGAGCAGTTTCTAGAACCATCTGTTCCAGAGGGCTGCCTGATAAGCAGTGTGATCTTCAGTGGAAGAATCATCACTGTGAAAACTTGGCCTGGCAGAGAAGGAACCAGAATGCCAAATACCTAGACTCCCATCTCCTCTCATCTTCCAGTCTCCTGCCAGCATCTCCTGGTAGCCAAACCAAAAACAAAGTCAGATCTCCAGGGAATCTGTTTGCTGGTCTCTACAACTTTCTAGTATATGGTTTATGGATTCTACCACTGCCTCCATCACACAAATGTCAGCTTGCTTCTGTGGAAAAGTGTATTATAAACAAAATGTTAAATCAGGCATTGTAGAGAATTTCTAGGCTAAAAGTGAATCATTCTTACACTTCTTAGGTAATTTATTCATTTTAGTATTTCACGGGTAAAAGCTGAATTTATTTACTTGTTTTCATTTATTTAACAAACGCTTACATAAGGCTTGCCTTGTACTAGGCACTATTCTAAATTCTCAAGTATTAGCTCATTTCATTTAATTCTAGTAAGGACTCTATGAGGTACTTTTTAATCCTCATGTTATATATGAAGGAATTTAAGTCAGAGGTTGGGCCCAAGGTCACACAGCAATAATTCCTTGAGTCTGGATTTGAATTCAGGCAGACTGACTCCAGAGTAAAAGCAAATAGCAAAAGCATGAACCACAGCTCCGTTTTTATGTATTTATTATGGAAGGCATCGCAGCTTCTTTAAATTAACTTTGTCTCTTGAGAAATAATTTTTTGAGTAGAGCTTTAAAATGGACTTAAAATGTGTGAACCTTGTTTGGATCCTGTGATAATGCTTAAAAATTCTTATCTTTTGGAGAAATATTGATTTTTTTTTTTTGTCAGTGAAGGAATGCAAAGTCTGGGATTTGAAGAATGAGGTGATGGATTAAACAAGAATGGTGAAATTCTGATAATTGTTGAACCTGGGTAAAGGTACCTGGGGTTCATTTTGCTATTCTTTTTAATTTTGTGTATGCTTACCATTTTTCATCATTAAAATTTTAAAAAAATATTGTCAATTCCCATAGAGATTCTTTAAGATGACAAGAAAGAACTTCATAAGTTTAAAGTGGTAATAATATTGATAGTAATTACAAGACATAATAAATTACACAGGCCTTTAAAACACATAGGCTGGAAACCATGTCTTGTTTCTTAGAGTAGTGATCTGAAATTGGTTAGTACGTACTTACGTCCATGTCTACCATTTATTCATGTCATCTATATTCATGTCTCTCCCACATGCCCAGTGATCACTCTTTACTATACCAGTAGTTGTGGTAAAATCCTTGTAGTAACAGTAGGTCTGCCTCCTCGAAGACATGAGTCCACTGGAGGTGAGAGCTGGCATCCTTCCTCAGAGACAGTACGTGCCCTCAAGCTACACACAGTCCCCCTCGGCTTTACCTGCCTGGAAGATTGTAGCCATTGAAGATTACCACCTCTGAAGCCAGATTCCTTCTTAGATCCTAGTGTGCAATACATTCTTTCTCAGGTTCATTCTTTTGCACACATTGCAGACTGTCTGAAATGTACTGCAAATCCCACCCCACCCCCATCCATCACCTACTTTTGCACAATGCTTCTTCACCTGGCTAGCTTCACATTTTTAATACTCACTTCCTTCCATTAGCCTTTCCAGATGAGTAATTTGGGGCTTGTTTATCTATCTTACTCACTACCCTGTATGGTCCTTGGGGGCAGGCTCTGGGTTTTAAAAAATTTTGTATTCTCATTTGCTATTTCGTTCCTGAGATACAGAAGGACTAAATAAATGGTTGTAGAATGAGTAAATTAGGCTGTTTATTTAAACCTTGCTAAAATGCCTGTTACACTAATCAGAGTTAAATTCTTTCAACTAAATTTACCAACATGCCCTGCCACCAGTCATCTAGCCCTGCCTTCTCATGGCTCTATGTATATATAAGGTAATTTGAAGGAGGAGGTTGGATTATTTTCCAATGTTACAATCATAGGGCTCCTCAGACAGCACCATGCATTTCATAGGTATGAACTAGTTAATTACCTGGTTTTTTATTTCTCTTAGACTTAATCAAATCATAGAATTTAGAACTGAAGGAGCCTTAGAATAATCTAACTCTACTGTTTCACAAGCAAGGATATGGAGATACGGGGAAGTTAATTGACTTGCCTAAATTTAAACCAAGGCTTAACTTTGGTCTTTTTCCAGAGAATGTCAATTCTGATTCTACATTTTTCACTTAGAAAAGGTCAAAACTTTGGCCTTCCTTTTTAAGTCCTAAGACTTATACAGTTTTGGTGATGCCTTTTAAGAAAAAAAGCACAAAATTACAAACATAAAATTTAGTACAAACATGACTATGTATTTAGAATCAGAAAATAGTAATGACATGATAGATAATGCTGAAAAAAACCACAACTATCACAAAACCCTGAAAAGTAACCATATTTGTAGAAATTAATTGCCCACCAGGCCTCTTCATTAATTCATTTATTTGGGATTATTGGATTAGTGGTCTTAAAAGAATTTTCTCTAATAGTATGACATGCTAGGATTTCTTTAATTATAAATAAAGTTTGAGGTTGGGATATAAGTCCACAATAGAAGAGTATTTAATTTCTCCAAGTTATAAAGATGTTATCGCTGATAGTTTCTGCCAGGTATCAATATCTAAGTCATAGCAGAGCCCTAGCTGCTAGGCTTACCTCAGACATGACTAACTGTCGGAAGTTACCATATAAACATTCATTCATTTATCAGACGAGTTCCTACTGGTTTCATGGAGTTCCTACTTGTTTCCGTCGCTGTACTGGGCCGTAAGGATATAAAGATGAATGACATTTTCTCTTACCCCTTTGATTCCCAGTCTACTGGGATAGATTGGCAAAAGCTAAAGAATCAGAATTCAATGCCATAAAAAGTTTAAGAGGGATGTACAATAAGAGGATCAGAGATTTCTGATTCTTCTTAGAGGTGATATGGTAAAGAAATATTCACAGGGGAGGTTATTCTGAGGTGAACTTGAAGGACAAGTGACATGGGGAGAAAATTCATTATGTACCAAGATGAGGAGCCAGGAAAGGGATGTTATGGCTCAGTGAGGGCTGCAACAGAATATGTAAGGAAAGCAGCGCCAGGGATCAGGGATTAAAGCCAGGAAAGGAGAGATGAAGTGGCATGTATGGTGTGCTAAATGTCTTGGACAATAACTAATAGGTGATGAGAAGACCTTTGTTTTAGTCAGGCTGCTATAAAATACCATAGACTGCGTGGTTTAAACAACAAACATTTATTTTTCATAGTTCTGAAGACTGGAAAGTCTAAGATCCAGATGCCATTCAGGTCCAGAGTTGGGTGAGGGCCCTCTTCCTGGTTTGCAGACAGCTGTCTTCTTGTTGTTTCCTCACAATGCAGAGAGCACAGGGAGAGGAGATGCAAGCTCTCGTGTATCTCTCCTTATAAGGGCACTGATCCCATTTATGAGTGATCCACCCCCTGACCTACTTATCTCCACAGGCCTCACTTCCTAAACCCATCACATTGGGGGTTAGGATTTCACCATATGAATTTGGAGGGGTGGGGGCGGGGGAGACACAAACATTTAGTCCATAGCACTCTTGAATTTTAAGCAGGTGAGCAGCATAACTTTGGTACTTGTGGGTAGGGTTGTCTAGAAAGAGAGAAGAGGGGGAAATTGTAAGCCAGAAGATAACTATGATGTATATCTAATAGTCTGGGTGGGAAAAGGCATAAAGAAAGGTCGTGATCAAGAGGATGGAGAGGAGAGAATCAACATGAATTATGAGTAATATATAAGAAGGACAGGATCTGGTAATTGATTTTATATTGTAGATGAGCGGAAAGGGAAGAATTGGGGATAAGCGTGGGTACTGAGGAATGGAATTTACTGAGATGAGAACTATTAAATTATGTAGGTATTTTAGTTGATATTATCCCAATGCTTTCTTAATGTTTAAAAATACATATATTTACTTTCTATTTACAAAAATGCCTCAGTTAGAGCATAAAGTAAATAATAATAAGAAGAACTTTAAATTACTTCATTACTATGTATTCTTTCTATTCTCTAAATATGTTTTTTAAAATATTTTATCTGTTTCATGTTTCATAAAATTCAGTCTTCTCTTGTGCAGATATCTTCACTCTTACAGTAGAGTCACTTGCAACTCAGATTTCAAAATCTCTATGGCTCTCCTTTCCTTTATGTTTTCTAATTTGTCCTAAACTGTCCCTACAAGAGGGCAGCTGTCTGCTACCATCACTTCTGCTCCTCTAACCCAGTACTACTCCCCCAGATAAATAGTTCTTCCTGCATTGTCCAACATGGTAACCACTAGCCACCTTGTGGTTATATACATTAAAATTAAAATTAAATGCACTAGCATTTCAAATTGAGTATTTCAAGTGCTCAATAGTCACGTGTGGCTGGTGGCTACTATACTGTATAGCTCAGACAAAGAAGATGCATCATCCCAGACAGACAGTTCTACATTATTCTAGAAAGTTCTATTAGAAGTGTTGGAGTAGACCATTATTCTTTTTGATCCTTTTGAATCTTTGTGACTATTCATTCAGGATGCTAATGAGATTTTCCCTCTAATTCTCTTCTTGGAAACATGTAAGTTGTCCATGGTGTTTTGCATACAATTTTGATGTGATAAAAATAGTGAAGTTTGAAATATTTAAGAGAAAATTTTGGATCCGGTTAAGCACAGGTTGCCAATACAGAAAAGATCATCAAGATATAACAGTTCCCTCTGATAAGATGTCAAAGTGTCACCGCTAGTTTCACAGAGGAAAAGGTAGTTCGTAATACTAAACAGTCCATCTTGGTTGATTTGTCTCCAGTGACTAATATATTCTTCCTGTTTGCTAACTCAGCCAACTGATGTGCTTGATCGACTCTAGAGAATTTATAGTCTCTTTCTAAAAATTTATTACTAAGTGGATCGGTATAGTCATAATTTCAGGATTCCAAACAAACTTTTATCCAGCTATGTCACAAATGAATAAAGCGGCATCATCTATTTAAGTGGTAACTAGAGTTTCATAAGTATTTCCCCTTTAAATCCATCTCTGTCGTGGCTGTCGATAAGTCAAAAAGTAGTTAACGTAAAAAAATAAAAAGACAAAAACTGTATTATTGCATCACCAACTGTGGGTACATTTTAAAAGTAAATCAATCTCCTTTGTGAAAAGACTCAACACTGGTAATTCATCTACCTAGAATATCCAAAAGAGAAATAGGTCATCATTGCAGCAAAACAATAAGCATAGCACTATTTGGAAGAATCAATAATATCATGATAAATGAAGTCTCCTCTCACGTTGCTGCAACGAACCTCCGGTGACTGGGAGGTCCCAACAGACTCCACACCAACTCCTCCTCCCATCCACTCAGCTCCTAGGACTCTCACAGAGACTTTTCTAAAACAGGAGTCTAGGTCACATAAACCATGAAAAGCTTCATAGATACAGCTATAATAAGAAGTAAACTAGCCCTTTCCGAAAGGGCACCCCAATGTAGTGACTGATCGCTGGACCTTCGTTATATTTTCAGCTGTGTTGGCTATTTTGTGCAGCCACCCTACTTAGCAAGTGTGACGGACACTCAGTGCTGGGAGAACTTCATGTCATTCCTGATGACAAGGACACTAACAGACTATATTTTTCTTGTGTCATTCGGAGGTGCTTTGAACAAAGAAGCAAGTGTCCAGAATGTTCAAAGTTAACTGCAAACAGGGAAAAGAAAGTTAATGTGACACACTGCAGTATTCTCTCTTAGCATGCAGTTGCAAGCTTTGAAAGTCCCGTTAAGTATCTCTTTTTTAAGATAAATACCTATTAAGTAATGTATATGCACAAGCTGAAGTGTTAAATGGTTTGTTGAAACCTATTAGAGTACACAAGATGATAAACATAAATTATAGCTAATATACTGCACCAGTGATTTTTAAACATAAAAATTACTGACACTGTAAAAACACACTTGAGTCATCGTAGCAGCATAATAGCACTAATCCATGTTTATCCAACCATGCACTTTTCAAAAACAACACAAACCTCTAATAAATGCTTTGGCTTCACCTTGACAACTTATATGGGTTATTGCCTCGTTCATGCCTGGATAACCATGTGTTATGACTTAAATGTTCTTTAATATCAATTTATGCCTTGAAGAAAAAAGATTGAATAACATAGTGTACATATGGTTCAATTTATTACAGCAAAACAATCATTTTCGTTTGAAGATATTTTCTCATGGTGCATATCATAGAAATCTTCTTCAATAGAGCTCTCAATAAACCAGATTTTTTATGTCACAATAAATGAAACTAAGGCAGCTAATTGTTGCTAAGATTCTAAATAGATGGGTCTATTTGGCTTCCTTGTCAATCAAGAAATACATTCCTTAACACTTGTATTTCTGGATTCTAATGTTTCTAATTGGATTTTACACTATCTGATTAATGAGGTAGTTTATAGGCTATATATAAAAAAAAACGATACTCAAAAAGTAGAGAAGGAAATTGTAGATCGTCAGCATTATTGAATAGTCAAGAAGACACCAAGAATCATTTTGGTCACAAAAGCCAAAGGGGAGGAAAGTGGGGATGAAGAACTGAATTCTAGAAAGAGAATACAGTTTAAAAAATGGCTGTGACAATCAGAAATGCTTCTGAAACATTGGGCAAGATACTGTCCAAATCAAACATTTTCTCCACACCCCACGCGTTGCCCCACCAGCCATACAGTAAAATTCCAAGTCTTGTAAGTAGATGCTTTTGTTTGATCCCCAGTGGGTGAGGCATTGGAGTTGGGTCACACACTCAGTGCACTGATTCTAAAGCCTAAGGTGGTAGGTGGGCTTGGTGGTCTGACAGAGGATGTGAACTTTGTAGATATCTACTTTCTTAAGAAGAGGTAGCAGGTCAAGTCAATAGTTCTTCATGGAAAGGGAAATAGAACCAGCATATTCACGTATGGCTCATAATAAAATAACAATCACTACAACAACTTTAAAATATATTATTTTAATTATTCATTTTTTTATTTCTCACTTTCCTTCTGCCAGTCGACAATGTTATTTGAAAACTTACTGTGTGATGTTGGGGGTGAGTAAATACCACTTTTGGGGTGGGGCAAGGGAAGAACAGATAGGCTAAAAATAAAATAATTGATATGATAAACACTTGCAGGAAAGTGTTGGGAAAAGAAGGCTTGATGGAGGGGGTAGCATTAGTTGCTGAATCTTGAAAGACAAACATAAGTTAGTCTTAAAATGACTCATGGTCCCATAGAAAGCCAACAAAAAACAGGCATGTCATTTCTGAAATGAATATTGCTGATAAAATCCAGAGACCCAAATAACTTTTTCCAACAAATGCTAGTTATGGAGCATTCCACACAGTCTCAGCAAACTTACTTCCAAATAGGATTTGAGATACATGAGCCATTATCTCGATCACCCTCCACCCAAGCAAACACTAACACTCTCCTTTTCCATAATGAACTCAGGTGCTCTGTATGGTCTTCTCCAGAACCACTTACTCTCTCTTACCAAGACATTAATTAATCTTGTATGTCAAGTAGGTGAAAATATTTTTACAAACAGATACATTTTTCTAGGCATCCTAAACAAATCCAATTATGAGATGATTAATAAAAAAATCCAAGCAAACTGAACTCTGTTTCCAGAACTTGGCTATTTTCCCACCTAGCTCTCTAAGCTTTTGATTGCATGGTTTTCTCCATCTTGAATTCCTTTCTCTCCCATCTTTACATACTCAAATCCCACCTATTGCTTAAAGCAATAATCTCATTTCACTTCTACAAGAAAGCCTTTCCTGATTGCCAGTGGTTTCAAGTAGCCCCTGTTTCCTCTGTACTCCTATAGTTCTTTCTTGAACTTCTATAGAACTTACTGATTTTCATCCTACACTCTTATTATTTACATTGGTGTATATCCCCTGATGGACTCTAAACTCTTTGAGGCCAGGTAGGAACATTACCTCTCCCACTGTGGATCCTAGAGTTGGACACTCTTCCTTGAGCAGCATAAATTTTAACCAGGTTTGTTTCATAAACATGATTGATTTGCCTCTAATTTTGAAGCTTCCTTCTGTTAATGCCATAGGAACTCTTGCCATCAGGAAGATTACACTCTTGCAAACTATTAACGGAGAACTGTGAATAAAGAAATTTCTTTTGTATCCCATTACTATGTTTTTAAAAAGCTGATTTACAATCATGGTTTCTTTTATTTTAGTTTTATTCTTAATCCATCCAAAGGGACTGGATTATACACTTCTGTGATTCATAAAAATATATGGGCATGTAAAACTCCAAAAATTATGTCTGTCTTGCCCATCCTTGAAAGTATTATAGTGACAAACAGCAAATTCCAGGACATTGTCTCCTAATAGACTAAGCCTGTGTGGGTGCCCATTGGAATGCATACTGAACTATGTAATCCTTCTCCATTATCTATTAGCCCAGCACACACATTCTGGGATGAAACTCAAAGTCAATGACTATTTATCATCATTAGCTCCTCCAAGCAATGATTTGCATGCAAGTCCACACACTGTTCACCATAGTTTCTCCAATCTGTATCCAGGTTTCCCCAAGAGCATCCTTAAGTGATTCAAGCTTGAGAAAACCCAGCCCAGATTAAAAATGTGGCGGTCCTTGAGCAGCATCTGAGTAGACCAAACCGTTTACGTTTATGAGGTCCCTCTGTAAGGGAAAGAACACACGCAAATATACAGTCATGCATGTAAGCATCACCCACTCCTTTCATAAGAGCAAAAAATATGTGATTTGAACTCAATCGCCATTGGGGATGGGGTGAAGGTGGATGACCTAGCAGTAAGAGAGTCTTGGTAATGATTTAGAAAACAGCTACCAGAATGTCCCTGGCTGACTTGATGAAAAAAATTATCCTTTTTTTCATGGATGGTTTTATGTAATAACTGAGAGAGAAGACCATCCGGAAGATTCGAACAGGGACCTGGAAGACAAATCACTCATTTCTAACTTTGCCAATGCTGACAATTCACTAAGCTTATCTTTGAAAAGTATTTGTTCCAATGTTTTAAGGCACCATTTTCTTCCCTAAAAGTATAGGAATATCACAGTAGATAACGTTTTCTGATTTTCTTAAACACATTTCAATCACACAATAAATGATGGAGATCTCATGATTTTAAGGTCATCTTAAATAAAAATTCTATCATTTATTAGAATTGTGATTCCATATGCCCCAGAAATCAGTTTTTCACAACGGGGGGAGAATCCATTCACTCTGTTTAAAAGCAAAAATAAAAACAAGCAAACCAAACTATTAACTTTTATCATGATCCCTGTATTTTAAAAGTCTGTGAATCTGTACTGTTAAACTTTCTTTAGGAATTATATAAGCAGTGGTGTTTATTTTATTTTACATAATTTTTCCTCTTCTGGTTTAAATATCTTTATATGCAGAAATGCAATGTGCATTTTGCATATATTTACTCATATATACTTGAGGGCGAAGTACAAACTTATCAGCGTAAAAAAGTCCAGACTCCTGTAAAATTCTTAGTGACATTTGCCTTCACAATTGTCACTTCTGCCATTTCACCTTGTCCTTTCTAGTCCTAGTGATAGCCCTGTATTAAAACCTGATTTGGGGCTTTGATATCATTCATTTATATTCTAATATAAATGTAAGATAGTGTATTCACTTCCCTATTATCTTATATATCAAGCCTGAACTCAAACTTGGAACATTTGCCTCCTGTTAAGGGATTTAGAGCAGCGGTTGGTACATGAGAAATTCCTGGAGATGAGAGTTGAGAAGAGAAGGCAAGACATCTTCTCCAGTATCCTAGAAGTTGTACCTCTAGAATATTGACTGAATTCAATACCTATACTATACTACCAATACCTATACTAAATGAGAAACCCCAACAATGTTTACTTTACATTTATATTTGTTTTATAGTGTTACGTTGAGTACATGTTGGAAAAGAATCATTAAATTTGTTAAAGAAAAATCATTTCCACCAAATTATAAATTTCCAGTGGTGTCTTAGAACTTCGTTTTCTTAATTTTCAATATTTCTAGGTAATGAGAAGGGACTACTAGTAATAAAATGGCAAGAGCACAGATGATCTCAAAGGCACATGCTCCAGTAGTCCCTTTCTCTGAATCCTGTTATATTTTACCTCAATTTCCCCCGAGTGAACAGTCTGTGTAGAGACAGGGTTTATCTTCTTTACATTCAGATGGTTGCATTTCCTGCTTAAAATGTCAGCTGGATTGTCTCTGCACCCTGCCTCCCCCCACATCTTTTGGTCTCCCAGAAGCTGTCTGCGGCTTCAGGCAAACTTAATGATGGCAGGGCCGCAGAGCCAAAAAAGGAAAAACACCTGTGGGCAGTCTAAAGTTTAGTCTTGAAATAGACAGGCAATGGCCATCACCTGCCTGCTGTGTGAGAGCCCAATCAAGTCTATTCATCATAACTGTGCAGATAAGGGCTTTTTCCACCACTCCCCTCCTTTTTTTTCCCTCCTTCTTCTTATTTTGCTGTTGTTTTTGTTGAACTGACTGTGATAAGAAGAGAACAGAATATAGAAAAGGAATGACGCCCTATGCCTGGCCCTGAGGGGCCGCTGTTTAGACACATCCCATGACAGTGGTCATTATAAGAACTCACAGAATATTCATTCTGGAGAATGAACTTGAACCTCCTTTTCAAAAATTCCATTATAGCATTTCCTTTAACTTTCCTGAAGAAATTATGAAAGAGAAGAGAATGAGGGCTAATGACAGCTAAATTCAATGAGGACCCATTGTGTGTCGGGGAAACTGTTGGCAGGGGTTGGAGGGGTGTTTTCTTGTCCACGCCTTGTCATGGCAGGAAAAAAAAAAAATAAGGGAAGGTAAAAAAATTACACACTTATGGACACCATGACAAAAATATATTATTTCCTCCTTATCTTCCTGCAAGTTTTGATTTGTTTTTAATTCCAAGTGCTTCTTGAAATACTCGCTTCCCTTGGCTTCTGTGATTCCGAAGTCTCTGGTGTTTTCCCACTCTCCTTGGCTGGCTCTTCTCCATTTTCTTTGCAGGCTCCTTTCACTCTGAGCATCTTTCTTAATTGTATTTGGTCCTAGGCCTAAATCATTTGTTCTCTGCACACTGTTGTTGGGAGATTTCTTTCATCTACCACAAGGCTGTAAGTATCCATATATTGACAACTGCCAAAGCAATCTCTCTACCTGCGATTTCTCTTAAGTTCCACATCAATTTGTAGGGTGGCCACTTGCCACCATGCTGGTCAATGAGATACATGCAGACACCTACAGTGGATTTCTTTGTGTGTCTACTCTTTCTGTTGGAAGTGCCAAAGTGCCATACTTTCCAGATCTTGTATAGAAAATTATATGAGGCTGTAAGTAGGGTTTGTAGGGGAGAAACTGTCTTGTGAACAAGTGGTAGTCATGAGGTAGTTATAGGAAGAAAGCTACTTGCCAAAAATGGAATAATAGAATGATAGATGGAGCCTGGGACATTAATGCTACTATGAAATTACTGTACAAGCTGTGGACTGCCTGCCCTAGACTTCTTATATTGTGAGAAAAATAATTGCTTTTTTGATTTTATATATAATTATATGTATAGAGAGTGTTACATGTACAGTTGCATATAATTTTATATGTCAAATGAGAGAATACATATTTAAATGAGAGAATCATATTTAACATGGAAGGAATGGTCACAAAAATTGATTATGCATTTTGCAAGGACATCTCAACATATTAAAGACAGAAAAAAATATTTGGGCCATACTCATTGACTATAATGTAATAAAATCAGGAATAAATTACAATAAGCAAGAGACACACACCATCATCAGCAAACCCACACCTCAACATCCAAATCTATTCAGCTAGAAATTTAAAATCACAACTTCTAAGAACTCTTAAATTAAAAAAATATCAAATTACATGCAATTTAACAATAAATCGCATTCTATTATAAGAAAAAATTTCCTATCTATTTATTTACTTACACACACTTAACTTGTCTATCAATGTATCTATCTATCTATCTATCTATCTATCTATCTATCATCTATCTATCTAATCTATATAGACTGATAAATTCTTATATTATTCAGTAGTATGTAATTTGTTGTAATCATTATTTTGATCTCAAAATTTTTAACCAAATTTAGCCAGTTGGAAGATTTTCAAAGTGGCTCCTGTGTCTTTTTGACATGATGCCATCATTTTTTGAACACTTCTTTATTTACTGGCCCAAGACATTCCAGGCTTATTTTATACTTTTCCTGCCTTAGCTTTGGAACCAGCCATTTCTCTAGGAGCCCTGGTTCCTTTAAGGAGGAATGCTATTTACAAGCCAAGAACTGGGTATGCTCATTATTCTAGGAGTATCGTTGCTTGTAGGCCTTTCCAGAGGACAGGATTCATTCTAGTCTTCTGCTTTTATCATGCTCATGACTCCTTTCTCCTTTCAGTGAGAAACCTCGCTCCCTTTATACACAATGTATTTATTAATTTCCTCAAGCTTAAGAAGTAGTTCAGAATTGCTAATCCATATTTGTGTGAGAAACAGACCTACTAATTATAGGTCCACATTTGTTTATAGATCTTTACTCTTCAAATATATCAAGGTCATGAAAGACAAAGAAAGGCTGAGAAAATTTTTCTGATTAAAGGATTTTTAAGAAACATAATAACTGAATAAAATGAGTGATCTTCATTTATATCCTGGACCAGAAAAAAAGAATATTTGGACAATCAGTGTAATTTAATATGGTCTTAAGATTAAGTAATATCAATGAATCAATGTTATATTTCAAGATTTGAAAATTTAATTGTGATTATATGAGAAGTACTTAAGAGTACAGGGGCATGATATTTACAGTTTATGTTGCCACGCAGCAGCCTACCCATCTGTCCCCTCGTACCTGCCCCTAAAGAAAGGAGAGTCTGTGAGACAGATCCTTTCTGGGACTTTGCTTCACCTTTGTACTTACACCTTATGTCTCCCTGTTTGGCCCCAAAAAGATGGCTGGCTAGTCAATGACGGGTAAGATGCCCCATGGAGGAGACAACCCAAGCCAGACACAGCTGCGTGGGAACCATCTGGGGAACTCGCGCGGTAGATAGAGATGGGCACAGCCCCCCACCTTTCCCCGGCCAAGAAGAACCTCTGCCTCTGTGGCTGCATTCCTTCCTCCAGCCTGCAGGGGAAGTGACTCAGTGATGTGCTCTCCATCTATTCATATGCATAAAGGTTTTGTCCCTTGGGGAAGTACTTATCATGAGACTTATGGTTCCGCTGCCTGCAGGCAAGGGTGATTGGTTTAAATCAGTTTCCTATTGTAATGTATGGGATTCACAGATCTTGAGATTGACAAGCTTTACTTCTTTTATTTCCACACCTAACTAATAAAAGCTATACATTGGCCTGATTCTGGGCTCAGTCCTTGAGACTTGAATCTCTTGGCCCTGCTTGCACTCTACTCTTGTCTACTGTCTTTCTTAACCTTGTGTCACCCTTCTCGCTTCCCACTGCTCTTGTGCTAGACACAACAAGTTTACTCTCAAATTGTTCATAATAATGTATGTATATATGCATACATATACATATATACATATACAGATATGTGTATACACAAAGACATGTATATACATGTAGATAGTGAACAATAAAAGAAATGGGGCCAAATGTTAACAATTGGCAACTCTGGATAAGAGATATAATGCAGTTATTTGTACTATTTTGTAATTTTCTGCAAATTTTAAATTATATAAAAAACAAAGTTACAGAAAAAAAGAAAATAAACAAATGATAATGTACATTTTACATATCAACTAGTAGTATGCTACCCAAGAAGTTTTTAGGGGAAATTTATAATTTCAGGAGCATAAATTAGAAACAGAGAAAATAGAAATATAAATGAGCTAAATAAAAATGAAATGAACTGGGAACTTTTCAACAAAAATTCCAAAGAGTAGAAGTAAAGATAGAAGACAGATGCAGAAATTAGAGAAACAGGAAAGCAAGAACAAAAACAAATAATAAATCAATAGCATTAACCAATAAAATGAAAAATTTGTTCTCTGAAGAGACCAATAAAATAAGCACATTTTTGTAATGTCTATTTCAAAAGGAACAGTGCATACAGGACAACAATGTGTGGGGTATAACTGTAGATACAGAGATATAATGTCATGCCAATAAATTTGAAAACCTAGATGAAGTAGATGATATAATAAGAAAATAAAAATTTCCAAAACTGACTCAAGAAGATAAGGAAAATCTGAATAGTATAACCACATACTTATAACACAATAAATATAAAAGTTGTTAAATGACTATCCCCAATAAGAAGGAGATATTTAGGTTAGTGGGAAAACACAACATTGAAAAATGTCAATTATCCTCAACATAATCATAAATTGAATCTCATTTATATAAAAATTCCATTATGATATTTCCTGTCACTTGATAATCTAATTCTAAGTTCACATGAAAGAGAAGGTGCACAACTATAACAGAGATCTCTTGGAAAGTAAGAAATGTTGAGAGCTCCCATCTTTCCAAATATTATACTATATATTATATAAAGTTGTGGCAATTAAAGTAGAATAATATTGATGCATACAAAAATTGATCAGTAGAAAATAACAGCAATCCCAGATTGCATACATGGAAATGGTGTATATTTTGCAAGCAGTGAAAAAAGATAGTTATGACAATTGACTATTCTGTTAGAAAAATATAAAATAATGATCTCAGACATCTACTTCTTACTATTCACAAAAATAAGACAAAAATCTCAAATAGTTTACAGGTCTAAATTTACTATAAAAATTATAAATCTATTCAAAGGAACTGGAGCAAAATGTGTTTAGAACCTTGGAATAGGATAGGTCTTAAAACAAGACATAAATTTAAAATGCCGTTATGGAAAAGACTGATATATTTTATGTTTGAAAAAAAATGTCATCAGTAAGACAAATGATACAAAAAACAAAAGTGAAAAATTGTAAGACAAATTCACACTGGGGATAATATGTTTTTATTGTTTATAAATGAAGAAGATTAAAAACCAGACAGTATTTTAGACTTCTAAAAATTATAGAGAAAGAGACAATCAACTCAGCAGAGAAATTGGCAAAGGATGTGAACAGACCATTCACAGGATAGGAAATACACATAGCTGACAAATACTTAAAAGATACTTAGCATCATTAATAACCAGGGACATATGAGTACCAAAGAACACAATGAGACTGACAAAAACTATAAAGCAAGATAATATTAAGAGGTGGTGAAACAGCAGGCAATGGATATTTTTAATACTACTGATGGAAAAAATCAATTTGTACCGCAACTTTGCCAAGGTATTTCTGAATCTTTTAAACCCTAATAAGTGAAGGAATTCCACTTCTCATTATCTACTCTGGGGAAACGTGTATGTGTGCATAAAGAGGCACGTGTGATGATATCTACTGAAGCATTTTTGTGATAGCAAGAAAATTTAGGGACCAAATGTTCATCAGAATGAGAAGGAGAAAATACAACCAGGCAATGAAATCTTATGTGTAATTCGGTCGGAATGTGGTCAATTTATGTAAATGATATGAAAGTATTATCAGGGCATATTGTTGAGTGACAAAAGCTAACCACAGAAGAATAAATATGGTATTGTATCATTTATTTTTTAAAAAACTCATGCAAAATAAAATCATAGACAACTATATATCACTGTGTGTACAGGCATAGAAGAAAAGCTTATGCCAAAGTGACTTAATGAATAAAAAAGTCTTTGGTATCCTTAGGGAAAAATATAGGAACAGAGGTGATAATTAACGGTGAAAGATTTCCATCTGTATTGTTTACATTTTTTAACATATATTCAAATGACACTGTTGTAATTAATTTTTTTTTCATTTTTTAAGACGAAAAACAGAAGGAAGTTATTTATTCTGCAGCCATAATTAATGATGTGTATTATACCCACATAAATTAGTTAAAGGTTCTAAGGTTTACTTTCTCTGGTTAATCATTACACAAATATGGTCATTTCCGTATCTCTCTACATACGTACATACACACACACACACACACACACACACACACACACACACACCCCTACATACAGTTGTTTGTAAGTGAATAAATACTCCATAAATTGCTTGACTTACATACGTGAATTTTATATATCAACTTAACGTAATAGAAGATAGCCCTGCAGGAAACTTTGCTCTCCCTGTTTCCTGTCTTTAAGATAAAATATAGCTAGTTTATACAGATTATTTTTATTAGATTCTTGGACCAGCTTATTTTTATAAAAAGCATTGTCGGAATGCAGCCCTATTATTTAAGTATCAAACATCCTTCACAGATTTCTTTCTGAATCATCAAAATCTCCTTGGAAAACTGTGTGTTTGGGGGTAATTGCTGTATTAGTTTTTATATTTTAATTTTCTTGCCAAATATTTAAATATATTTGATAACTACCAATGCAAGCCGAAGGATTTTAAGAATGTGTTCAAGGGGATTATATTAGAGGCCTCAGAGTAACTTGCAGATCTGGAGGGTTTTCTGAGGCTAAATGAATTCTTAGCAGGTTTATGAGAAAACCTTTTGGAAATATTTTGGAAGTTTATTTGTTAATCAGCAAATCTGATTTCTACAATATGGCCCACAGTGAATAATTAGCTATTTTTCATGGTTGTAATGCTTAGTTAAGAATGATAAATTTTAATTATAGATTTTTATTATTTTTCTTTCAAAGAGAAGAGATCCAAGAATGTAAGATTTGCCTTAAAGTAAAAGGTCACCAGATTTCATTCTCTGTAGAAGATAAGCCTTTACCTATCGCTAGCCAAATCTCATGAGATTTGAATGATCCAAGTCATATGTATTGCCACCTTGTGGTAGTTAGAAGAAAGTCAAATATTATAAATTAGCATATAGGCCATATCCTTGGACAGGTTGAAGGTAATGCCCAGGTATTCTCTCTCTCTCTCTCTCTCTCTCTCTCTCTCTCTCTCTCTCTCTCTCTCTCCCTTTCCCCTTTTTTCACCCACCCCCAACCCGCCACCATCTGGTAACCATCAAAATGTTCTCTGTATCTATGACTTTGTTTCTGTTTTGTTTGTTTATTTTGTTCTTAAGATTCCACATACAAGTGAAATCCCATTGTATTTGCCTTTCTCTGTCTGACACTCCACTCAGCACAATACCCTCCAGGTCCATCCAGGCTGCCACAGATGGCAAGAACCCATTCCCTTCCATGGCCAAGCACTATTCCATTGTATATATGTACCACCTACTCCTTATCTATTCATCCATCATTGGACACCCAGGCTGCCTCCACATCTTGGCCATTGTAAACAGTGCTGCAATGAACACATGGATGCACAGGTCCCCTCGAAGTAGTGTTTTAGTTTTCTCAGATAAATACCCAGAAGTGGGATTACTAGGTCCTTCTTTGTCTCTTGTTGTAGCCTTTGTTTTAAAGTCTATTTTGCCTGGTATAAGTATTGCTATCCAAGATATTTTTTTTTCTTTCCATTTTCATGAAATAACCTTTTTCATCCTTGTACTTTCCATCTTTGTGTGTCTTTCAATCTGAAGTGAGTCTCTTGTAGACAGCATATGTAAGGGTTTTGTTTTCTTATCTATTTTGCCCTTTTATGTCTTTTGAGTGGAGCATTTAATCCATTTACATTTAAAGTAATAGTTGATAGATATGTAGCCTTTGCCATTTTATTATTCATAAATTCGATCTTTTTTTTTTTCCATCTTAAAGAAGTCCCTCTAACATTCCTTGTAATACTGGTTTGGTGGTGAGAACTCCTTTAGCTTCTTTTTGTCTGGGAAGCTCTTTATCTGTCCTTCCAATTTAAATGATAGCTTTTCTGGGTAATCATGGTTGTAGGTCCTTACTTTTCATCACATTGAATATTTTGTGCTAATCCCCTCTGGCCTGAAAATTTCTGTTCAGAAATCAGCTGCCAATTTTATGGGAACTCCCTTATAAATTACTAGTTGCCTTTCTCTTGTTGCTTCTAGAATTCTCTCTTTGTCTTTAACCTTTGACACTTTAATCATAATGTGTCTTGGTGTGGGCCTGTTTGGGTTCACATTGTTTGGGACTCTGTGCTTCCTTGACTTGTATGTCTATTTTCTTCACTGGGTTAGGAAAGTTTTCAGTCAGTATTTCTTCAAATAGGTTCTCAATCCCTTGCTTTCTCTCTTCTCCTTCTGGTACCCCAATGATGCAAATGTTGCTATGCTTGATGTTGTCCCAGAGGTATTTTAAACTATCCAAAATTTTATGGATTCTTTTTTCTTTCTGTTGTTCCAGTTGTATGTTTTCTGCTACCTTGCCTTCCAAATCGCTGATTCGATCCTCTGCTTCATCTAGTCTGCTGATGATTCCTTCTAGTGCATTCTTCATTTTAGTGATTGTATTCTGACTGGTTCGTTTTTTCTTTATGGTTTCTATGTCCTTTTTAATGCTTGCTATCTCTTTGTTGACATTCTCACTAAGTTTCTTGAGCATCATTATAACCATTGTTTTGAATTCTGTCTCTGGTAGGTTGCTTGCCTTTATTTTGTTTAGTTCTTTTTCTGGAGTTGTTTCCTGTTCTTTCATTTGGTACGTATTTCATTGTTTCCTCATTTTGGCTGCCTCTCTGTATGCTTCTATGTATTAGGTAGATCTGCTATGTCTGCTAGTCTTGGCTGGGTGGCCTTACATAGTAGGTGCCCTGTGGAGCCCTGGTTCAGTCTCCCTGGTCACCTGATCTGGGTGTTCCAGGAGTGCCCCTTGTGTGGGTTGTGTGTGCTCTCCTGTTATAGTTGAGCCTTGATTGCTATTGGCATGTTAGTGGGTGGCATTGCCCATCAGGTTGATTGCCTATGGGGTTTGGCCCCATCTGCAGCTTACAGGCTGCTGTGGGGGGGGAGGGGCTTACCCACTGAGTGGGATTTGTCCCAGTGAGCTCTGGTGCCTGTTGAGACTGCCCTTTTTGTGTGCTGCATGTGGGACTAATTGGGTGATGCTCTGCTGTTGTCTGAAGCAAACCTCCAAGTATGTTGGTTCTGGGGCTTCTTGGGAGGGGTTCCAGTGCAGGCCCAGGTCATTCACTGCCTGTAACCAGCTGGAGACTACCTGGTAGGAACTACAAAGTGATCAGCCATTGTTTGCTGCCTGTGCTAAAGTTGGACACCTATGGGAGAGGCCATGATGTGAAGAGAAGATGGCTGCCACAAGTACTGGGTCTAGGGTAGCTCTGCAAAAGCCAGGACAGCCTGAGGCCTGCTGCCACCTGTTGGCTCCCTTAACATTTAGCCACTGATAAAGCTTGTGCAGTACACAAGTTTGGTGAGGCAGGGTCTCAAGGAGTCACTAGAGTGGGAAGAGTTGTGGTCACTGGATTAATGTAGACTCTGGTTTGGTGCCAGTGCTGAGCCTTTGGTACTCAGCAAAAGTCTCAAAGCACACCAAGGCCAGTTGCCGCCTGCCTGGGGCCCTCGGACTCTGATAGTTTTCCAAGAAAGAGTGCAGTGCGCGTGGGGCTGGCTGCTTGTGAGAAAGTGCCTCCAGGGTTGGGGCTATTGGGTGGGGCAGGATCTCAGTGAGTTAGCAGGGTGGAGCAATGGAGTTCACTAGACCAGTCAGATTCAGATTTGGCCATAAGTGGGAGGGCTCAACACAGGAAAGATGGTGCCCACCTGCCAGCTGTACGGAGGACCCCACACAGGGAAAATGGCAACTGTTCTTCAGCCCTCATACCAAGGCCTCATACCTTAGTCTGCCTCCCCACCCCTGTATGTCTCTGATGGCCCTTACATCACCATCTCTCCACTGGAGCCCAAGATGACTGCCTGCAAAGAGTGAGTCTGTGCATGGGCTGTTCAAGAGGATGTTTGGGATTCCTACAGCCTTTTGTCCCACCTGGATGGTTGAAATCCCTACTGCTATTTACAGCCAAATGTTTTGGGGGTTCCTCATCCTGGCACCAGTACTCTGGGCTAGGGAATCTGGTGGGGCTGGGGTTTTTCACTCCTCTGGTTGGGGGGGTGACCTCTGCAGCCTAAATGTCCCTCCTGATTCTCATCCACAGCACACCAGTGTGGGTTCCATTTTGCATCTCTATACCTTCTACCAGTCTCAATGTAGCTTCTTCTCTATATTTTTAGTTATAAGACTTCTGTTCAGCTAGACTTCAGAGGGTTCCTCAGGTTGATTGTTCTATAATTTAATTGTAATTTTAATGTGTTCACAGAAGGACGCAGGCACAGTTTTTATCTACTCTGCCATCTTGGGTCTCCTCTTTGTCTGTTTTTGAAATCTTTTGATAACCATATTCTCAGATACAAACTCTTCTCAGGGATTAGGAAAAATAGCCAAAGTAGGATAAAAATCTATATACGCCAATACCATTTTGTAATACATTTGAAATATTTTGTTATTGTTTGAAAGAGTAAAGTACAGAGAAGAGAATAATACAAAAAATAAAAATTTATGGAAAAGTTAATTTGACTAGTCACATGACCAAGAAATATTTTTGAATACCCACTGGAAGTTGGTAAAAATGCTTTTGTGTTTCATTTAATAATGAAACACAGTCACCACTTAATTCTTACTCTTGTCTATCAAAGTTCAGAAGTAAACCTATCTACTCAATGATTTTCCCTCACTTTTCAGAGAAACCAATTAAAACACCTCAATAATCACACAGCAAGAAAATACACACACAAAGTTAACATTAAACGAATAGAAAACAGAAAATGGAAATGCCCCATAATTCCATTCTCAAAAGACAGAAAATACCAATAATTTGATATACATTCAGTTAGATGTTTTTTCAAGTTAAATATAGGGATTCATAGATAAATGTACATTTTCTTCCCATTTATCTTTACTTTTTAAGATTCATTGTGTGAAAACATAAGTAGGGGAGAAGACAGTGTTTTTAAAGAGCTGAAAAGAAGCACATTATTTCAAGAGATAGAGAATTCCAGGCAGATTGAACAATACTGAAAAAAAAATTGTTGGAATCAGCTGTTTGGCCAATCTGGAAATAGAAAAAAATTATACAGTAGCACTTTTTTTTGGAATGTCTTGATCATTGCCAATTACTTCTGCTAAAAACATACAGATCAAACCTCACAACTCTTCTTGACCCTTTTAACTAACAGGACATTTGAATTTTCTAAATTAATTGTGCTCAAATTTTCAATAAATTCGTAAAGAAGACAATCAAAAGCCTATAGCAGGAGCTGCCTGATCTTGGGTGCTTAATGAATGTTGGTTAGGGCATCAAGATGCACTGGAGTCATAAATAGGGTTGAGGATTGATGAGGCTTCAAGCAGGGCAGTTTTGCTTTTAACCATTTTAGCTTGTGCTGAAATACTTAAAAAATTTCTGCCTCTTAATCTCCCCATTTCTCATTTTCTGCATTCATAACGCAGGGATATCTACTTTCTTGATATGCCTTGCAAAAATTTTGTGATGTCTAAATCATGTTAAAATAAACCAATCTATCTTTAAAAATTAAAACATGAACTGTGCATAGTACTGTGAACTGAATGTTGCTTCTTTTTTGGATGAAAATATGTTGATACGTGTTAGTTTGGGGATAACCTCATTATTCCTCAAACTGAACCATTAGTGGTCCTTTCTTATGAAAATGGGCACAGGTAGGAAATGATACTTAATGCTAGATATCAGTAATTCCAGGGTTTCTATTTCATAAGGAGCAGTTTTTAAACAGTAGAAATGTGCTTTGCTTATCTAAGACTAGACTGCATGTCACTGTGGTAATGTGAATGTGTGTGTTTCATTATCACCAAGAAAAACTATGTCAATTAGAAGCTACAGGAAAATCAAATATGTATAAGAAATTCATGGTCTAAATATGATTGCATGGAGTTTTAGGAGAAGAAGTATAGTGGATGCTGTGCTGTACTACCCAGATCCCTCTTCAGGATTAAGGCACTTCTTTCCCCAGCAACTAAGAGAGTTGCCTGCTGATGGCTCACAAATGAGTCCCACTCTCTGGATTGCCACCCGCCAAATGGGGCTGCTTCAGCCAAAGTTAAGTCCCCACTTCAAAGGCAGCCCACAGCCACTGCTGGGTCTATCTGGATTTACAAATTTCAACTCTTCGCTTCATTCAGTTCAGAACAAAGGTCCATTCGAGCTTCAGAACTGAGATTCTGCTTCATAGTTCAACCTCTCCCTTTGCCCCAACATGCTTGTCTCACACACTTACAGGTGATACTCCTGAGAGAACTCCCTAATAAATTTCCTGCACATAAATCTCTTTCTCAAAATTGTTTTCTAAGGAACTCAATCTAAGACAAGATGCCAATAGACTTCAACATTAGGAGACTTTCCTTTTCAGTGGCTAATTTGGGGTGGAGAATCAGGAAATATTTTCTAAATTTAACAAATCAAAAAGTGTGGTACAATTCAATCACTTTACATTATGAAGGAAATCAACAAATAAACACAGAAATAGCTAAAGCAAAACTTTACCTGTTGCACTGCAAAATGGAAGAAACCAGCTTTTCATTATAAGACCTTCTGAACAAGCAATAGACATGTATTACTTTGAATTGTTTAAGGATAGAAACCTGTAAAAAAAAAAAGAAAAAGAAAGGTATGTATTTCTGCTTTCTACCTTCAAAAACAATATGAAGGTCTATAAAATGTTAAGAAATCAGAGTGAAGCCAAATCATAGAATTGACCTCTCCAAATACATAATGAAATCATTTAAAATTTGGTTTAGAACAAACAAACAAAAGACTACCAATCACTAAACAGGAAGGAGGTCATCTTCACGGTCTTAATTAACAAAAAATTGGCAGCCAAGAAAGAGAAGGTTGTAGTATAATCTTGTCTGACATATCTCCTAACCTTCTGCTTTCCAACCCTCAATGTCACAATTTCATAAACACTATTAATCAAAGATAAAGTTTTAAAAATTATTGAAAAATTTCCCTAATGTTTCCTCTCTAAATTCACACTTGCCTCGTTGTGAAGAAAAGTGTACTAAGAAGGTAAATAGAGAGTTCAGGGGACTATTAAGAGGAAACCCTACCATCCTAGTGTCAAAAGCTATCTGGTTCACCATTTTTAAAGCCTCCACGCTGAGATGAAAGAAAGAATCAAAGCTTGGTGCTATCGCTACTAAAAAGAAGACAGATTTCTGAGTAATGAAATGAACCTATGAACCTTAGTACTAGATATTAACATTTCAGGAGAGAAATCAGAGTCCAGGTCATCCTGCAAAAGGAGGAAACAGCACAGTTGAACCATAGTTTCCCCACTAGCACATGTACACGCACACACATTCTCTCTCTCTCTCTCTCTCTCTCTCTCTCTCTCTCTCTCTCTCTCTCCCTCCACACACACACACACACACACACACACACACACACACACACACATCCCACTGGAAGGCTACAGAGATGAGGGAAAGACACAATACACAATCTTTAAACTGTAACTTGGAAGGTAAAGGAAACAGGCCTCAGAAAAAATAGTGTCAAGGAACATGTACCCACAATGAAATCTTGAGGGAACTTCTTGGGTTGAGAAAGATGAAAACAAAAGGCATGAGAAATAATCTAAAGGAACACAGGTGAAGGAAGAAGAAGAGGAGGAGAAAAAAGAAAAGCAGGAAAGAAAGAAGGGAGAGAGGAAGAGAAAGAAGAAGAAAAAGAGGGAGGAAAGGAGAGAGGGAGGGAAGGTGAAGAGGAAGGACTATTATAATCTTTCACAGTTGGTTTAACATTAAAAAATCTATCCATTTAATTAATCATATTAGTAAATTAAGAAAAGAAAAACAACTTGATCAGATCATCTCAAGAGATACAGAAAAAAATCATTTAACAAACTCCAGCAGCCATTCATGATAAAAATGCTCAGCAAACGAAATAGAGATCTTTCTCAAGACATTCCTCAAACTGTTATTTCTTTAATGGTTCCGGAGAAATGACCATGAAGATCCATGAAGCATAACAAAAGGAAGGAGACATGAAGGAAGGACAGGCATCACTAAGCTGTACCTGCATTACTCCTCATTCCTAGATATACGTACAGGCCATAGCCTTGTTACAAGAAACATTCTCTTCTCACCAGTGTGGGTCAATTAATTAATTCAAAAAGGGAAAGGCCTGGTCATACAGGTTGAAACAATATGAAATGTCACCCAATATAATAATGAATGGTTTACCCTCATTTTAAAATTTTTTCTATAATGCTAGAACTCTATCTAGTTTCTCCTTTTTCTGAACCTCAATAGTATTTTTATCTGCTGTTCATAGGCCATTTCTCTATCTTTTATTTGTATTAATAATTTTATCATTCTGTTCAACTGTAAACCTTGGAGACAGGATTGTGTATTGATTATCTTTGTATTTCCCCCAAATGTGGAAGACAGCCTTTCTCATAGTCATTCCTCAATAACTATTTCTTAAATAAAATTGAATAAAATGCTGTTGTAAGAGATAGACCGTAAACTAGAATGAGAAGTCTTGAATTCTAACCCTAACTCAGTCATTAACTAGTTTTATGACTTTGTAGAAGCCTCTAGCTCTTTGGGTTTCAGTTTCCTTTTCTAGTAAATGAAGCAGTTAGAATGAATTGCAGGGTCTTATGATTCCTGCCAGTTGCATATCTGTTTTGTTATGAAGTTTAAGAGATAAACTTAAAAATCACTTCTCTTTTAGGTACATGAATAGTGGCTTTTTGTTTTTGCCGGATGTTGCCTTCACCATAAGGACAGGGGATGGGGATCTAAAAAGTAGGTCCCCAATAGAAACTGTAGCAATGACCTACCCAGGTGTTTAAAGTAGGACACCTGATGGGTGCCCCCACAAGCCTGTGATGAGGCCAAAGATTAGAGGACCTAAGAAATTTGGGTAAGATAAAAGTTTCGCAGGTGTATCTACAGTTAAAGAATTCTGTGCTAGGAGGTCCAGAAGGGACAAAGGAAGCTGCCAGATTAACATTTAGAGACTGAGTTTATACAGGAACAGTTGCCAGTGTGGGACTGGCCTAATGATTTTATCTCATTCTCTGTCTGACTTCCCTCCAGTGAATCTTGTAAGGGAACCAGCTACCTGATCCTTTAATCCAGCTAACATTTTATAAAGGAAGATTCAAATTAGTTTTGCTTATTCCAGATGCTTTATATGCAAATGAGCTTCAGAATTGGTGGCAACTAAAATGTGAAGCAGACTCCATGATCTGTTGGAGGAAATGCTCCCACCTGAGCACCCTCCCAAGGATAAGAGAAGGATGGGGTGATTCTCTTCTCCTTGCTGCTTACGGCTCCCTTTTCTCAGGGGAAGAATTCCAGGATCCTCAGATATCTACTGTGACTCTTTGATCCCAGGGAGGAACTCTTCAGATTTCTTTTATGCATAATTGGCTTCAAGTTTCCCCAAACAATTTGTGGATCACTATCCCTGCCTTCCGTAAAGAGCATTACCTATGCAGTATTAATCAGAGTTTGCAAGTCAAATATTAAGATCATTCCTTGGTGTAAATCAATAGTACAACTTTGCCATTTTATTTTCCCCTTTGCAACTCTAACTAGACAAGGGAGACTGAAACATTGAGCTAGGAATTATTTATTTAAAGCCACAATCCAACGCAGAGAGACTCTGGATAAAGATTGCTCACTCTCTCTTATAATAAAAGTGGCATCTTAATGCAGCGCAGTGTGGAGCTTCAACCTTGCCTGTGGGCCAGCTTTTACGTCCTCCCATCTAGTCTGGCATTTGCCCTCTAGCGTTCCCATGTTGCTTGGCTCCAAATGGAAGTACTCTTAATTTCAAATGATTTATTAGGGACAAGTAACAGGCCCGTCTGATCGAAGTCTGTTTGTATCTGGCTTCCTGTGTCCAAGGAGTGATTTTTAAGACAATATCTTATGTTTTCAAGGAGGGATAGGAAAAAGAGAAATGCCCACCTACTGTTGGGACAAAGCTCACTGGTGTTTTATGCAGCTGTGTGGTGCCATTTTCCACAACAATGAAAAGAAAATCAGCTTTGAGTACAGCAGCTAAAAAATGGACTGGCAAGAAAAATTTGTGCATTTCCCATTGAGTTATTTTGTTCAAGGGCAGTCCTGTTGGCTTATTTAATGAACAGAGGATTAGCTCTAGTGACTCCAACACTGGTGACAGTAACACTGATCACAGTTTCTCTGTTGTCCTGCTCCTACAGCACTTGCTTCTGTTACAACACACGCCAGACAGAAAATACAGAAACTACATTTTTTTTATGTTTGTCTCCAGCATTAGCCCATGAGCTACTCATAGGAAAGGGTCAATATTTGTGCCAAGCAAATAGTAAATACTCAAGAAAAATGTTAAATGGATATGTGTGTAAATCAATTAAAACTTTTTTTCAGCTAAAGCAGATGCATACTTATGGAGAAAGGTGTTGTATTTAAATAGAGACATCTAATGAGAATGTATTACATGACCTGTTATTACCAGTTCTCTTTATATAGAATATCAGATGAAAAGATTGAAGCAAGGCTGTCTAACATAACTTTCTGCAGTAATGGGAATGTTTCATATTTGTGCTGTTCTAAACAGCAGCCATTAGTCACTCATGGCTATTGAACACTTGAAATATGACTAGTGTGACAGAGGAACTGTATTTTTAATTTTATTTCATTTCAATTATTTTAAATTTAAAAAGCCACAGGTGGCTTATAGAGACTATGTTGGACAGCACATGTCTGGAGATAACCTCAGAAAAACAGAAAAAATGTATACTGCTTTTTGATGCATTTCAGGGAGGAAAATATGTGTCTGTGTGCATATATGTGCATAAGTGTGTGTGTGTGTGTGTTATATGTAGTTAGTGTAAGGTTCATTATCAACATTGCAAAATATGTTAGGAGCATGGTCTTCAGAATAAGCCAGATCTCAGTTTGAGTCTTTGGCTCTGCCACTGTTTATATTACTTTGAATAATGTGTTATTATTGGCATGAAAAATTGTCCTACCTGCCATACATGTCATGATGGAAACCTTAATTTTTTGGAGAAGATATGGTAGGATATCAACCTCATTTTAAAAATGAGTTGCTGGTGTAAACCTTAAACCATCCTGGCTGCAGAGAACATCGACAGAGTGATGTCATCAAGATGGTGACATAGGTCATTTCTGACTTCAGTCCCCCTCATTAGAAGATCAACTAGGAACTATTCATAGACAAGGCACCATTTTGAAAATCCTGAAATCTAGGGTTGAGGCTGAAACACCAGAGACAGAGAAGGACCACATTAGAAGGATTACAGGAGTGGCTACACTCTGACCACACTGTCCTATCCCCAGGCCAGCAGAGCACTGCACTGAGAGGGCTCCACTGGACCTGTAGATTCTCCAGTGGGAAAAAAGAGAGTCCCAGGTGACTATCCAGCTCACCCAGATTTGCGAAACACTTCCTAGGAGGCCCACTTTAGTCTCCCCTTACAGGGATCACTGGTGAATTCTACAGGACTCTACCACTTGGGATCAGATAGAGATGGGGAACGGGGTATGATGCAAGGATTACAGTATATAGACTCAGATCTTGGTAGATGACATTCCTGCTAGCAGAGCTAAGCAAGTGGCTCCATCTGGACAGGGAGCTCCATTAGTAGTTCTGCCTGATTTGGGTCCCCAAGGGGCCATATTGGCTGTAGAGCCTGGTCTACTTCCCTACCTGGACAGGAAACCAAACTTATAGCCCAGACCAACTGCTGTCAAAAGCCTCCCAACAAAAAAAAGTCCAGGACCAGATGGTTTCAATGGTGATAGCTACCAAACATTTAGAAAATAATTAGCACTATGCTTGTCAAACAAATTGCTAAGGAGAGAACACTCCCAAACTCATTGTGCAAGGCCAGCATTACCCTGATACCAAAGCCAGATAAGGACGCTACAAGAAAAGGAAACTGTAGTTCAATATTTTTGATGGATATAGGTGCAAAAATTCTCAACAAAAACTAACAAATCTTATTCAACAGCATATTATCAGGATCATACCCCATGATTATGTGAGATTCATCCCTGAAATGCAAAGATGGTTCAATATACCCAAATCAATAAATGTGATACATCACATTAACAGAATGAAAGATAAAAATATAATATTGTCAATAAATACAGAAAAACATTTGACAGAAGTCAATATTCATTAAGGACACAAACTTTCAACAAATCGGGTATAGAGGGAGCATACCTCAACACAATAAAGGCCATATATGACAAGACCACAGCTAACATCATGCTCAGTGGTGAAAGATTGAATGATTTCCTTTAAATCAGGAACAAGACAAGGGTACTCACTTTCACCACTCTTATTCAGCATAGTGCTGGAAACTTCAGCCAGAGAAATCAAACAAGGAAAGGAAAAAAAAAATGGGGAGTAGAGGGAGAGACATTCAGATTGGAAAGGGAGAAGTAAAATTGTCTGTTTGCAGGTGACATTTTCTTATATATAGAAAATCCTAAAGACTCTACCAAAAAAATTTTAGAACTAATAATCCAATTCTGTAAAGTTGCAGGACATAAAAGTAACATGAAAATCCAGTTGAATTTCTTAACACTAATAATGAACTATCAGATAAAGAAGTTAACAAAACAACCCCATTTGCAATGGCATCAAAAACAATAAAATAGTTAGGAATAAATATAACCAAGTAGATGAAAGATCTGTACAATGAAATCTGTAAGATGTTGATGAAAGAAAATGAAGAAGACACAAATAAATGGAAAGATACCCCATGTTCATGGATTGAAAGAATTAATATTATTAAAATGTCTTTAATACCCAAAGCCATCTATAGATTCAATGCAATACCTATCAAGATTCTAATGGCATTTTTTACAGAAGTAGAAAAAACAATCTAAAAATTTGTATGAAACCACAAAAGACCCTGACTATCCAAAGCAGTACTGAGAAAGAAAAACAAAGCTGGAGGCACCACACTTCCTGATTTCAAACTATATTACAAAGCCGTTTTAATCAAAACAGTATGGTACTGACATAAAACTGACACAGACAAATGGAACAGGATCGAGATCTCAGAAATAAACTAGTGCATATATAATCAACTGATATTTGACAAGGAAGATAAGAATACTCACTGGGGAAGAGATAGTCACTTCAATAAATGGTGTTGGAAAAACTGGATATTCACAGGCAAAAGAATGAAAATGAATACCTATCTTATACCACTCACAAAAATTAACTTGAAATGGATTAAAAATTAAATGTAATACTTGAAACCATAAAAGAAGAAAACATAGGTAAAAAGCTCCTTGACATTGGTCTTGGCAACAATATTTTGGATGTTAAGTCAAAAGCATAAACAACAAAAGTAAAAATAAATGCATGGGACTACATCAAACCAAAAAGCTTCTTTACAGCAAAAGAAATGATCAACAAAAAGTCAACCAACACAATGGGAGAAAATATTTTCAAATCAGATATCTTTTAAGGGGTTGATATCTGAAATATATGAGGAACTCATACAACTCAATAGCAAAAAAAAAAAAAAAAATACAATCCAACTTAAAATGAGCTGAGGAACTGTATAGACATGTTTCCAAAAAAGATACAGACATGGCCAACAGGTATATAAAAAAGATACTCAGCATTATTAATCACCAGGAAAATACAGATTAAACCACAATGAGATACCACCTCACCCCTGTTAGAATGGCTGTTATGAAAAAGAGAAATGATAAGTGTTGACAAGCATGTGGAGAAAAGTGCACTGTTGGTGGGATTGCAAATTGATACAGCCACTATGGAAAACAGTATGGAATTTCCTCAAAAAAATTAAAAATAGAAATACCATATTATCCAGCAATCCCACATTTGGGTTTGTAGTCAAAGAAAGTGAAATCAGGGTCTCAAAAAGATATCTACTCTTCCATGTTCATTACAACATTATTCACGATAACTCAGCTCTGAAAACAATCTAAGTATCTATTGAGGGGTGAATGGATAAATAAAATGTGTTATAGATAGACAAGGGAATATCAGTCAGCCTTTAAAAAGAAGGAAATCCTCCCATTTGCAAGAACATGGTTACAACTTGAGGACATTATGTAAAGTGAAATAAGTCAGACAGAAAAAGACAAATACTGTATGATCTCACTTACATGTGGAATCTGAAAACCTGAACTCATAGAAACAAAGAGTAGATTGGTGGTTGCCAGACGTGGGTAGAGGGGAGATTGGGTGAAAGTGGAAAAAGGATACAAACTTTCAGTTACTATATAAATAAGTTCTGGAGACGTAATGAATAACACCTTGACTATAGTTAACAATACTGTGTTGTATATTTAAAAGTTGCTAAAAGAGATCTTAAAAGCCCCGCCCCCCCACCCAGGCCGACACACACAAAATTGTAACTATGTGAGGTGATTGATATGTTAACTAACCTTATTGTGGAGATATATACATACATATATATACATATCACATTGTACACTTAAACTTATACAACATTATATGTCAATTATAACTCAATAAAAGTTGAAAAATAAATTAATTATTTTTAAAAAGTGAGTTGCTGATAAGTAGTCCTGCCCTCTTATGTATACCTTAGACACAAAACACCCAAAATACATTGAGATTCTTCTTAACTTATGAAAACTTCTGTCACTTGTCTGACTGCTATGCCTCCAACTTAATGCCTCTAGAAAAAATAGTAACTTCATCTTTTACGAGAAAAAAAAAGTCAAGACTTTTGGTGTATTTTTGCAATTTATACCAGGAATGGTAAACTTTAAACATTAAAAATCAAGTGAGAAGAGAGACAGGGAAGGAAAAGGAGAGAGTCTCAAGTTGTAAGAACTCAGCTGAATGCTTGTATTTTGTTTGTTCTGTTCCAGTTAAATATCATAAGCACTGGCTACCCTCCCTGGGCTCATTGGAGGTATGTATTGGTGCAGGGAAAATTATGTACCCTTAGGTCTGAATTATCACTTGGCAGGTAACTGAGTCTTCGGTCAAGTTATTTATCTTCTTTCAATAGCAATTCTCTGTCAGTAAAATAAGGGTTAATTTTTTTGCAAGGTTAAAAGATTATAAGAAGGACAGTGCCTGGCACATAGTAGGCACTTAAAAAGTTTCTTTCCTCCTCTTTCCTCCATGAGCACTACAAGCAGTCTCCCCAGTTCCAGCTTCCCCTGCATATTAGGGGAGCAGATTACAAAGGATAATCCATGTCATTTTACCTACCCACCCTACACATCTTTTAAGAAAAATATGACAAAGTTGAATTTAAATTTCCTTTATCTGTGTCTTGAGATCAACAAATTTGATAAATATAGGAGCTAAAAGATGGCTATCCTAAAATATGCTTTTGACATAGGCAAAAATGTATGAAAATTCTATTATTTCCACATTAGTGTACCATTAATCAGTATTTCATTAAACCAGTGTTGGGAGAAGAGTTTTATTTTTAAAAGGCATTAAACTATGGTTTAGGCCTCAATGTCCGCAACCCTGGATAGTTTGGGCATGCATACTCTCTACTCCCTCATCTTTAGGACTTAGAAATGAACTAATTGGATCTGAGCTACTGGATGCGGCAGCTTAGAAAGCTCACATGACTTCCAGACTGTGGTCAACCCGTTGGGAACCATGACTGATACGCCAGTCTCATGCTCCCAGATCCCTTTAACTTGAAGAAAGAATTGGGTTGGGTCCCCTCTTCTTGCACATGCCTTTGGGGACATTGTTAGAGATCAAAACACTTTCTCTGAACTACCTCTTTCCCATACTGAACACCTGCACATTTTTAAGAACCTCTATCAACCAAAAAGGGTTGGTCCATTAATCAACTGAAGTTGACAAAAGTGTTAGCATTCTTCACATGCACGCTGAAAAGCATTGTGGTCATAGATCACTATCTCATACCTTCCTTTCATTGCTTGGGGCACCTAAGGAAACAAGTCCCTTCCATTGATATCTCTGCATCATATTCTTTCTCCTCAGCAATCACAACAAATAGTTATGCTTCTTGAGGAGCAAAATTAAAAGGAAAAAAATTTGGACAAGTTTGGGTTTGTTGCAATAAATATTTCTGAGAGCCAAAATGAGTTCTTAAGTGCTTTTATTATGACAGATGTATTCCTATATTTTGGGAAAAGTTGTGATCATCATCAAATATATTCACAAACTTGTAATATCTTCTTGGTTAGGGGCTGGATGCTTTACAAGGCAAAATTTTAGAGTTAGGATCTTGAAAAATTGGTTTTCTACCAGAAAATGTTTCAGGGTCTTCTTAGAAATATTGCACAGGAAAAAAAATATATATAACCTGTATGATATTGAAATACAATACTGAAGCAGATATAAATAAAAGTGGTGAATAATTTTTTCTTTACATTTCGAGTAGTTAGCATATGGCATCTGATATAGTAATTGCTTGATACCTTTTAAATGGGTCAAATGTTGAAAGACAAAGAAAAAAGGAAACTTGGAAATGAATTTAGATTTTTAAGATCCTATAATTTGAAAAGATAACAGGCCTCCCCATGTAACTCAAAATAATATAAAAGCAATTCTGACCTGTAAAACAAGAGGAAGGAAGTCCAATAACATTGAAATTTCTCCCATGGTACTCTTTAATAAGATCATAAAATAAAATCTTCCAAAATATTTTTCTAATTTTTTGGTGCCTCTCTTTTGCTGATATCTTAAGCATGTGCTTGGTTTCCTACTGGGCAATCTAGCCCCGAGAGGCCTCTAGCCTTTCACCTATAAACTTATTTACTCATTCATTCCACAGACTTATATTGAAGGTCAGTTATTTGAGAGACTGGGAATTCATAGATAGAAAAAAATTAAGCCTTTCCTCTGGAAGGGCTCCAAATATAATGGAGGTATAAATGTACACATAGCAGCAGTGTGGTGAGAATTATAAAGTTCTCAGCAAGGTTCAAAACGAGCAATGAAGAAAAAAGCAAGCTCTGGAGGTGATAGGGAGGCTTTGCCAGAGAGATGACACGAGAGATTGCTTTGGCTGACTCATGTGGACAATGGAAATGGGCATTCTAGGTACATGGCACAGTGTTGGTCTTTTAAAAAAGGGAATATCAGATGGAATTATGGGAATTGTAGTTGGTCCCAACTTCAGGGGCAAAGGATTTTAGGTGACTTTGACATGCTTCCTCCTTGTCCTGTTGTTTTTAGGCTTGGCATTTTACTATCTCTTTAAAATTCTTCACTTTTGGGGGGGTGGGGAATAGATGTTCTAAAGCTGCCTCACCTGTTTAGGTGGCATTCTAAACCTTTGGGTTTTCCTAGTTAAAATCTTTATAATGAATCACAGCTCTCTTACAACCTTACAGTTCGTATTTAAATATCTGGTAGCAGTCCACATGTCCTTTTTCCTTGGTTTGTTTGAATAGACTCTTTTGTGATTAGAATATCATCAAATAGAAAGACCTTCCCTCTGCCCACATTTATTAGGTCAGATTTATGTAACTGTAACGCTCCTCTTAATTGGATGTATGTATCCCGGACATGGGGGAAGACATGCATAGATTTAAGTGATACACTTGGTGCCCCAGTGTCTGAGCACCTGGATGCATCTGGGGACTGTTACAGAGTTAATTGGCAGGTGTTGTACATCACAAGTGCAAAGATCTCCCAAGCTTCAAGAAATAGCCACTTTGTGGGATCCCTAAAGGAAAACATTCAAGGGTGTCTCCATTCTATTTGTTAATTATGAAGAGTAGGTTGCCATGGTGATGAGAGTAGGCTTGATTAGAAAGGGTGTGGAAACAGATAATAGAGTGTGGAAAAGGTGTCTAGCATTTATAAGCATCAAGAAAACTTTATTCCTTTGAGCCTAGCTGAGAAATTCTATTCTCTAAACCTACGGGGGAAGGTGGGCATCATATTTCTTCATATTCTGCGTGGAAGGTTGTTCCTTCTCTTCTCTGAGATCAACAAAAGCTCAGGTATCTCAGGGTTACTGGGAGATAGAAATAGTGAGTGCCTGTGAATTTGGATAGATTGAGGATGAAGGGGTCCTGGTTTCAGCAAGAGATTGCAGACCAGTGGGCTAAAGATCATGGAGAATAGTAATTGGCTTGGCATGGCCCCATTCAATGGCAGAGGGGTAGCAAGTGCAACCAAATACAATGATGTACATTACAAACCATTCCAAGAATTTACACTTTTGCTAATAATTTGACAATGGAGATTTCCCCACGGGTTTTAATTTGGGAAGACATATGATCAGATCAGTGTTTCAGAGAGTAACTTACCAGCCGTTTGAAATGTAGTTTAAAGACAGCACTACTAACTGCATGGTGGTCTCACAGCTTATGCCAGTAGTAAAAGTATAAGGCCAATAAATAGAAATAAAAAGTGATGAGCTCCTGAATTAAAAGACACGTCAAGAGTGAAAATGATAGAAAATAACTCAAGGGCATCCAGAAAACAAAACAAAAAAAAGTACCGGTGATTCAAAGAGGATTAGGAAAAAGTCTAAAATATCTTTCTTTTGGCTTTAGTAAGGGGATGGATGAAAGTCAGGACCAATAACTCAAATAAATAAGAAACACAAGTTTTGTATACAAAGCACAGAGAAAAGAAATGGTTCTGAAGCTACTGAAACTATAGTCATTTGTTTATTCATTTTGGAAGTTTGATCCTTTACTTTTACACTGATAATAAATGCAATGCTTCTCATCATTATTATATACTAGCCCTGACTTTTGTTTGTTTGTTTTTTTCAGCTAGAACTGTGTGCTTAAAACTTTGAATTAGTTGCTAAGATTTAAAAATAAGAATTTGACATTTAAAAATTGGATTTATGACTGCTATTGAAAAATTGAAACACTTGTGTGACTGGGCCAAGGGATGCTCAGATAGCTGGTAAATATTATTACTGGGTGTGTCTGTGAGGGTGTTTCCAGAAAAGATCAGCATATAAATCAGTAGACTGAGTAAAGAAGACCACTTTCCCCAATGTGGGTGGGCATCCTCCAGTCTGTTGAAGGTCTGAATAGAAGAAAGAGGTGGAGGAAGAGTGAATTTGCTCTCTGCTTGAGCTGAAACATCCATCTTCTGTACCTGTACATCAACCTCCCTGGTTCTCACGCTTTCAGACTCGGACTGAATGACACAACTAGTTTGCCTGGTCCTCCAGCTTGCAGAGAGCAGATTGTGGGACTTGTCAACCTCCATAATCACATGAACTTCTCAACCTCCATAATCACATGAGCCATGTCATATACTGGGGGTGCAAAAAATGTATACACATTTTAAAAGATGTTAACACTTTGGTCAATGTTGCTCAAGCAGTAGTTTGTCGTAATCAGAAGTGTCTGGACACTGACGGTAACCACTTTGAGCCTCTTGCAATTGCAGAAGTGAAACGTGAATTGTATTCATCTTGTGTTATCAGTATATATTAATACAGGTTTTTCTTTTCTTAAAATGTGTACACATTTTTTTTGGCACCCTCTGTATATACTCTTCTATTGAATCTGTTTTGCTGGAGAACTCCAATTAGTACAATCTGCCAGTGCACCCTAAGTCAATACTCCCTTTAGACTGAACAAATGTTATCCAATTTGGCACAATCCTCACCACTCTCTATTGTGTCCTTGGCAGGCTTGTTTCACCCATTCCTGTTTCCTGTATGGGACCCATATATGGCAGATGCTGCATATCCTTGAACCCTTGGCCTGCCTCAGACAGTTCAGATGGCTTCCTATAGCTCTCTGTCTGAGGGTGTTATCTTCTCAGTGGCATGCACTTGGCACATCTGTGGACAAGGCCAGAGGTATAAAAGGTTACTCCCACCCCCATAACCAATGAGGGATGGAAGTTGTGGGATAAAGGCTCCAGCTTCCTTGCCACCTCAATGAGACAACTTTGAGGTGTTTCCAGGTAGTCTCTCAGAGAGTTCCCAGCAGGACTGAGTCCCACTCATTAACACATTTTATTAACCATGTTTACTTTCCTGACTCACTTCCCCACACTTTCACATGTTTCTTGAGTTCACCTTCCAAATAAGTTACTTGCAGCCAAATCCTGTGTCAGGGTCTTTTTGAGGGAAACTCAAACTAAGACAGGACTTGCAACCAATAAATTTGTCATCTCTGATTTAGACCATTTTCTGGGTCCTAACTGCCCTTCAAGAATAAGTTTCAGTCTCAGATTGTCAGAGATAGAGACGACCTTAGAGAAGGTGGAGACATAGGACTACGAGTGAGTTGTTTGAGGTCACACATCATGATTGATTCAAATACGGGATAAGTCTCTCTCTTGACTCCCAGGCCAGTGCTCTATCCACTGACTCACAGGTAGGAAATCGACAGTGCCCTCAAATCCATCCATTGCCTGCTTTGGAAAATAAAGTTTAATTGGAACACAACCAGACTCATTTGTTTGCCTGTGGTCTTTGGCTTTCTTACTTCCTCAGCAGAGTTGAGTAGTTGGGACAGAGACCATCCATCCACAAAGCCTGAAACATTTACTATCTGGGAGCAACCATTTGTTGACCCCCACACTAAATCATTGTTGTTTTGGGGCATCACACTCTCCTGGCCTCACTTATAGGTAAAGCAGTAAGAACAAGCTCTCCTTTTCACATGTGTTCAGTGGAGCAAATATTGCAACTGCCTGCCTTTTGCTCTGCTGGAGGAGGATGTTTGTGGCAGAGCCAAAGGATCAAGGCTGCGGCTCTGACTTCTCTCGATAAATTAATTTATTATTTAAGCACATCTGCCTGTTTATTTAAAGAAGTGCGGTGGCCTCCACTTGTGCACTTGTGTGGAGGAAAACATCACACTGAGATCTCAAGTGTCACAGCAATTAGTCAAATGGGGAAAGATGCTGCTCCAGAATGTTCAGGGACACTGTACTTGATAATCTTTAATTTGCTCAATATTACAATTAAGGTAACTTCAAATGTGTTATAACCTTAATAATGTCAACATGTTTCCATTATCTCTGGTGTACATATTATTTTTAACATACTTCAAACACAAGAATGTATTAATGCATTTTTTGGCTGCCAGTAAAGTGGCCCTCTAACGTGCTTATGAAGAACTTAATAACCTTGTAGAAATGTTTTTCTGATGAGTATTTAAAAATTATTGGGAAATCACTCAGTGAGGTTGAAAAAAAATCTACTACATTATCATTGGCTGGAAGATAGATATTCATGAGGAGAGATGAAATTAACAGGAAGACAGACAAAACTACTTTTTTTTGGGTGTAAAAGGAAGTTGAACAGAGTGATGAGGGAAATACTGCTGAATTAGAAGGCAAAGATCTGGCGTTCCAACTGGTTTCACAACTCATTAGCTGTGTGATCTTGGGAAAGTCACTGAACTTGTCTGAGAGTTAGTTTCCACGTCTCCAGCTAAAAAGTCCTGCCCAGTTCCCAGCAGTATTCATATGAGAAAGTAATTAATCGATGCTAGTAGAAGAGCTGTGTAAACTATACAGAGCTATGCAAATATGTGTTATTATTGCACAAAGCTGATGATGAGTGAGGCTGTTTTCTGCAGTCATGTATCGAATGTGTTTCCAGTGGTATTTTAAGACAATTAAATATAAACAAGAGGACAAAGAGACAGAGGGGACAATTCATTTCCTCCGTCTTAGAGCTGCCTCACCAGAAATGATAGATGTTCAGTGCTCTACACTCATGCCTCTGCCCAATAGGAGGGTGGGTTCTGAGTGGGAGAGAAGCACTGCTAGGTAGCAGCCAGAAAAAGCAATTGGTAGGCGTCATATAATTGTATATTGGGCTGAGAGTGACCAATGACCAGTGGCTGCCTTTTATTTTCTGATTCTGGGAGCAGCTTCACTAACCCTGGGCAATCGCTCGAGTCCCCTCCTCCTTCACAAACTCTTCAGAGGCATCTATAACCCTGTGGCTGGATTATTGAGGTAAACATTTATGTAACTCCAACGCTTCCACTGGTGTGAAATTACTGATACATTGGGATCCTCCATTTTCCCTAATTAGACCAGTGAGTGAGGGATTTGCAGAAACAATTCCAGAGACTCTCACTTTAATATTAACTAATGTGCACTTGGCCTACTTTTTGATTTTCCCACTGAACATATAGGGTCAGTTTCTCATCTTGCTCGGCACCCCTGTGGAGTATGTTCCGAGCTCAGAACTGCAATGTTTTCAAGGGCAGTGTCTTCCCTCCCTTTACCCCTCTCTTGTCCTTTGTCTCCCTCTAGGATTTGGGGCACTGTCCATCCAAGTACACAAGCTGTGGTTTCATGGGGCTTTAGAACTATTTTGTCCAGTGAATTCAATTAAGGGAATTGAAATCATTCAATTGATTTTTTTATATAAGCCTGTATGATCACCGTGTGTGTGTGTGTGTGTGTGTGTGTGTGTGTGAGTGTGTGTATTTTTTAACATGACTTGAATTTATAGGGTACGCTTTATTCAGATACACTTTTGGGAAGGGAAACCAGGAACATAAAAGGAAACACTCCATTAGAATCCAAGTGGGATGCAGTAGGAAGAATGATAAATTTTCGAGTCAGACGAATTAGATTCAAATTCTAACTCCTGAACTGACTTCACTGTAATCTTCAGCTAGTCAATTTATCTGAACTCTAGATGCCCCATCAATAAAATGGGGGTAAAACTTACCTCTTAATTTGGTTGTGAGGTTATAATAATGTAGATGCATTGCTCTCTGAGTCCTGGAACCTAAGAGGCACCGGAAGAAATATTGTTATTGACACAGTACTGGTAACATCAACTTACTTGTTGTTTCTGAGAGACTAATGAGATATCTATGCGACAGATAAGTGTGTAGAAAATCTACCTAGTAAAAAAATCAATAAAAATATTGACTTGGAAATCAAGAGTAGGGTCAAGGCCCCCAGGTAGCTACTCTGTCTTTTATCATTATTATTATTATTACAGTTTCAGGTGTATAAAACAATGTAATAGTTAGACATTTGTACCACTCACAAAGTGATAACACCCCTCCCCCAATCTACTATCCCTCTGACATCATATACATTTCCACTGTCTCTATTCCTTATATTGTACTCCACTTCTTGTAAATATATATATATACACACACACATATATATATATATATATAATTATAGTTGACATACAGTATTATTCAGCTTCAGCTTCAGGTATACACTGCAGTGGTCAGGCATCTATACCATCCATGAAGTGGACTCCCTAATAAGACAAGTGTCCATCGGACACCCTACAAAATCTTTACATTATTGATTATATTCCCCAAACTGTCTTTTGTATCCCCATGGCAATCTTGTGGTTACCAATTGTCCTGTCTAATCCCCTCACCCTCACTTTGTCTTTTTAGCTTTTAGGTTGGCTCACCTGAAAATCAGATGTTGAGACTCTCAGTGGTTTTTAAAACTGTTCCCTTCTGGCACCAGGCAGACTTTGTGTTTGAATAGAGCCACACTTTGGAAGAAGGAGAAGGGAAGCAAAAGCTTGAATAGGACACTAGCCTCCCAACCCGGCTTACCCAAAAGAGATGTTTTTGTCTCTTGTGCACACCTGGCTTCCGGATAGGATTGGGTTCGCTAAAAAAGCTTCCTCGTCCAGAACAACTTGGCAAACCGTTGGACAACAGGATCTTAAGATCCCTTCCAGCTATCACATTCTGTCAAGATGTTGTCACCTTTTCCAAACTTTAGTTTGGCAGACTGTCAGGGTGCCTGAGGCACCAGGAAATTTCAAGGTGGTTACAGGGCAGAGTCAGCTTTTTGAAAACTGTGAAATAGGCACACACTTCTTGGTCTCCGTTTTTTTTTTTTTTTATGTGAGGATGGCCCTGCTCATCTTCAGGTTTCTCACTCCAGCCCTGTTCTCCATAGCCTTGCAGCCCACACTTTTTGATAAACATTTAATCCTTACCCCTGTGCTGATATCCATCTCTATTCGAATGCAGCTAATTAGAAGAAAGTACCTCACACCCTCCTCCCCCAGGAATGGCTTTATTACCAGAATTATAAACCTCAGAGGGAAATACTTTTCTTCAGGAGCATCTTTTCTCAGCTTTCAAATTCCATTGCTTTGCCAGCTGTCTGGTCTGTCTGCCCTATAAAGCCAGCTTTGAGGTCATATGTGAAAGCCTCTGCTATTGTCATTAGAAGAGGAGCTTTGGGGTCAAACAGATCCATGCTTCAGTCTTGGCTGCAGAACTCCTTTGCTTCTCCACTTTGCACAACTTACTTAATTTCTCTAGTTTCCCATATTTATATATAGTTGCGATCTTAGGATTATTATAAGAATATGAAAGTTTCCTAAGATAAATAACCCCTAAAACCAATCACACCTATTTTTTTTTTATCATCATCATCATTATATGGTCACTTGACTGAGTCCAAGACCCCAAGAAATATTACACTTCTCTGTTTTATTTAAATAAGTTCAAAGCTCAAAATTCTATTTTAGTTATCAGGGTTCCACGCTGCACACACGCGCGCGCACACACACACACACACACACACACACACACAAAGTTGTATCTGAAGGCCCTACTATCTTCCTAGCAATGAAGCAGTGGGAAAGCCCTTGGTCATTGCTGGTTAATGGCTACCCATTGTCCTAGCTCCTCCGATAACATTTCAGTCCATCCAGGGCCACTGTGGTTTCTGAGTCATGCTCAGGTCACACGGTACTTTGGTAAGAATGGGAGTTCGCCTGCCTGCCGTCTACTCTTCTGCCTCCTACCATCATATATTAGGAGGCCAGAGTGGCCACTCAGAATAATGAACAGGCACAACTTCTCTTGAGATATGTCATCTCTAACCTTCTATAGTCTGGGGAAATTTTCTCTCTATCCCCTTTCTTTTCTTTCCTTTTGCCCTCAGTTTCATGTTTCGATTACTGTCCAGCATTAAGAAAGCCAGGACTTGTGAATTACTATAAGGACTAGGCACACAACTCCTGAGAAAAAGGAGAATAACACCTAGAAATGAGTGAGAGAGAGTGTATGTATATAAACATAATCCTTTATAATCTTCTGCCACAATTAGCACTGCTGTCATCACCAGCCTCCTGTCATCATCTGCCATGCCACCAGTACCAGGAATGTCTTTGGGAGTCATTAAACTTTGCAATTCTTACAAGAAGACACAATAGCTTGGGAGATTTTGTTATGCTTGTGAACACAAAGAGACACAGTTAAGACAAATAATATGAAACTCCAAGCCTGAAAGGCATTCATTTTTGACTAAGGTGTGTATAGGTACCAAGAAATCCTTCCTTTGCACAATACTTCACAGTCTTTTCACCAAGTCTAACCTTCTTCCAACACAAAACTGTAAACTACCATCATATATGGGGGGAGGGAGGATATTATCAAGAATCAATAAATAAATCAGCTTGCCAATAAAGTTTTGGCTTAAATTTTAAAATGTAAGTGATGTCTCCTTGTGAGCTGGTAGGAGTGAATAATTCATATTAAACTAGGCATCATGGTGATGGGGCCTTCCCTTATTTTCAGTTAAATGTTAGCTTCCTATATCTCACTGAGCTAATGAAAAGTAAAACACTTTCAAAGAAAAAGGCAAGTACAAGTAAAACTGTGTTCCTGTTTAATAGGGAAATCCACATAGAGAACTTAACATTGTTAATCCTGGAACTGTACAGTTCCAGACCTTTGGTACCTAAAGTCAGAGCCAAAAATACTCTTCTAATTCTGATTAAAATAATAATAGCTACTATGTATGAAGCAATAGCTATGTACTACATGTTTAGCACCAAGATAAGATCTTTACAAACAATAGTTCAGTTAATCCTTATATCAACTTTGGAAAAAAAAAATGCTACTGCATCTCAGAATGGCTACACAACTTCTCAAAAGCACATAGCCAGGAAGTGGTAAATCATGATTCAACCCTTGTTTGATTGACTCCAAGACCCATGATCTTAACTACTAAGCAATACTGCCTCCCACTTCCTAACTGCTTCACCTTGACGAAAGCAGTAAGATGTTGGTAATACCAAATTTGGTTAGTGACAGCGATCCCTCTCCCCACCAGTGTTTTCAACCTTTTTCTACTTCCATTATTTTCCATTTATTCAACTTAGTTCAATAAATGTGGGTACTCAATTGCCTCCCGTACACATGGTTTATCTTTTAATCCTCTGCCTTACATTTCCCACATCCAATCAGCTGACAAACACTTTTCTTTCTATCTTCTGAAAATACCTTTAATTTTTCCCTCTCCCCATTAGTTTAGATATTCATTCTTGTAAGTAGTCATGTGGATGTTGAACTAGTTCCTAAGGGGGTTTCTCTGCTGATCTTCCCTACTTTCTTCTATAAGAAAAAGTGGGGAAAGACTTTGAACAAACAAATCAAATGCTGAGTTGTCCTGTCTAGCACCCTCCCAAGTTATTTCTGTCTTTCATTGTATTGCCTTTGACCTATTTACAACTCTATAATTATAGCTAAATTATAGCAATACAAATAGATTCAGCCTATACACATGCAAATCATTCTGCTTGGTGAAGGAACAATTGACCTCTTATTGCTCAAAAAACAAAACAAAACAAAACAAAACAAAAACATTTTTGCATCCATAAATTTATTTCAGTAAGCTCTTTGGGGGTAGTACTTTGAATTTTCCTTTGAACCAATTGTAACATCTTACTGGTTCCCTCATTAATAAGTTATACAAGCTTTGACATGTATTTATCTTATACTTGTGGGAGAGCCATGGTTTTACCTTCTTAAAAAAAAAAATCTTAACATTCAATACATCTTACTTGATTGACCTTGCTATTTATCTCAATTCAGATTTCCCAAAAACCAAAGCCTGAGGCACAAATTTGGTTGCAAGTATTTATCAGGAGGTGACCCTAGAAAGCTACAATAATGATGTGAGGAAAACAAGAGAAGCAGGAAGGGAACATCAATCAAAGGTGTGTTACTGAGTTGGTTACTACTGTGGGTGCCAGGACTCAATCCTGCTTCAGACCCTCTGAGGAACTATGTGGAATATGCACCTCAATATCACGCCTCCAAAGGGTAAGAGGTTGAGACATTTCTCTTCTAACCACTGTCTCCTATAGATTGAGAATTGACTTAGAATATCAACTCTATTGTACTTCCTAGCCATGCTTTCCATGGCTTTTCTGTGTGAGGCACAGAAATGAAGAAACACTATTGTGTGCACTGGAGGTTTTTGTGAAGCTGGCAGAAATGCAGAGCTGGTTATCTTGGCTGCAATAAAATCAGGTGGGCTGAGGGGATGTGGTGCAGAGCACATAAGCAACTGCTGTACACCCAGTGCTATCTACCTAAACTGAAAATTGTTACATTCTTCTTCATTTTAGCACCTTTAAGTGATTCCTCATTTCTTCAGGATAAAATTCAAAAACACACACATGACCCTTCATGCACTGGCCTTAACCTCATTTCTCTCCTTTCTCCTCTTCATATCCTAGTTTCCACCTATACTCTGATACTTGCTGTTTCCCCTAACACTATTGTGACTTGGTACATAGATTCATGCTATTTCTTCCTTCTCTTGTCTAGCTAACCCATCATTAGGTGTTATTAGCAGTGTTAAGTGATGGCCTACCTCCTTTTTGTCCCTCCACAATATATGGCATTTCCTTATGTCATTCTGCTGTGCTTTCCTTTATCAGAGTATCAACTGAGACAGCATAGAGGCTTGGGCCCAGGGCTGAAGGAATGCCAGATGGCCAGGGGGAACGCTGGATAAGCTGACCACAAGAATGACACCACCCCAACACACCCTCCACAAAAATGCAGAAATAGCTGATCATTATCCCCCTTGGAACCATTTACTTCCATACAGATGTGGAAACCACTGTTCCTCATGCGCATTGGATCAAGGTTTGACCACTATATGACCTTTCTTGGGTGACCATAATGGGCAGTCCACCATCTTGCACCACAGCCCTTACGCACATGACTACCAGGCAAGGTCACTGGTATTGAAAGCCAACCACTTTCAAAGAGCCTGACTTTTCATGCAAGCCTGCTAGTCCCCAGCTTATAAATCAGCCAAGCAAAGCCAGCCCCCAAGCCAGTTCGGAGAACCTGCCTTTTCTTTGTGTTGTCTTCCCTGTGCTCAAGCATAAGCTTAACAATATCTATTCGGAAATATTCCTGGTGTTTCCTCTCGATTTTTGTCTTGGGGAACCCAAGAATCCAAACGCCAATTACACAACTACACTGGATTTCATTCTCTCTCTCTCTCTCTCTCTCTCTCTCTCTCTCTCTCCCCACCCCCCTCATTATTTGATGAGTTCTTTGAGGGCAGAAGAGACAATATATTTTATCTTTGTATTACCAGTGTTCAATAGCTTCTGTCCCATAGCAGGCATTCAAAAACAGTTAGTTGATTTAATTATGTATCTACTTGACACCTGCCTCTACTGGTCATGATAGACTATAAAGAGGTTGTATAAGTTAAGAAAGACCAGGTTATGCTGAAGTGCCATATTACTGGGAAATCTCAGTGGTTTCAAACACCAACGTTTATTTCCCATGCACACTACATATCAATCATACATGGGCAGAGGGCTTTTGCTCATAACAGTTACTTAGGAACCCAGGCAGCCAGGTAGCCATTATCTGGAATATTGTTGATTACTTTATCTAAAGGAAAAGAGAGATTTTGCGTATTTTACACTGGCAATTATATGCTCATTCAAGGAGTGACACAAATCACTGTGGCTCAAAACTCACAGCCTGGAAGTAGTTATGTAGTTCCATCAACATAAAAGGGTGACTAGAAGTACTATCCTGCCATGTGTGCAGAACGAGGAGAGCCAGGATTATTTGGTGGTCATTTCAAATGACTACCACAGAGTTTTGTTTATCAACATTGCTATAGATTGAGTTGTGTCTCCCCCTAAATCCATATGTTGAAATCCTAACCCCTAGTACCTCACAATGTGAACTTATTTGGAAATAGGGTCCTTGTAGAGGTCATCAAGTTAATCCAGTATGACTGGTGTACTCGTAAAATGGGAAATTGGGACACAGGCATGTACCCGGGGGATGCCATGTGAACATGGAGATGGCCATCTTCAAGCCAAGGCCAGAGGTCTGAAACAGATCCTGACGTCATAGCCCTCAGGAGGACCCAACCCTGCCAACCTTGATTTTTGGACTGTTGGGGAGGGAATTTTTCCCTCTACCTTTTTGAATTCTTCTGGCTGTCTAATAATCAAATTGACATGAAACTGATTAGCAGGAGAAAAATTAAAATGTAATAGCATGTATACCTCTTGTATAGGGAGAGACACAGGAAAACTGAGGTTGCTGTGCAAGATTTCATTCTTTTTGTTCCCCATTAATAAGAATTTCTAGAGATAAGGTCATTCCCCTCTTCCTGGTAAAATAAGGGAGACTCCCTTACAAATGGAGATTTCCCTTATACATGCAAATGTCTCTTACAAAAGGGTAACTTCTACTTGGTTTTCAGAGCTTCTCCTCTGTTTCTTAAGAATAAACAGCCCCCAATAATCCTTATGCCAAATAGATATACTTTGGGATGGAAAATTCTGTTCCTTTACAGTCTGGCCTTTTAAACTTCCCCAAGAAGTTTCACAGTCCAGAAGCTAAGTTGATAGATTGCTTCATCTCATTGAACAAGTCTCCCAGTCCTGAAAATAAGTCAGTTCAGTTAAATAGTTGTGCCTCATTTCAGTATATGGCTGATGCATGTGGGGTCCCAAAGTTAGGTCTACATTGTGCAAGAAATCAGGTATTTAATAAGGCATTTTTATGGAAACAAAAGAAAAACAAAGGTTAGTCATGGGAGCAGACCATTACATAGTTTCTGAGCCTATGGGGCAAACGGTCAAGATTTATAGATGTCAGGGTTGCAGCATCTTTTGCAGTTTGAAATGTCTCTGATGATGTCATCAGGTATTCAGGTAAACTTTCTGAATGGCCCACACAACAGGCATGAAGAAGATTGCCTAAACAGGAACTGTTGTGGCATTTTATCAGAAGCTGTTTATATCAAGTCTTACACATACAGTTTGCAGGGTTTCAGGGAAAAGGGCCACTTTTATTCCAAGTCAAAGGGTGGGAGAAAACTGAAAACTTTAGTCTGGAAATTTGTAGCCAGATGAGGAAAGTAGAAAAGTTTAGAATCTAGTCCAGTTTACAGGTAAACAATTAAAACCTCAAAGAAGTTAATAGGACTACAATCTAATATCCACAAGTGTGTATTACAGTTTCTACTGAAATATAATTTTTCTCTCTAAAATCATCCTATTTTTTAAACCAAAGATAGGCAAATTAAAACTAAGTTGTTATATAAAATAAATCTAATTTCAATAAATGCATCCTGTTATTTTTCATGAATGTAGCAAGAAAAGCAATTGATCACCTGGGCTCTTTTAAATCTACTTTACTGGAACCTTTTTGTAAGGAATCTCCAGATTGAACTTTGAAAAACCTCTCAAGGGTAAGAAGCCATGCCAAATATTTGCCATCAGACTGCACCCAGACTACCTAAATTTGGGTTAATGCCTCTCTTCTCAAGGTCCCCCAAATATTCTGAGGTGCTTGCCAGGAAGTGACTTTCTTTACTCACCTGGTAAGACTGCCAGGAATCCCATAAGCAAGATACAAAGCTTATTTTCTAATGGGCTTTATTAGCTCCATAAAATCAATCTTAGTTCTTTAAAGCTATTTGGTCATAACTAATTCTATGCATGCCTATCTCTAAAATGACATTCTAGTCAAAGCCTTTGGTAATAGAGCCAATGTTTCCAATTGTGTCCTGTTACAAAAAGAACAGATTCTTAGTGAACTTATATAAACCACTATCTTGCCATAATAATAACAATACTATGAGTTTCCAAATTCTGGAGGGGTCTGATAAAGAGAAAAAAGATAAATGCTTTAATTTTGTTTACAATGATATGATTTACCAAATTGATGTAGATCATAGATAGCTTAGGAAATTTTTTTTATATCTGGAAAAAACAAAGAACCAGTAATATTTCAAATAAAACTCATAAAATCATAATTGTCTTCATTATTTCATTTAGTCCCATGTAATTAATTCTTGTTGATCTTGACCTTTTCTTAGCATTTCTATGAAGCCCTCAGATTCTCTGTTCTGCTAGTTCTTACCCAGTTCAATGGTATGATCTGACAGTTATCAGAAACCTGTATAATTGAGATCGAGTCTCTTAGCAACTTGGAAGTTTATAATACAGTATTGTTGACCGTAACCATTATGCTGTGCATTAGCTTTCTAGGACCTATTTATCTACTACTTGCAAGTTTGTCTCCTTAAACAATATCTCCCAAATTCCCTGCCTCCCAACCCCTAATAACCACCATTCTACTATCAGTTTTTACACGTTTCGATTTTTTAGATTCCACATATAAGTGATATCATACAATATGTGTCTTTCTCTGTCTCACTTATTTCACTTAGCATAATACCCTCAAAATACATCCATGTTGTTTCCATGTCTTGGCTATTGTGAATAATGCTGCAGTAAACGTGGGAGTGTAGATATTTCTTCTATCTCCTGCCCAGTCCTCTTGATCTGTGACTTTTTTCTCTGTTTCTGTGGTTCTTTCTTTTCCTAGTCTGTGTTTCACAGCACCTTCTTCTTTCATGCCTCCTCTCCTAAATTCTTATTCTCTTCCCTGCTAAGTAGAATGTACCTTTTAATCCAAAATTCTTGTATAAATGTTCCTAGCATTTTCTCCACATATTTTGGGAGAAATGTAGGAGAAATTTCATAGCACATATATTATATTGAAGTAGAGATATGTCAATTATCAAAGTCAAGCAGTATCCTTCAGATATTTAAAGAATGTATGTCTGATTGCCTCCATTCATCAAATTTAACCAGATAATTGCCACAGTTCCACCTTAACTGAGCTAAGTAGATACAGCCTGTATTTTTGACAAGAGGACTTCCCTTGAGTTCTCTTTACCCAGTGACATTTTCCTGGTGGCAGATGGGAATTGGAGGTAACAGTGGTGGTGATGATGGTGGTGTGAGTAATGGTAGTAATGATAGTGGCTCATAACATGCCTGTAGATGGTGGAATATTTTCATAGCCCTGAGGGTCTAGATTTACTTTCTTGGTAAATGCCATTTTATATACACTTCGGGACAGACATTCCCCAACCCAAATGTACTTATCTCTAGACTCCAGTATTTTATATAAATTTAGTGTTTTAGATGTTCAAAATAAGTCTGTTCATTTATCTATCTATCATCTATCATTTGCTATGTTTAATTTTTAACTTTATGAGAAGAAAACCTCCAACAAGAAAACAGAAGGCTCATAAAGCAGAAGAAAAACCATTTTGGTAAGGAAAATATTTCCATATTATAGTTTCAAGAGGTCAATATAAACAATAGTGAGTTAAAAAATATTTTAAAAATTATGCACAGTGTCACTTGCCAGTGTTGTGTTAATTAATGCAAATGTAGAACACTGCATCAGTTCTTGCTTGAATTCTACCAATGTACATCTGTACAGTAAATATGTTAGTGAATAACCCTAAGCCACCCTCAGAAGATTCTTTCCTCAACTGCTAAATCCTAGAAATTTATTGAAAGCATTCTAGGAATATTTTTATATATTCAGAAAGATCTAAAGGCACCAATAGAAGCCTACAGAAGTGTGTGGCACCCTTCCATTCTTGGTGTATATAAACTTTATTATCCAATATGAGGCATAAAACAGGAATATAACCTATGTTAATTTAAAATCTATTAGAGAAGTAGCTTTTATGTTAGTTATATAATTCAATTTTTATAAGATAGGTATTATTAAAATGTCTGCTAAGATGCCTTAGTTTTCCCAAAGTGACTAAGAACAGAATAAATGAGAATGAAAGTTATAACAGGGATAATATATTTTGTCAACATTTTATGTTAGGGTTCTAGATCACTATTCCACAACTGAAATTTTTACCACTCAAGAAGGATTTCGAAATTGGCAATATTTTTCTAGTGAACAGAAAACAAAAAATTAACGTCTGAGCATTCAAAACCTCTTCTCATCCCACATTATTAAGCAGAAATCTATGTTTATGATCTGAGATCCTGAGTCTTTCTTGTACAGAATCAGGAAAATAATTGAGGAAGAGAACAATAAGTCACTGACAATTGCTTGATTGATTGACATTGGAAAAAACAGAGGGTTAGTGGCAGAAGAGAAATGAACATATCCAGATAATAATAAAAAAAAAAAGAGTAGAGAAAACAATGTAGATTGGGTTGTGTCAAAGTGAGGGGAGGAAAATTCAATGAGCTTTTAGAGAGACTAGAGGAAGACTTAGGACCTAACTTACATGAAGGAAAGTTGTCAAGCTATAAGAACTTTAAAATATGATAATAGCAAATGATATCCTCTTTCCACATTTATAAGAGACTTAAAAAAAAAACAGTTAAATTGCATCTCAAATTAAATGTTGGACTAATTTTTAAAATGTACCTCAGGTCTAGACTGGACCATAAAGTTATTTAGTTGTGTGTGTGTGTGTGTGTGTGTGTGTGTGTGTGTGTGTGTGTGTGTGTTACATTAGCAATATAAATTACATCCTCATTTCTTCTTCTATATATCTCCGGATATTCCTCAAATTTCACTGGTCAGTCTCTGTTCCTGATCTGTGAAGATTTCAATCCTCAAAGACTTGACTCATTGTACAAACAGGAAAGAAAGAAAAATTATATTTGCCTTAAGAGTTTAAAAACATGCAAAATTCTTATTTTGAACAAGACTAGAAGATTATTGAACTTATAATGAATTAAACATAAATCTATTACTGAGTTGGAATGGTAGTGTGAGTGGCTCTGCAGAAATTCTCCTCAGTGAAACAACCATAACTAGTGAAAATTGCTGTAAGAAAAAAAATTTTAATGTCTCTGAACATTATTCCAAAGGCATGCAGCAAATAAAGAAACATTTATTTGAGAACATTTACTAAATCTTGGTAACAATAGTGAGAGTCTGTAGCATATGAACTACAACCAGATCTTTTTCTGTTCTCACCTCGTGTGATGGAAGCTGTGTTCCTAGTAGATCTAGCAAACTCACAGGAATCCCATTCCTCCCAGTGTTCAGTCTAAGGCCAAGTTTCGCCCCCTACAGAAGGAAGACACAAGAATATATGCTCTCCCCAAACTCCAGCTGGTAGAATCTCTACTAAAGTCAAGTGTGGCCCAAAGAATTGCAACTCCTTCTTCCACCCAGTCCCCACTTGTAGGGTGGGAGCTCTATCCAAGGTATGACAAGTCTAGAATACTGGCCCTGATTGCCCTCATCCGGCTCATTCATAGGGCTATGTGCTGGATCCAGTGACCCACTCATAAAACAGGAGTGTCACTCTGAGAGAAGGTGGCCGCTATCCATGCCAAGCTCCATAGCAATGATACTGAGGTTCTGCCCTCAGTATCTGCCCTCAGCATAATAGTAGAGAGCTCCATAGCTGTCTATAAGGAGACTGACTTTATTTGAAACAGAGCGCAGGACATTTTAAATCTGAGGACACTGTCAAAGTCAATGGAGATTTAGTGATGAACAATTGAAAGGAGGCTAGTAATTCCAGGATAGCAGCAAGCAAAATGGCAGACCAACCAATAGTTTACTAGAGCAAATCAGGGAAAGAGATAGGTAAAAACCTAACTTCAGGGGGTTTGAGCAACCCTCAAAGACTTTTTCTGCAATGGATTCCATTTAGTATGTAGAAGCTTATGCTCTGGGACATTATTGAAAACAATAGAGCAATCAGCAAGCAATTAGTGAAGACTAACAATTGGGTGTGATACCAATACAGGCAGAGCAGCCAGAAGCTTAACAGGAAAATCCTGCAGACACAATCAAAGATGGCCTGGCTGAAACCACTATCATCCTGGGTAGGTGATAGGGAGAGGAGGAAGTTACGGTGACTGTGTGCATGTCCACAGTTGCATCTTTTGAGGAGCAACATGCAAGGCTGCACACTGTTGGGGTGGGGGGAATGGACTTTGCAGAATCAGTTCAGCCAACGTATTAAACAAATAAATAAAGGATCAAACAAACAACAATAACAGCTCCTGGGGTAGGGGAACCAATGACCAGAGTACCTACAATATGTTATCTAAAATGTCCAATTTGCAACCCAAAATTATGAGACATACAAATGAACAGGAAAGTATAACCTATATATGGAGCAGGGGGGTGGAGGGGAGGAAGCAAGCAGCAGAAACTACCTGTGAGGTGGACCAAATGTCAGATTTAACAAAGATGTCAAATTAGCCATTAGATACATATTCAAAGAACAAAAACAAACAAACAAAAAACTATAGTTTAATAATTAAAGAAAAATATGTATCATCATGCCTTGATGAGATAACATCTTATCAAATAGAGAAAATAAATAGATTTTTGAAGAGTCAAATGAAAATTGTGAAGTTGAAAGTAAAATAAGCAAAGTGAAAATTTTAGTAGAAGGGTTCCAGAGTAAATTGGATCTGGCAGAAGAGATGATTAGGGAATTTGAAGATAGATCAGTGAAGAACATGCACTCTGAAAAAAAACAGAGAAAAAAGAAGAGTAAAGAAAAAAGTAAAGCCTCAGAGAAACATGGGATAATGTTAAGTGCACTAACATAAGTCTAATGGGAATACCAGTAGAAGTGAGAGAAAAAGGAATAACAGAAATATTTGACTACATAAAGGCTGAAGTCTTCCCAGATTTTATGAAAAACATTAATCCGCACACCCAAGAAGTTCGTAAACTCTAATTAGGATAAATTCAAAGAAATCCACAGATAGACACATCATAGTTAAAATGTTGAGACAACAAGAAAATCTTGAAAACAATAAGAGGAAAATGACTCATCATGTACAAGTGAAATACATGGATTAACAGATTACTTCTCAACAGAACCAATGAATATCAAAAGGCAAGTTAAAGTGCTGAAAGTAAATATATCCAGCAAAAATATCTTTTAAAAATGAAGATAAAATAGATGTTCCAAGATAAAAATGAGAGAGAGAGAAAGAGAATTTGTTGGTAGAAGAACTGCCTTACAAGAAATATTACAGAAATTTCTTCAGGCTGAAAAAATATGACCCCAGACAGTAATTTATATACATATGAAAAAACAAAATGGTAGTAAATAATTATGTAGTATAAAACAATATGTATATAAATATACTGTTGGGCCTATAACATATAGAATTGTAATATATTTGATAATAGCAGTACAAAGGAGGTGGGCAGGAATATAACATTATTAGAGTATAAAAGTAACACCAGATAACTGAAATACACAGGAATAAATAAACCAGAAAAGGTAAATAAGAAGGTTAACATAACAAATGCTACAAATATATACTTGTTATTCTTTCTCTACTATGCTTCTTTAAAAACATAATTATAATAATGTACTGGGTTTGCAACATATATAGATATGTATATATAACAACCATAGCACAAAGAAGAGAAGTAGAGAATGGAGGTGTATAGGAGTAAAGCTTCTATGTTTCACTGATACTATTATAGTATAAATCTGAAATTGATTCTAGTAAGGGACATAACTGAGAGTCCAGAAATAAGCCCTTATATTTATGGTCAATTGATTTTCAACAATGGTGCTAAGATAATTCAAGGGAAAAGACTAATCTTTGCAACAAATGGTGCTGGAACAATTGAATATCCACATGTAAAAGAATAAAGTCGGTCCCTTTTCTCACACCATACACAAAAATTAACTCAAAATGGATTGTAGTACTAAATATAAGAGCTGAAGCTATAAAACCCTTAGAAGAAAACATATGAATAATTTTTTTTGCCCTTGGATTTGACAAATAGTTTTTAAATGTAAAACTATGTTTGGATAACAAGTGGCTAAAGGAAAAATAAATAATTGGATTTCATCAAATTTAAAAACTTTGGTGTTTCAAAGGACTCAAACAAAGCTCACAGAATGGGAAGAAGTATTTCAAATCCTATGGTGATAAGATCATTATAAGGAAATCTTACAACTCAACAATAAAAAAGACAAATAACCCAATTTAAAAATAGACAATGGATATGAATAGACATTTCTAAAGAAGATAAACAAATAATAATAAGCACAGAAAAAGTGCTCGATATCATGATTTTTTAGAGAAATACAGATTAAAACCACAGTAAGATACCACTTTACATCTACTAGGATGACTAAAATTAAAAAGGGAGAGTATTACAAGTGATGAGAATGTGGAGAAATTGCAACACTCGTACGTTGCAATTCTACTCGTAGGTATACAAGTATACCTAAGAAAAATGAAAACATATTTCCACACAAAAGCTTATGCATAAATATTCTTAGCAGTATTATAGTGAATAAATAGAAACAACCCAAGTGTTCTTCAAGTAATACATGGACAACAAAAATGTGGCATAGCCATACAATGGAATATTATTTAGCCGTAGAAAGGAATAAAGTACTGATACAAACTACAACATGAATAAACCTTGAAAAATTATGTTAAGTGAAAGAATATGGGCAGAAGAGATCACATATTGTATAATCCAATTATATTAAATATCCAAAATAGACAATTCTAAAAAAGACAGGAAGCAGATTTGTGCTTTTTTAGGTTTAAGAAGAATAAGGAAATAGGGAGTGAATGCTAGTTGGTATTGGGTGTCTTTTTGGAGTAATGGAAGTGTTTTAAAATTAGATTGTGGTGATTATGCACTTTAAATAGGTGAATTGTATGATATATAAGTTATATCAATAAAACCATTAAAAAAACCCATTATTAAAATTCTATCCATAATCATTCCTATCTTACAATGGGGAGTTTAGAGCTCAGAAACGTAAAGTGAAGAGTAGCAGAGCCACGTAAGTGAAGAGTAGTAGAGATACATTTAAAATCCAGTGCCATCTTGGTCAAAAGCCAGGGCTCTTTCCATATCACCAAACTGTAAACCAAAGCATTGAAAGAAAAACTTATCAGAAAAAAAAGATTGGGGGAATGAAATAGTTTCATAGTATTTACTGAGGCAAATCAGGTAAAGTGTCACAAGTATTACATTTAGTAGGCATATTCTAAACATAACTTTGTGCTAGGGCTGATTCTGAGTGTGGTGATGTAATTTCAAATAAAATGTATCCTCTGATTTCAATGTGCATAGAGTAATATAGAAGACAAAGTTAATACATGTGCTGTGATAAAGTTATACTCTGGGAAAATTACGGAAAGATGGATTGGAATCAAGTAAGAGTTTTTACAGGTGACATTTGGACTGACCCTTGGAGAACTTACAGGTTTTCAGGCAGATAAATAAGATCATTTCCAGCTGAGGAGCCTTAGCCAGTCAATACGTAGTGCTGTTTTCTTCCTCTCCAGAGTTTGGACTCAATTAATAAGCAGACACAGGAGTAGAAAGATAGAGATTAAAATGTCATCTTAATTACTGATAAAGTTACTTATCAGTAACTTTATTAAAGTGATTTAAGTGTGTATCCAAATAGGTTCACTAAGTCTTCTACTCTAAAATTATATAAAACTACAAAAAAAAAAAAAAAAAAAGATTTCTATTGCGATGTAACCAACCCCAAAACTTGGTGTGCTGAAAACAATGTTTTATTACTTGTGATGATTCTCTGTGTTGACTGAAAATTTCTTCTGCTCCATGTGGTATGGTTTGGGGGTCACTTAGTACAGCTATATTCAGGTGGCCGGCAGATTGAACTGGATGGTCCGAGAGCTCTCTCACATATCTGGAGCCTGTGGTGCTGGAAGTTGGCTGTGGTACTTTAGTTCTCCAAAAGGCTCCTTGCTTCATGTGATGTTGCTTTTCTACATCCCCTCTCTCTTCAGCAGGACAGCCTGGATTTCCATACAGCATGACCAGATTCCAAAAAGGGGGAAATGGAAGCTGTCAGGCCTTTCAAGGACTAAGCCTAGAATTCATTGAGCATCACCTCCAGGGCAGTCTATGGGGGAAATAACTCAAACGTCCAGCCGGGATTAAGGCGTAAGGTAGTAGGTTCCAGTTCTTGATGAGAGGATAAATAAGCAGGTACAGGAAGAGGAGGAATTGTTGGTAGTCTGTTTTTAGGGACAATCCAAAACAGACTTGCACACCTAGTCATAAGTATAGCTTATTAACATCAGGCCTTCTTGACCTAGGGATACTGACCGCATGGCAGAGAGCAGACAGAACAGGCACCTTCTACAGAAAAGGGGATTCAAAAGAGAGGAGGAAGGAAGGCGCTGTTCCGAGAACTCCCAATTCCTTCTCCCAAATTCACTAATCAGATGTGTTCTCCTTCCCTGGGGTAGAAATGAGTAAGAGAGTAGAGAGAAGGCTAGAGTCTCTCACGTACAGCCCCCTCCTTATGAAAGCATAAGGGAATAAGTGGTCCATCGTAACACCAGGGAGAAGCCACGCACAATATTTGCAAAAGAAAGTATCAGGTGGTGTATACAAACTCTACAACTTCCTGTTAATAAACATGGCCTGGAAAAGTGCAACGATGTTGCTGTCCAGGGCAGAGGAAATAACAAATGGATTTTCTTTTACTGAGATGATCTCAGCGGTACCTCAGCTACCTTGCCTATCTCCCCGTGGAGTTTTTTTGACAGATGTCTGCTTTTCTCTTTCTGAAATAGGATTTAAGTTTAAGTACATACTTATGATGCCTGAAAATGGTTATTTTAATGACAGATGGGAGTAGAGCCCAAGTTTTAGAGGGGATATATCAATTACAGGCACAGAAAGCCCCTAGAGTTATGGCCTGGTCAGGTAAGAACACCCAGGAGTACTGCCTTGCTCAGGAGTACTGAAGACGTGTGTGATCCCATCACCAAATTAATGCGGCAAATTCTGGAATCTGTTGATGCTCACTCCTAATGAATACATACAGTAAGGCAGGATGCTTCCATTTAGATATGCTAATGAGTGTAATTTTAATTTTATTCCATCTTCTCTCCAAAGCAATTAAGGTTTCACCACATGGAAAGAATGGTGGGAGACTAGGAGTACTAGGAATGGGCTTTTTCCCTAAGGTAGTTCACTGGACACAGGAACCCTCATGCAAAAAATAAATTGATCTATCGATAGATAGATTGATCATTATATATATAAATAAATACAAAAATCACCATTTGGTGCATATTAGAGAAGGCGTCTTGTCTTCATTTTGGAATAACACTGGGTCTAGAACACTCTATGCTCAAGGACTCTCAAAATTGTTTGTTCTTTTTATTTGTTATTTCTTCCTTTGAGCTTATTTTTATGGTTGTTGTTTATAAGAACAATGAATTCGAAAGCAGGTTTGGAATGAATTAAGATATAAAGATACCATCAAGCTGTGCTGAATAGCTAGCTGAGGTTGGAGGTTATAACAACAAAGCTTAGAGTAAAGAGTGGATCCAGGTTTTGTGGAGTCCAAAGCTTATATAACCTGGGTACCCTCTAAGAAAAAGAACTCAAATAAAGAAGAGAAAATTAAATATGGGGACTTAGAGGGGGCCAATGTAGGTGGCGGACCTTAAAGTTTAAGTTTCACTGCTTTCAAGGTACATTGACCTCTGTTGGGAGCAAAATCTTATTAAAAAGAAACATATACAACCTGATAATTTATGTTACGTTTTGTGTAAACAGGAACAGGACATCTCTTATCATTGGCACATGTGTTTTGTGGCAGAGAAAGAGAATTATAGATGATATGCTGGTGTATTCATATGCTAGGGTTCCTGTAATGAAATACCGCAGACTGGAGGGCTTAAACAACGGAAATTTACTGCTGACAGTTCTGGAGGCCAGAAGTCCAAGATCAAGGTGTCAGCAGGGTTGGTTCCTGCTGAGGGCTGTGATAGAGAATCTCTTCTATGCCTCTTGCCTAGCGTCTGGTGGTGTGCTTGTAATTTTTAGTATTTCTTGGCTTGTAGGTGTATCATCTTGATCTCTGCCTTCATCTTCACATGGTGTTCTCCCTATGTGCTCGTCTGTTTCTGTCCAAATCTTCCTTCCCTTTTTATAAGAACACAGTTATATTGGATTAGGGTCCACCCTAATGACCTCATTTTCACTTGATCATCTGCAAAGACGCTGTTTCCAAATAAGGTCATATTCAGAGTTACTGGGGGGTGGGATGTAAGGACTTTTTCGGGGAGCACAATTCAATCCATAAGAACAGGTGACACAGTATTCATATAACAAACTATCTTAAGAAATGCAATGTCCTTGGGTGAAAATGCTCTGGCATACCTCTTTTATCCTTCCTAATCTAATAGGTAGAATTGTGCTCAGAAAACGTTAGAATGTATCATTTTCTCAACATAAAACTAACTTGGAAAGTGACTCTAAGTTAATTCCTTTCATTATGTACCTAGCAAACTTCTATGGCTCCTTCAAAATGTGGTTGAGCCATTTTCTTGGAGACTCCATTTCTAGACCACTTATCCCTTGATTGTCAGTCCACATCTCCCCCACCCCGCCACACACCCCACCACCACCAGTTTTCTCCCCACCACCTTATGGCTAGAAAGACTGAGTTCATGGAGTACATCAACTGGGCTCTCAGGTCCAGTGACTTCAGGCTGGGTTCACCCAGTGAGGACCTCCAGTAGGAGATTGGAAAGTGGAAAGAGGGTATGTTCATGGATGTCTTCCCTCAGATCCTGCCTCTGAACTCACTGTCTAGCTTTATGTCTCAAATGAAGACCGCTGTTCCTCTCAAGGCCTCTGACTCTACACAACATTCCGTCCAGGTCCTTTTTCTCCCCTGGTGTTTTTCCCTCCCCTTTGGACCTTGGATGATAATAGCTTAGCTTCTACTAGGTCCTGCGTGGGGATTCTTTGCCCGGTGTTTTTTCACATCCACATAAAAAAAAAAAGCCCTCCTAGAATTATTCTATTTTAGATGTCCCATCTGTTTTGTATTAGGACCCTGACTTATACATCCCCAATCCAAAAATGTAATCACTTCCTCCTCAATCTTTCTCGTGTATTGCACTTAATTCTATTTATGTCGACTATTACACTTTATTGCCTTTTGTGTATATAATGGTATATACCACCGACTTTCCTACGAGGCTTGGAGGAGCGAACTATCAGGTTAGACCATTTCAGGGGCACCATTAGTAGCAATGATATTCAACCCTTTCAACTTAAAATTCATATATACAATTACAATGACTAATCTGGAATTTGGTCAAACCTGCCTCTCTCCTCCTTTTTTTTCATATTTCTAGCAATTAACTTGTAAAAGCAAACAAGCCAACAATACTTAAATTCATTTCAGGATAATATGTCTTCCCTGTATAGTACACTGTTTACCAAAATAATGTAATTGAAAAGATATAATCCTGGTGAGAAAAAATGTACAGTCTTAGGAAATATTAAGTTCATTTCACACACCTAACTTGTGCAAGAAATACTAATCTCTTGTCCATAAATCAGCCCCTTTAATAGGTTTAAGGAAAAATTTCACCTTTGCCATTTTCTACATTCCACTTCTGGAATTGTACACAGTGATGAGATGTTTGGAAGGGATACTGTGGAACTAGTCATGGGTCATTTGTCCACAGAGTTACTGCCATGGCCTCCACTGACCTAGGAGCTGTACGTTTTATCTCCTTAGATTTGGGTCCTTGGGATCCTTCTTTGAGGCTTCTTTTGCTCCCATAGGCCTAGACATACCTGATAAAACTTTTTATTTTTTTTAAATCTTTCTCCAGTATCAGGCTATATGGAAGTTCTATCCCAGTCTTTCTCTCTCTTCCCTTTTGAATCTCCAACCCTCATTCAAAATGAAATCTCTTCCCCTTCTATGTTTTCCACTAAGACATCCTGTCTATAGCCCAGTCCTCTTTCTTCAGCTCTTGGATGTATTTGCTAATGTCCCCTAAAGTCTTAGTGTGGTGGACAGAAAAGCCACAGGATTAGGTCTTCAGGTTTGATCACAGGGGCAGAGAAGCAAGGAGGAAATAATGGGTGAAAAAAACATCCACAGCGATTAGCAATTTAAAATACTATCCTACCATAATATCATGCATTCAGTTGGAGAGATAAGTTTGTGGCTGTGAAGAGGAAATGAAACAGGAGTCTGGAGCTAGTGAGATTAGGACTGGGGTAAGAAGTAACTGCAGGCAGATGGAGGTAAGGCAGTTGAGAATGCTACCCCTAATCAGAATCAAGTTGTCACTAGGGCTTTTGAATGGTTGATTCTACAGGGACGGAGTTTGCTTTGGATGCACAAAGAAGTTCCTAAGGAGAAACAGAGCTACACATAAGCTAGAGAGGGCAATGTGATTTTGTAACCATTTTATGAACATTTATATCCAGTTGCATGATCAACATGGTGAGAACCCATGATATAATGTATCAGTTTAATCAGAGCTTGTTCAATAACAAGAAATCAGCAAGCCCCTCACAAGGAGCATCTGGGGAAGAGGTTCCGTGGTATACCCCTGGAGAAATCTGCGACATTGCCTCTGGGTGACTCTGTTTCTTATTTGCAACTGCATGATGTACTTGTTTCTAATAACATTTGCCTCCAGTGGTGCTTTCTACCATTTCCACTTTTGCCTGGCTATCCTGAATTATCTAAAGTTGCAGGTGAGTGGTTCATTGTATCATTTCTTTTACTCGCTGTGCATGCAGTTTCACCAAATGGGAACTACTTCAGCTTCTCCTTTTAGTCACTTGTTCCCAAATTCAGCTGTTCCAGATCAGTGACTCTCAAACTTGAGTGCATCAAAATCACTTGGAGGGCTTGTTTAAACACAGATTGCTGGGCCCAACACCAGAATTTCTGAGTTAATGGATCTGGGATGAAACTCGAGAATTTTTATTTCTAACAAGTTCCCAGATGATGCTGGTCTAGTAATGCCACAATGCAAATGTATTCTTTTCATTTAGAAATGGGACCCTCTCCTAAAAGCGAAGTGTTTCAGTGACAAAGAGATCATTCTATTTTTCTCGGCTCCAAAGTGATCATTGTTTTGCAGGCCTTGCCCTTTACTACAGTCTAATCAATTGGAAGAATGTAAGAATTTTATTCTCTAGAGTCACTTTCAGGTCAGGCCTTTGCAGTACCACGTGAATTCCTTATTTAGTGACTATTTAGTAAGCACTTACTTTCTATCAAAAGTAGATATTGTGAGGTATATGAATATGAGACATACTGTGTCTCATATGAAGGCGGTATTACCATGTGGCCAAAAGCATGCAACTTTTGGAGTCCCAAAGTCTTGGTGAAAGACTGTCTCTGCTACAAGGGATGATACGTATGGCTGTGCAGGGTGTGCATGTGTTATCCTAGGGAAGCTGCAACTACATTTCCAGGCAGTCTTTTCCTTATATGATTCTAGCTGGGATTGGTCACAAGAGAACTTTGTGTGAGATCTGGAGTCAGCGGCCATTGCACCCTAAGTTCACCATAGGGCGTCATGTGCTGTTGCAGCTGGGCACGCTGTCATTGATCTTGTAGGCGTGGGCAGCAGCCAGGACACTACTTCCCCAGTTCCCATTGGATCTCCTCTTTCAGCTTCTCTGAAACCTGGACCAGTCGTACCTACAGTCACAAGGTGAAAGGCACCAGCTCCTCCTGCAAATCGCCCACTTCACTGAGGGTGGAGGCAGTGAGACACAGACGTGGGTTCCAGTTGTCTTCTGCAATCCAGTTTGTCTTTGTAGGATGCATTTTTTTCCCTTGTGCTATCAGTTTGTCTTTGCTTTCCTCCACTTTGTGTACTATTTTCTAAGCACTAAAGCCCTGGTCATCTAGTAGCCCTGGATGGGTGACTTCCATCCCACCAGAAAAAGGCAACAACTTTTCATAGACTCTATTAGCTCATAATTATGTGTGGCCTTATCTCTATTATAAAACTCTTATTTCACATCACTATTAGTGGTTCTGCTTCTTTATCAAATCCTGACTGATAAAGGTACTATTTTCATAGACTAGGACATAAATATTGCTCTTTGGAGATTTTGTATGCATTCGCCCTGTTCTGATACTTGTGATCTAAGTGATGTTGGTCAACCTATGGAACTTAACTTCAGTTTGCTTGTATATAAATTAGGAATAACAATAAGTCGTTAAGAATATTATTCTGAGGATTACATGAGCTAGCCTCTACAAAATGTCCTGATCACTCTAACTGGATGCAATCATCCCATCTCTAGTTCTTATTCTCCACGGCATTACTCTGTTTTATGGCCTATGTTCCTTCACTAGGATATAACCTCTATGAGGAGTGTGCCTTGCTGCCTTGTTTACTCTTGTAGTTCCAATGCGTTGCTCCAAAACAAGCTTGGGTACTCAGTAATATGATAGATGGCTGGACCGAAGAAAGGGAGGGTATACATAGCTGAATAATTGAATGAACAAATAATAAAGTGACTGTAAAAGTGGTTAGTTCATGGTGAAAATCCAATACACAATAGTATTCTTTTAAGAATTTATAAACTAGTAACGGAAATCTGTCTATCGTAACCACAATATTTTACATATTGAGATATATGCCATAAAAATGGGAATATAGAATTTAAGAAAACAGGGAAGTTATATTTAGTTGGGTAATAAATCAAGGCTTAATATATAAGAAGACATTTCTTAGGGGTCTTTTAACTGGAAATAGTTAGATGAGAGAGTGAGAAAAAAAGAAGAACAAACACAGGTGTTCAGCAAAACTTTGGATATGCTAGAATAACAAATGGTCTTTTTGCCTGGAATATAAAGTTAGTAAGAGGAAATCTATAGAAAGTAAACAGAATAGAATAGGATGGGGAATGAGAACCAAATCATGAAAACCTTTTAATTCTCTCTAAATACTCAAAACTGTATTTTGCTGAACAGTTGTTTCACTAAGTGTATGTTCCACAGAATACGAGCACTAGCTATTCAAGATGCTCTAGAAAAACAAAGTGTTCTTGGCCAAATACCGTATCTTTTCTTTTCCTGTTGGAATACTATAAGTACATTATATTTAATATTCAGGGAAGTCCTGCATTAAATAAACCTGTTTAAGTATTTTTTAAGCCAGTGGCTGCCATATTTATTGGTGGAAAATTGTCCATGCAAAATATACATTTATATCCAGTGGATAATTCTGATGGATAAATTAATATCCGATGGATAAATGTTGATAATTACTCTACCAAGGTGCTGTGGTCGTTGTCAGGGAAATACAAGAATGAATATTATATATTACCTACCACAAGAAATGTAATGCCGTGCAGTGAATAAAGCACAAGGTTTGTGACATGATTTAGAGTTAGAGAATAATATAATCAGAATAGGGTCATAGACATACTCATCTTGAAACGGCAGATAATAAACTTGAGTGTTGGGGGAATAAATATATGAGAGAAACCGGTTATGAAACTTTCATTGTCTAAAAAGGAGTCAGTGAAGCTTTGGACTAGAGGTTAACAATTGAGAGTGTTTCTTCATCCCTTTCCCTCACTCATGATGATGGGGTCCAAGTCAGCTGAGAAATTCCCTGAGACCCAGAAGCAGGGTGGGGCTACACTCTGGGATTCTCTTGAGTTCTGTGGGCACTTGTTGGAAGGTCTGAGCTGGGAAACTGAATACGAAACAGGTAATCATGTAAGAGTGCTAGAAGAGAAGACCCAAGTGGAAGAAGAGGTGATGCAAAATAAAAGTGGGTCAAGGAAATAGGGCCAAGAGGAATGAAAGGCAAGAAGGCTACTGGAAGATGGTCTTAGAACCTAGGAGATATAATACAGATGCTGTTAAGACTGCAGTTCATCTTATGTAACCAAAGCCAGATTAACTTAAATGTTTGAATGGTGGGTAACAGAGGTTAAAGAAATTGGAGAGGGAGTAAGCTTATAACTTGGAGATTGATTCAGTAGGAACAAGCACAATCTTAGAAAGAATATGGGCTTTTGTCAACTGGGCTGATGGATAATTTGTATTCATTGCTCTTTTCTTTAGGGAAAGATGAAAGTTTTTCTAAGTAGACATGGAAATGAACTTGGATATGGGAAATTGTCTGGGTTTTCTGTGGAAGTGTATAAATTAGGCCTCTGAAAAGAAAAGCAACCTATTTCTCTAAATTTAGTTAAGACCCCAGTGGTTATATCTACTGATCTATGTCTATATATCTAGATCTAGATCTAAATCTATACCTATGTCATCTATCTATCTATCTATCTATCTATCTATCTATCTATCTATCTATCTAATGCACAAGCGGAGGACAGCAGCTTCCATTAACCATGACGTCCTTGAGTGTGTTGTGTGTATTACTGTACCCATAGTTTCTGGCTCAGTACCATTATGTAGTATGAATTCAGTAAATATTTGATGAGTGAATAAAATAAGAAAAGCAGAAAAGAAGAAAGGAGGGAGGAAAGGAGGGAGAAAGAAAGGATGAGTGATTCTGACTAAGTTCAGAAAACATATAAAGATTGTTAACAACATGAGCATCTTTGATAAAACCTAAGGAATCATGCAAAAGCCTAACAACATGGACGTGGTCTGACAAAGTTTCTCTGATTTTTTGAGGCACAAAATCAAAAGCAGTGTATCCTTCAGATGCTTTCCAATTCTTCGCCTTTATCAACAAAGTCTAAAGAAAAGGTAATTTGGTATTTGCATTAGTGAGTCACCTTTCAAAAATTATTGTCTGATGTATTTGCTGACAATGGTGAGATTCATCTGAACATGCACACAAAGGTACATCTCCTTAGAAACATAAATAATCAGAAAATGGGGAAAAGTAGAGAGAGTCACTGTCATCTGATGTGCCTCCACAGGATTGAGGAGAAGATAGGTATTTGGTGTCTAAACTTAGTCCAGGGTATTTTTACAGTTCACAATTTTTGTCTGCATAGACACAATGAAGGTGTTTTTCCTGCAATTAGATTTCAGTAGAAAAAAAGCAATTCTTATTTGCCATTAACATTTGCCTAATGCATAGTGTCATTAAGAAGAGCTGGCCAGGTAGAGTTAGGGTAGACTGACTTCTTAGGGGGAGGAGGAGGAAAACTGGATTATTCCAGTACTAAGGTAATTTAAAAATCCATAATAAATAAAGTAATGAGATTTCAGAGAATCACTTAAGCAGGAAAAAAATGGCATAAAGTTACTAAATCTATAGCAGAATAAGGGTTCTTTAAAAGTTTTAGCTCTTAACTTATTGAAGAGTAATTTCATGTTTATTTTCTGATTAAAAAATAAATCTCTGTTTTTGTGTAAAGTCTAAATATTGTTTTGCTATTTGTATAAATTTACTGCTGAAATTTTGGAATATGCATAGTAATGCACATTAAATGGATATTGATATAACATTAGGAATAAAAAAATACAATACTCATTAAATTAATCAATAAGGATTTAATTCCTAATGAACTCAGCTGCCTAAAGTGGGGTATTTGTTTGTTTTCCCCTTTCTAAGCAAACTGTTTCACATTATAGGAAATAATCCAACATTTAAAAGATTATACTAGGGAAAAACAGCATTGGTGAAAGCTACAGTTTGTAATTGCAAAGTTAATTATCTTTCCTAAACCATCAGTTGTCACTTAGAGAGACCAGATTCTTGCAGACTCTCCAGGGACTGCCTTTATTTCATTCCTAATGGCTTGGGACCCACCATTTTGCTGTCTCTGAACATTTGGTCACTGAATGCACCATTTATGGAGTATTGTTTAATTAAGGACAAATTAAGAGAACTGTGCACAGAATTTAATTTCATAGACTCTGTAAATTCTTTTAAAGAGGATACTAACTATAGGCATGATAAGTTTTCATTATCCATTGCTTCTATAAGGTATTGACAATTTATTGTTTGCAACTGTTCCAAGTTTTATTTACTCTACAGGGGATTTTGTTGGCAGTGTACTTTTTGTGCTTTACAGAAATCCTATGGAGGCATCTGGCTCTTCTTTAACCCCTTCAGTTCTGAATCACCCACATGCAGAAGCCCATATGTTTGAAAGGTTGCGTTTAGTTTTTGTAAAGACTAGGGATTTATGGTAAGGGTGAAATGAGAACTGACATTGCTAAAATGTATGTCATTGTTCTACATCTTGGGAAATACAATATCTCAAGTGGATAGTCTTTCATTCTTTCATTTGACAAATATTTATTGAGTGCCTGCTATGCACCAGGAAATATTCTAATAAAGAATGTACCATTTACTGAAATATCTTCAGGTATTTCTAATATTTTTCTCCTGTTCATTTGGAAAACATGGCTGCCAATAGCTCCTAGATTTATACGTTGTATTCTAGAAATTCTGAGACATACCCTCTCTTGTTCCAATTCAAAATTTCCAGGAAGGTGCTCACTGGAGAAACTTGAGATCAAGTATCTTCCTGAAGCAATGTATTATGACCAAATAGGAAAGATCTCTTGTGGGCACAATGATTAACTCCATGACAGATAGTTAACTACAGATTAAGCAGCTAATATGGGAGTTGGTGATGGTAGGAGTGCAATGGGGGTTGGAGCTCCGTGTGTACTATTGAGCCTAGATGGTCTGGCTAAAATAATTTGAATTCTTATTCTAAGAACTGAAATTCTCTTCAACAATAAAATGGTTAAATAAACTGTGATTTTTTTATATAATGGAATACTACACAGCAATAGAAAATTAACCAATTATAGCTACACAAAATGGGTGTGCATTCGGCAAACAAAATAATTTTGAGTGAAAAAAAACCCACAAACAAAAAATGCATACTGTATTATTCCATTTATCTCAAATTAAAAAATAGACAAAGCTAGTGCTTAGTAATTCTCACTTAAACAGTAAAACTATAAATAAAAGCAAGGAAAAGATTACTGAAAAATCAAGATTATCTTTGGAAAGAATGATGGAGTGATTATAGTGAGGGCCCATGAAGAGGGTTTTGGGGAAGTGGTAATATTTTATTTCTTAACTGGAAGGGGTGACATGTATATTCACGTTGTGAGAATTCACTGAACTATACATTTCTGTTTTGTGTGCTTTTTTCACATGGGAATTATGACTCACAAGATAAAATAAGCCAATATTTCCAGCAAGCGGTCTTGGTCCATGGACCCTCCCAATTCAGAGTCATCTTTAAAGAGAAGGAGGGACCATAGAACCTCCACACAATTCTGTAGAGGAGCGTTCGATCCTACTGCTACTCTTGTTGTCCAGGTGATATCAAGTCTCATTAGAAAGTCTTCTTACTACCATAGATCAGGTGCATAGAGAAGGAAATTCAAACTGTCTGCTTAGACGGACTGGCCTTGCAGAGGCCTCTTGTATCACCTCTGGTCACGGGGCAGCACCAGGTGACTATCCTATGGAACCAGGATATCATTCTGAGAGACAGCTAACAACATGTGGTAAGGACATGGGGAAAAGCAGCAGTGAGATATTAGATGGGAGATTCTATCTTCAAGGAGTGAGGAGTGAGGACACTTCAACCGAGATGGTTTGTCTTAACAGATGCCCTGTCTCTGCTGTTCCTGGACTATAATTAGAATACAGAATCTTTAGTGAGGCTTGGAGTCTCTGGGCTCCAGATCCGGGCTCCTGATATTCCAACAACCCACATCCTCACAACTCTTAGTCCTCAGGGTTCCCTAGACCCACAGACTCCTCTGGAATCCCCCCGACCAAGAAACTTTTTAGACTGAAAGGTACCCCTTCCTCCATCTTAAACTCCTTGTTGAATATAAACTTTTGAAGAAAACACCCAGAAAGTATATTGCAAATATCCCTAGGCACCAAAGCACAAAACCTGGGACCTATTTGAATTAGGGGTAAAAACAGAAAAAAAAAAAAAATACAGGTAAAACAACAATAACAACAGGAAACTTAACATCAAAATTATAAATTTAATATCCACAAATGAGCCATTTACATCTAGTTACCATTTCAACTAGTCAGAATTGGCTGATAGCAACAAAAGACTTGACATGATAGTTGAAAAAAGTAGAAAGTTATATGCTTTTTAAATTTTATAATAAATCATGGAAGAAGACAGTTGCTAGCATGCGTTCAGCAGTGATACAATGCTGGGGCCGAGGATTCTTAAATATATTAGCTTTCTTCATGTGGTCACAATAAGGCTGTTAAAAATTAACCAGCACAACCACGTTCAAGGCAGTAACAAGAAGGGAAAAGTGGGGGAGAGTGGCACCATCCATTCTGTAAAGAAAGGAAAATCTTTCCAAGACACAAACAATGGACCTCACAAAATCCTTTGTTCAAAGCAAAATTCACTTTTAACTGAAAGAAGGCTTGAGACATGAACATTTAATAGGGCTTATCGCATCCCTGTTGCCGAGAAAGAAGTGAATTGGATGCTGAGTCAATAACCAAGACTGTCTATAGCTCTCGTGTAGCATCTTACTATTTATAAAACAAATTTATATTTATGGATGATCATGACTGCAGGTACAGAAATCATTTAGGAACAACGACTAAAGGTTTTTAAAGATGAATCTAAGCTGTATTAGAAGCAACAGTCTACCTAATTTTGGACAAATTTTGGAAAGCCCTATGGATTTAAATGGGGAGTCATAGCCCTACCCAAAAGCACTAAATTTGTTATTATTTTTTTTAAATTTGCTTTGAAATATGTTTATATAACTTCTGTTTCCAAGGTAAAACTGGGATGGGGAGGAACAATACATTTAAGAACACCTCAAATTCCTTCTGGCCCCATTTTCTATTTTATCTTTCAATAACCCCACATAGTTTTTAGTATATAGAATTCTGAAGTTTTAGGGTAATTACAATATATGAGTATTTCTTTGCTATTTAGCAACTGATTCTTAACCAAAGTCTTTCTTTTGTAAGGATAGTGCTATTCTTTACAGAGTCAACATCTGGCCAGCAGCCCTTCATTCATGAGGAAGAGATAAATAGACCTATTAAAAGAAAAAAAAAAAAAAAGCTGTGTGTGTGTGTGTGTGTGTGTGTGTGTGTGTGTACACTTGCATGCATAAAGTGGAGCCAAGACAGATTTTATAAGACTGGATCACTGAACACAGTGTAGAGGACTGAATCCTTGCAATTTGCATTTCTACCATCACAGAAGAAATAATATTATAAACATTGGGGTATGGGAAAGAAAAAATAATAAATCAATAGATAGGTAGACAGGTAGGTAGATAAGACTTTGATATGTACCCTTGGATTCGCAGATGTGCACACTCAGATTTGCAGCCAGACAAAACGGTTTTTATTTTCATATTTCATAAAGAATCCCCTAGTCATAAACTAACTGCTAAAATATTTAGATAAGATTGAGTGTATATAGAGGGAGGGGGAGGAAAAAAAGAGGAGGGTGTGACAGGGAAGAGAGGGCGGACTTGGAGGGGAAAGACTAAAGGACTTAGACATAAAATGTCATCTGAATCATAGCTAACATATTGCTCACCCAACACTAAAATGCTATAGAAAAATTATACCAAATCCAAAACCTGTCAAATGAGATTTAACAGCACAGTTCAGAAGTTATCCCCCATTGGGTAACTGTCTATAATCTTGCAACAAACCCCATAAGTGTTCACAGTAGTTATTCCATATGCTAAGGGTAGCATATCATTTCAGAGCTGTCAGTTTTAATTTCAGTTTTATTAATTTTACCATAAGCCTACAGACGTATACTTCAGAAGGCATATATCATGAAAATCGTAAACTCCCACAAAGAAGCTGGTGATAGTTATAGGTTATGTCACAGGTTTGATGGGAGTTAAATTCATCAAGAGAATAGTAAGAGATTTAATGTATATGTCAAAGTATGCATTAAGAAACTAGCCTGTCCACAAATTGCCAGTCAGAACATGTCCAAGTGATTAAAAATACTTCAGTGAGGTTTTTTTTTTAATTAGCAACACATTGTGTTACAGAAATGTGGGCTTTAAAGCCAACCTATTAGGTTTTTTTCAATCTTAAAAAAAAACCCAAAACTATTTTTATTTCTAAAAGTACTGCTTCTTATATCAGTATTTCTCAGTAATTTGGTTATTTTTTGAGAACTGGAATTAAATCTTCCATAGTGGATTAGTAGACATCTTCCTATCACTGATAGGCTGGTATCCATGGGCTTTAAAACATGTGAAAAATGAAACAGATATTGTGGTAAACTAAAGATGGCTGCAAAATTTTTGCCATTTATCCCACTGAAAGATAGAACCTATTTCCTTCCCCTTGAATCTGGGTTGATTTTGGGACTTGTTTTGTCCAATGGAATCTGATAGGAGTGATTCTATCTAACATTCATGGCTGAGCCTTAAGATATTAACCCCAAATTAATCTTAAAATAGACACATCAATGGAGAAGTAATCATGAAAAGTTATTAAATCTCAAATATGATCCACTGGTCTTGGCTAGACCATTTGATTACCATGACATGAGAATGTGGAACCCTAGGACTTATACCTTTACATCTTAGCACATTTGCTATGTAAGAAGTCCAACTACCCTTAGACCTCCATGTTGCAAGAAAGCCCATGCCTCTTGGAAAGAGAGAAGCTCCCTGAAGGAGTCCTGCAGTGCCAGATACATAAGTGAATCTATCTTATACTTCCCAGATCAGCCCTATCAGTAGCTAAATACAGCAAAGAGAATGGCTCTAGTTGATACCATATGACAGAAATAGTCCCTGGAACAGCACTGCCCAAATTCCTAACCACAAAAGGGTGAAAAATAATAAATTGCTTTTGTTTTAGGCTACTGTGTCTCAAGGTGGTTTATAATGTGGCAATGGATAATGTACACAGATTATATGTACCGTGTATGTGTGTGTGTATATATATATGTACATATATACATATATATATACATATATGTACAAATATATATCATACACCCAAATATATATCATACACACACATGCATATTTGTAATTTAAAGAGAAGTGATGCAAAATAAAACTTTTAATAAGAGATTACACTTGTATATTCATAAGAAAACTAATAAACATGGATATACTGGAAGATGGGCACAAGATTGATAGAAAATGCAAATGAGAGACGTGTCACTATGTATATGCCTTTTAAAATATTTTAAAACGATGCGATTGTATCTTAACGATTTAAAATTTTAAAACTAAAATTTAAAAAGAATTAGAGAGAGAGAACTGAGATTTGAATGACATGTATTTTTAATAAATTGACTTGCCAAGTGGAGCTCTACCAAGAATGGCTTGGCTTTGGACATACTTCTTCCAGGGATTATATTTTGAGCAGCCTGGAAGCCAGACCTAAAGTAGTCTTCACATGGGCTCAACCATGGAAATGCTGCCACAAAAAGTATTAAATCTCAAATATGGCCCATTGGTGTACACTTTGATTATTGTGATGTAAAAATTTAGCCCCCTAAGGCCAAGAAAGATAAATATATTCATTTAGATACAATGTTTAAACCAACCATTTGCACAAAAGAAGTCTCAATTTTACTTTGGAGGTAACGTTCTTCAATTCTTAGTAAAGATTCATATAAATCACCTAAAATCTATAAACTGTTCATTTAATATTAGAGAAAGTACTGAGGGGAATTGATATAAACATCTGACAGGAAAAAAATTCTGACTGACAAGTGCCAGGAGAGGGAAAAATGGGTTAGAAAAACAAAAGGAAAATCACCATGGACAAACAGACATCGACTCATTACAACGCATTAGTAGCTAAGATTATGATGTTGATAATAAAAATAGTCACTTATATTTATATTACCTTTTACCAAAAAAAAAAAAAAAAAGCACAAAAATCCTTTCTCATATATTGTACTTTTTGTGATTTGACCTTTACAATATGTGAATGAAAAAAAATAGGGAAGGTAGTTTTTATTTTCATTTCAGAAATCAGACAAACAAAGCTCAGACTGTTTGTATGCCTCATATATTGTTACCCAGTGCAAAGATTTGACCCTAAGTCTTTTGTTTCCTAGGCCTGGCCCTTTCTACAATCATGCTTTTCGTCTCACTTTTATTAGGAAAAGAGGAAAGTGAAAATAAAGGCCTTATCCCACCTGGAATTCAATATAGCATCTTCTCTAAGAACCATAAAATGCTGCAAAACATTAGCAGTGCTTATCTAAAGACTTTGTCTGTCTGCTGCTTTGGGTTCATTTGGTTTTGTCTGTGGTACAGATGTGTCATCTGGGTCAATCATTCACTCTCCTTAGTGGTTGGCCTCCTACCTAATGTTACTGACTGAAACTGAGTCACAGCAATGGATGAAGTCAGAAATTGGAAAAAAGGCATGATGTTGGCTCCTATGTAATGGATTAAGCAGGAGCAAAATGCCAACAGTAATTAAAAATATATCTTGGACCTAGGTTGATATTTAGCATCTTGTCCATTAGCTTTCTGGCTTGAGAGTTCACAGCCTTTGTGGTCACACCATTTGAGGGTTTTGATTTGGTCATTGTGGTAAACTCCAAACATTTGTCAGCACTCACTGGGGCTATTAATAGAAAAATGTACAAAGTTATATCGTATTAGATATTTTTGTTTTGATGTATTTTTCCATGAGAGTAACAGAATGACTGCTCTTCTCATTTAAAAAAAAAAAAATCTATACTGATATTCCATTAGCCAATCATAATAAATTGCTTAGCTAGGTTAGGCTCTAGCATCTTCTCTAAATAAAAGTCAGGTATTTTATTCTACAAACAAATACCACCTGCTCTGTTCCAGGTATTATGATACAAGTTTAAATAATACAAAAAGAAAAATCCATATGGATAAGATGCATAGATGCATAAAGCAAGGTATGTGGGAAGGGGCTTGGAGCCTCCGTGCTCTCTCCAGGTATGCCACCTCCCAGCACTTCCACATGTCCACCAGCCATGTTTTCCTGAGCTATGTGAGCCATTCTAGCAAGTTATTTAACATGAGGACAGGGTCATAAGCAAACTGATTTATAGCTGGTCAGTCAGAAGTACAGGTGACAAGCTAGGACTTGCGGCGGGCATTTGAAGTGGGGGCAGTCTTGTGGGACTGAGCCCTTAACTTGTAGGGTCTGATGTTAACTCCACGAAGATACTGTCAGAACTATATTGAATTGCAGGACAGGCAGCTGGTGTCAGATAATTGGTCAGTGTGGGGAAAAAATGCACATATTTGGTGATATACAATATATCACAGTGGAAGAAAACAGTGCGTTTTCCTTTTAATCTCTTATCCCTCTAGTCTAGAGCCACACTGTCCAATATGGTAGCCACATATGGCTACTGAGCACTTGAAATGTGGCTGGTCCAAAAGGAGATATGCTGTAAGTATAAGACACACACAACTCAAAGATTTGGTATGAAAAATAATGTAAAACATTTCATTAATAATTTTATATTGATTACATGTTTGAAATGATAATATGCTGGATACCATTGAGTTAAATAAATTATAAAAATTAATTTCACCTGTTTCTTATTATAGTTTTGATTAGCAACTAAAAGCTTAAAAATTACATGTGTGGCTTGCTTTAAAATTCTGTTGACCATCACTGCTTTAGGATATTAGATCAACACCCTGGGAGTCGCTGGTTGAATATATACATATAGTCTCTTTTTTCTTTCTTTCCCTCTTGTGTCTGTCCCAAGCATCGGTGTTCCAGCACTCTCCTCCTCCAACTTCATGCAAAAATCTAGTTTCTGCCTATATATCAAAAAAATTAAAACAGATGCCAGGGATGGGTCCCTTACTAGCATCTCAATACCTTCAAAGTTAATTAAGATTTAAGGAGATCATCCTTTCAGACCTGGTGGAGGTAACATACTGTATTAGCTTTCTATTGCTTCCATAACAAATGACCATACATTTAACAGTTCAAAGCAAACAACTTATCTTACAGTTCTTTATAGTTCAAAAGACTGACCTGGATCTCATCAGGCAAACAGTGTATTGGCTCTGGGTGGGTTCTATTACCTTGCCTATTCCAGCTTCTAGAAGCCATCTCCATTCCAGTCTTTCTCACCTTGGGTCGCTCTGGCCACTTCTGCTGCCTCTCTCTTTTACTTTTAAATGCTCTTGTGATTCCATTGGGCCCACCCTGAAAATCCACGATAATTTCTCCATCTCAAGGTCTTTAACTTAATCACATCAGCAAAGTCCCTTTCACCACAGATTCCCAGGATTAGAGCATGGACATCTTGGGAGGGGAGGAGGCATTATTCTGCCTACCACACACACCAATTTTCACTTAATCAACCTAAAATAAATGCACGCTTTAATGTTTCCATATATTTATAGGAAGGGTGTCTGCAAGGGACTAGAAGAGCCTTGGGCATCTGATCAGCAAAGAGTGTCATCTCGGTGTATGAAGTCAGGATAATCTTATGAACTGGTACAAAGTCAAACATAAGCTTGGAGGATGGGGCTTCTGGAATGCTCATAATAGTAACTTCTGCTCCAAATGATTTATGAAAATATTTCTTGTATATGTGAGGGTTTTTTTGGTTTGTTTGTTTGGTTTGGTTTGGTTTGAAACAGGGCTAATTATTCCCGGAAGACTTATTAGTCAGGGCATCATTGTCTGGCTAAGAAACTTGAGTGCAGACTTGAAAAAAAAAATTCTAAAAATTTAAATAGCTTAAAAATTAGATGTGATTCCCATGCTGGCCTTTTCGCCTTCTTATCTTGCAATACCTCCTTTAATGCTACCAGGACTTCTAGATCAGGCCTTCTCAATTTTGGTGCTATCGGCATTTGGACCAAATAATTCTTTGTTGTGGGAGGGCTTCTCTGTGCATTGCAGGAAGTTTAAGAGTATCCCTGGCCTCTATTCACTACATGCCAGTAGCAGACACACCCCACTCCCCAAGTTATGACAACCAAAAATGTCTTCAGACATTTCCAAGTGCACCCTGAAGGGGATAAAAATCACACTCTGTTGAGTACTGTTGTTCTAGATAAAGGCTATAGACGCATACTGTCATTCAAATGGAATTTGATTTAACTACCCATTTTTTCGTAAGTCCCCCAAAACTAAAACGTCTAATGTCTTATGTTTTTCAGAATGATTGTGTCTGAATGACCCCCATCCCCAAGCTGTCTAAGTTTCCCTTTTGTCTACATAAGAAGAAATCACAATTTCGTAAAAAAATATATAAGCTTTGGCATCATAGAGACTTATTGTGACCTTGGTTGACATTTCTGAACTTTAATTCTCTCATGAATGAATGTAGATAATATATCTTTTTTTTTAAAGTGTCTAACACAGTACTCACTGGGACTCAATAGCTATTGCTTCCCTCTTCTAGATATTTACAGCCCTTTCACAATCCCACAAAAATCTGATGAAATAAGAAAACTCAAAACTCCTATAAGACTACAGACCATCTCTCACATGTGTACACCACACACACACACACACACACACACACTAACATGAAATCACTAAACTCAGAGGCATAGCCTGTTTCACTCTGCTTAAACCACAGCCCCGGTGCCCTGAGCCAAGTTTGATATTCTAACTGGACTCTGATGGCAAATGTTTTGAGACATATCTACTCTAAAAGTGAGAAAAATGGCTATTTTGGTTTATTCTGGAGTCCCTGAAGTCATACCACAGAATCCTAGAATTTTAGAACTAGAACCATGCTTGGAGATCACCTAGGACATCAGCTTTCAAACTGTGAGTCTTGGGGTACTTCAGAGTCTGCTCTGGTGGTGGGAGACCAGGAGCTGGGTCAAACCTCTGCAATTCCCAACCTCACTTCAAGTAGAGGTAACACCACGTGGGCCTGTTTTACATACCCAGCTCCCACGTAAAATTTGTTCGATGCATGAGGTTCTGCTGAAATTTATTTTTAGTTTCCAAGCCATCGGTATAGTGCAGCTCCCTCATTTTACAAAAATGAAAGTGACGTGACCTGTGTTACTCAGTGAATTAACAGTACCCTTTCCACTTCAGCTTGCTGCCTTACTAGGAGTCCCCATTGTGAGAAGAGAGATTGCTCCTGATCATTGTCAGACACAGCATCAACTGCTCTGCAATCAGCCAAGGGCATTGTGCTGAGAAGCCATCAATTATCCTGAGGAGTCAATGAGAGTTTGCTGTTGTAAAGGGACTCAATTGAAGATAATCCATAAAAAATCAATTACATTATTATTTCTTAATTAGGGCACTTGACAATATAGCTTTCCTCAGCAAAGCCATCAGTGAATAAGCACGTAAATACACATAAATAAAGGCCGCTTCCATCCCACTGAGCTCCTCGATAAGTTCACAGTGACCTTTATCACCAAACATTCTTCTAAACAAGCACATTTGCATTTTAAGAAATTCCCAAGCTGTTTTTCTCTTTGGGATTCAAAAATGAGTCCATCAGAAGTGCTAATAATAATATATTTGTAGATTATTAGAATATCACTTAATATTTGTGTAATGCTTTTCAATTTACAAAGTGCTGTTACAGTTATTTTTTTCTCTTTGAGGCAGTGGTGAGCTCAACTGTACCTTGAAGTACGCCAAAATGCCCTTGTACCAACAACCAAATAAGGAGCTAACTTAACATATGAGACTATTTTCAGGGACTCTTCTCCATTCATCCCCGACTTTCTCTCATTTCAATTGAATTTGTCCCCAGCTTCTGAGTTATGGCTTCACCTCTCATTTGTAGCCTTGAAAAATTCCTCTGAAATTAGTGTTGTATTGGTTTTATTGGTTCATTCAACAACTACCATGTTTCCCCGAAAATAAGACCTAGCCAGACCATCAGCTCTAATGCATCTTTTGGAGCAAAAATTAATATAAGACCAGGTCTTATTTTACTATAATATAATATTGGGTCTCATCTAACATAACATAATATAAGACCGGGTCTTATATTAATTTTGCTCCAAAAGATGCATTAGAACTGATTGCCCAGTTAGGTCTTATTTTCCGGGAAACACGGTAGTTGTTGATTGTCTGATATGCAACAGACATTACAGAAACAAAATTTCCTAACTTAACAGAGTTTGTACTCCAATGCATAAGTGACTATTAATACAATGCAGTGTAAACACCAAAGCACTACAGGCTTCTGGGAGCATTGAGCAGAGAGCCTTACCCTACTTAGGAGAGAGCAGACGGCTTTCTAAATGAAGTACCAGCTAAACTGAGATGGGGATAATAAATAGAAGTTAACAAAACCAAGATGGAGTGAAATATCATGTTCAAAGGCCCAGGAATAAAAGAGAATATGGCATAATCCCAGATTTAAAAGTAGAGCAAAATGACCGCAGCTCAAAATAGGACTGGAAAGTTTGATTAGAACCCCACGTAGGAGTATGGAGAGAAGGAAAGCTGTGGGGAAAAGGTGTTCCAGGCAAAAAGTTCAGCATATGCAGTCTCAGAAAAAGGAAAGTGGGAACTGAAAATGATGACTGTGACTGGTAAAGTGTGAAAGATAATGGGGAGCAATGAGGATGGAATCAGAATAAGATCATAAAGGACCTTGCAAAACATGGTAAAGGGTGTGAATGCTTTTCTAAAATTGTATTAGGGTTCTCCAGAGAAACAGACCCAATAGGAAATTATATATATATAATTGCAAATGCCTGCAATTATATATATGTATAATTTCCTATTGGGTCTGTTTCTCTGGAGAAATTGGTTCATATAGTTATAGAGGTCAAGAAATATCCATAATCTGCCATCCGTTTGCTAGAGAACCAGGAAAACCATTGATGTAATTCAGTCTTAGTCTAAAGGCCTGAGATGGTGTGAGCAGTTGGGCCCTTGTGTAAGTCCCAAGGTCCAAAGTCTCAAGAACCAGAAGGAGAGCGAGTGTGTGTGTGTGTGTGTGTGTGTGTGTGTGTCTGTGTGTGTGTGAGTGAGAGAGAGAGACCCATCCATGTTGGTGAGGGTGGATTTTCTTTACTCAGTCTACTGATTCAAATACTAATCTCTTCTGGAAGCATCCTCACAGATACAACCCACATAATGTTTCACCAGCTATCTGGGCATCCCTTAGCCCAGTCAACTTGACACATCAAATTAACCATCACAAAAAGCAAATACCATTTTGTTTTCTGCCCCGGGATAATCCATTCTCCACACAGCAATCAGAGTGTTCTTTTTGAAACATCGATGCATATTCCATGCTCCTATCTATTGTAAAACACTCCAATGGCTTTCCATTGCACTTAGGATAAATCCGAAACTCCTCACCATGTCTCAGAGGGCTCTATATGATCTCACCTCTGCTGACTTCTGTGACCTCATTTCAGAACTGCCTCCCCGTCGTTCATGTTGCCCCAGTCACATGAATCTTCTGTCCCACTAGCATGTTAAACCACTTCCTGCCTCAAGGACTTTGCACTTGCTGTTCCATCTGCCTGAAATGCTCTTCCCCTGATCTTAACATGCCTGGACTTAGCATAAACATTACCAGCACAAATGTCATCTCAGAGAGGTCTTCCTTTTTCACTGTGCTCTCAGGTTGCCCTCAGCTCAACACCCTTTGTTCTCTAGCATGTCATTCTATTTGCTGTAGAAGGTAGGGAAGGCTGGCTAGCACTCCCCCACTCTGCAATGTAGAATGGCTCAATGGCAATAGAAGTGTATTTCTTACATATTATCGTCCAAGGTGGGTATTCCTGAATAAAGGGTGAATCGTCTACCTGCAATGACGCAAAGACCCAGGATACTTTCCTATGGTGGTTCTATCCTTGTCTAAGGCTTCCCTCCAGCTGCTAGGAGAGAAAGAGACTTAGCCTGGAAGTGAGACACATCTTTTTCTTTTACATTCTACTGGCAGTGAGTGAGTCTCATGACCACACAACCAGCGACAAGGGCTGCCCAGCTACTTCCCAACTACAAGTGCAGTATACAAAGAAGTATCAGGTTTTAAAGGAGAGCCATCTCGGCTACAGTAGCATAACTACTATTTAAAATTACGCTGGTTATTTATGAATTCACTTATTAGTTGTAGAATTATTATTTTATTCCATCAGAAATGAGGCTGAGCCCCATAATGTCAGAAACTTTTTATATTATGGGCACCACGATAGTTTCATTTCTTAGAAAAAGATCCCGAGAGAATAAATGATCAATAATTACTTGTCTAAAAAACACGTTTAAGCAAAAGTGTTGCTGGAATTGACCTTGGTCTTCATATCAAATGCCATGCTTTTTTACACCATCATGGTTTTCCGCTTTCTTAAAAAGAGCAGCCAGAGACCTGAGTGTCTTGTGAAGAAGTGCAAATGAGAGTTAGAATCAGTGGCTTCTGAAGTTCCACCCCGCTCTGAGAGTCTGTGTGCCCCTGATTTCCTCTGTAGTGTGAAGAGGAGGAAGCTCACTCCTGAGAAGATGAGAAAACTTTGCACTAAATAGAACAAAGACTTACAATTGGTGGTTTGGCTTAGGGCTGGGGCACATTTTCGTAGCTAAAGTTGGCCTTACTACAGACCCTGATACTTTTAAGCACGCAATCGGTTCTGCAGGGCTAGTGATACTGCATCTCCTGGGAAAAGCAAGCAAACAGGAGAGAAACATGCTTTGAACCAATGAAGGCCTTTCTGTTATTTAAGTGTAGCCAAGGTGCAATACCCTTAATTGGTCAAGTGATTGTACTGCTTTCCTTGGTGTCACAAAAATTCTAGTGTAGTGTCTGGTATATAGGAAGGGCTCAATAAATATGTGTTGATATATACATATTGGATTTAAAATATCAATAACAATTATAATATTTAAATATGTAAAAATGAAATAGCCAACCAGGGCTGTTCCTTAATATGATGATAGCTCACCAATTCTCCATCTTTTAAAGATGCCTATGTTACCCAGGATGTTTCCACCTTGGTTGCACCTACAGAACAGCAGGATCTCACCAAGACCCTTTGCAAGGATGAACTTCCTCTGGAGTGTTTGGGGAAAAGGGGCCTTTTGGCATGGCTGGGTCAGGGTCTTATTCCCTTGTGTCTCCTTCTCTGCTACTCCTGACTTCTAAGTACTAATTAATATCTCAAGCTTCATTCCTACAGCTACTATTCTCTCCCGGTTTTGCTGTCTAACAAGAAATGACCACTATCTCTCTTTTATTTCCCTAAACATACCACAGCGGCTGTGTGCATTATACTTTTACTGCAAAAATAAGACAAGGTATTGGATCAACAAGATCCAATCTACTGGTGAACTCTAAACATTTAAAAATTCTACTGGCCCAAGCACAGGGGAAGTCATTTTTTTAAAGCTCACTTGCTTTCCCCTTATCAGGATCCAGTATCTTTTCTACCTATCTGTAGAAGACCTTTTCGGGACTCCAGTACCCTTAGGTCTTACCAATGCCACCTTTTAATGGCGTTCTCTGAATGCCAGTGCTGGCTTTGCCCTCACAGAGCACTATCTCAAAGAGAGAATCAAGCCCCTCAGGGGTAGCCATCAACCAGTAGGAAAAATACCCCAGCTCGTTCCCACTCAGGGGGCATACCCCAGTGATGTGCTGGAGCCAGTTCACACCAGTACACAAGAGCTCGCATTAAATTTTCAGGAATTTTGTGAGCCAGTGGTTAAATAGTCGTTAATGAAAATTTAAATATATATTTCAATTAAGCAAATTATATTAAAACCAAGGCAATAAATACTCAAGTGTAATACTTCCCAATTACTTTACTAGCTTTTACTATTATCCGTGCTCTTATAGTACCTTACATCTACTACATCTGGCTGGTAGAAATCCGATGCAATGGTGTGCTACTGTGCATCTTCCCCAACTCCGTGTTTAGTGATATCACCTTGGTGGCTAAACATGTGTCATAGTGGGAGTATTTACACCAACGAAATTGTCAAACACTACAAATAGAGGCTCTTTTTATCCCCAGAGAGCCAATTGTTGAACATTTACCAGTACACTCCTAGATGCCACTGAAGTGTACATTCAACACTGGCTCCCAGAGTTCCCCAGGGGGATTCAGCTCCAGTCACCCACATATATTGGGTACTTGCATGTTCCTTTCTCATTTACTTGTTTTGCCTCCTGGTGTTTCCTGAGATCACTTCCAGAATAAATCAAAGTCTCAGAGCCAGCTCCTGGAAGACCCCAAAGAAAGACACTGCTGGACACTTTTATACAGATTTATTAAGACCTCAGCTAGGCCTCTGGACTATCACTGTATATCCAAAATATCCGTCTATCCCTGCTATATAACTTTAGCAAAGAATTGACAGAAGCTCTGAGATTATTTTCTCAAAGAAGTTTTTCCAAACCACCATGTCTAAAATAGCATCTTACAGCCACCATCGCTGGTCCTGCTTTATTTTTATTCATGGTATTGTGTTTTCCCTGAAAATAAGACCTAGCTGGATAATTAGCTCTAATGCATCTTTTGGAGCAAAAATTAATGTAAGACCTGGTATCATATCATGTCGTATCATATCATATCATCATATCATATCATATCATATTATATAAGACCCAGTCTTATCTTAATAGTAAAATAAAACAGGGTATTATATTAATTTTTGCTCCAAAAGACATGTTAGAGCTGATTGTCTGGCTAGGTCTTATTTTTGGGGAAACACAGTACTTATCACACCTTGCATATAATACTGAATATTTATTTGTTCATTAATTTACTATCTGTATATTCTGCTAGAATGTAAGTTCCATAAGGACTAGTTCTTTATTTATTTGCTCCTAATATCTACATTTTTGATGCAATCTAAGCCCTATCCTATGTTTAATTCAGTCTAAATATCAACCAACCCATCAAACAAAATTGAATCAGACATAGAGGATATAAAGAAAAATATAATGTGCTCTTGCCCTGAAGAAGTTAAGAAGCTAATGAGGGGGAGACATATATCAAATGATGACAATGTACTGTGTTAAGAGATGTTAGCAGTGGCCTAATGTATCTCTGTAAGTCTATTTCCTTAACATCTGGTATATGTGCTACTGTTTCTTTACTCCAATCAGCATTGTCTCAGCTCCAGCTCTCCTCAGTTACATTCCTTGTAATGAATGCTTCCTCCAGGAATTTAAATCTTCCACACATCCTGTCAGCGTAAGCTTATAATACTGCAGTGGTGATCATGTCTCTTCTCTCATAGAAGTCTTTGAGCTGTTTAGTATTACCTACAGAATAAATACAAAACCTTCAACATGTTATGGACACCTTTTCAAGGCTGTTCTATCCTCTTTTACTTCTCCAGTCATACTCTTTACAGCTGAACTTCTTGCAATTCAAAAAATATAGAAAGTTCTTTCCTTGCTTTTTTTTCTCTAACTGGGTGGTCCACTCATTTCCACACATATCGTAACCACCATCACATGGCTATCGGATGACAATTCTTCATAGATCTCTTTCATTTCTGCATGCCTTACAAGTGAGAACTGCCATTGTTCTGGACTATACTTTCAAGGATATTCATATGTAGCTAACAGCTTTAGAAGAGAGAGAATGTCTCCCTCTGGAGCAAAGGGCATTTTCTTACTGCTCATTATAAAAAACTTGGGTACCCTAAACTCAGGATACCTTTCCTGGAATACAATCTTCTGTACGTTCAGGTGTCATCAGGTCCTCTTCATGTTTTCCTATAGGTATTGCTGGCTACTTGTACTGCTAGGAGTATTAAGCTGTCATTTGTCTCTTATCTAGGTATCTTATGTTTTCTACCATCATCCATACAGCTGTGGTAGAATAATGTTAGCTTGCGAGAAGGGCAAAATCTTAGACTACACAGTCCTTGATAATGGTGAACCCTTGCTTAACTTTAACACTTAGGTGAAGGATCATATTGTCAAAAGAAAACTGAGAAAACTGCCTTTAGAACAGAAAAGAAAATACTTACTTGCAAAGAGTGTAAGGGAGTGTATGGTAGTCTACAAAGATGGCCACCATTTAGTTCTTCCTTACTTTACTTACATTCTATTCGTCACATCAAGAGATTGAGTTTAATTCTTATCCCCTTGAATCTGGGCGGGCCTTAGTGTGGCAGTAAGTATGTTCTGAGACTTCTAAAGGTAAATTATTAGAAATCTTTCAGCTTCTACTTGGGTTTCTTAGAATACTTGCATTTGGGACAACCACTTTTTTCATTCACCTAGCACAATGTGAGAAATCTAAGCCACATGGAGAGGCCATATAGGAGCAACGATCAATGTCCCCCCACTGAGCTCTCAACAAACAATCAGCATCAATTGTCATCCATGTGAGTCTATTATCCATGTGAGTGAACCATCTTGGACATCCAGTTCAGCTGAGCCTCCAAATGACAGTCCCAGCCATAATTTGAATGCAACTGAATGAGAGACCTCAAGTGAGAACCACCCAGCTAAGCCCGGTCAACCCACAGTACCATAAGAGATAACAATAAGTTGTTTAAACTGCTATGTTTTGAGGTGGTTTATTATGAAGCAATAGATAAATGGAGTAGAATCAGACTCAGAAGGCCTGATTCACCAAATAAAACACATAACAAGTATTTTAAAACACACAAAAAATAACCAATGTAAAGAAATTTATATTATTCTGATAATGGTGAAAAAGAAAACAAACAACACAGAAACTTTCTCAGATGGTTATCATATTCAGGAAGATGATAACATATCTTTAGACATCAGTATAACCAAAGTCAGGGATCAAACGATTTTCTTTTTTAGAGAGTCCAGAACAATGGGAAATAGTAAAGACTTTATTCTATTGGAGACCTGCCTGTACCAGTCAGGGTTATCCTGACTGACTGGTTTTAGTTTGTCTCAGGGTGTATTGTTTTTGTTGTATTTTTCCTGACTGCAGAATGTGAAGTGAAAGTAAAACAGTGTCAGTTCTTGTTTTCCCAACATACGTGAGACTTTTCTGATCATTTCTTTGTTGTGACATGCGTTCACATGTTGTTTAATATAAGATCACTTTCATTAGAACATTAGTTATCCTTAGAAATGACAGTAAAGTCTGTATATTATAGGGAAATGGTTCTCAAACTTTAGCAGAAAAGAGAATCACCTGATGGGCTTGTTAAAATTCCAGATTATGGGCCCCATCGTAGATTTTCTGATTCAGTAGGTCTGAGGTATGTAAAAAGATCCAGTTTTCCCAGCATTATTTATTGAAGAAATTATCCTTTTCCCATTGAGTATTCTTGTTTCCTTTGTCAAATATTAGTTGTCTGTATATGCATGGGTTTATTTCTGGTCTCTCATTTCTGTTCCATTGGTCTATGTGTCTGCTTTTATGCCAATACAACAGTGTTTTGATTACTACAGCTTTGTAATATAGTTTGAAATCAGGAATTATGCCTCCCACTTTGTTTTTCTTTCTCAGCATTGCTTTGGCTATTTGCGGTCTTTTGTGGTTTCATATGAATTTTAGGATTTCTTTTTTCTATTTCTTTAGAAAATGCCGTTGGAATCTTGACAGGGTTTGCATTGAGTCCACAGATGGCTTTGCATAGTATGGACATTTTGACAATTATAATTCTTCCAATCCATGAACATGAGATATCCTTCCATTTATTTGTGTCTTCTTCAATTTCTTTCATCAACATCTTATAGTTTCTTATAGTTTTCAGTGTACAGGTTTTTTACCTCCTTGGTTAAATTTATTTGTAAATATTTTATTGTTTTGATGCTATTATGAATTAGATGTTTTTCATTTCTTTTTCAGATATTTCATTGTTCTTGTACAGAAATGTATCTGATTTCTATATGTTGATTTGGTATCCTACATCTTTATTGAATTTGCTGATTAGTTCTAATAGTTTTCTGGTGCAGTCTTTAAGGTTTGCTATATATATATATAAGATCATGTCATCTGCAAATGGACACTTTTACTTTTTTTCTTTCTGAATTAGATGCCTATATTTCTTTTGCTTGCCTAATTTAATTGCTCTTCCAAAGACTTCCAGTACCTTGTTAAATGGGATGGCAACCGTGGGCATCCTTGTCTTTTTCCTAATCTTAGAGGGAAATATTTCAATCTTTCCCCATTGAGTATGCTGTTAGCTGTGGGCTTGTCATACATATCCATTATTATGTTGAGGCACATTCCTTCTATACACAATTTGTTGACAGTTTTTATCATAAAGTTTTGTCAAAGGTTTTTCTGTAGCTATTGAACTGATCGTATGATTTTCATCCTTCATTCTATTACTATATGGTTTATATTTATTGATTTGTGTGTATTAAACCATCCTTGCATCCTAGGAATTAATCCCATTTGATCATGTGGTAGCATCTTTTTAACATGTTGTTGAATAAGGTTTGTGAATATTTTGTTGAGAATTTTGCATTTGTACTCATCAGGAATATTGACTGTAGTTTTCTTATAGTGTCCTTACCTGGTTTTGGTATCAGAGTAATGCTGGCCTCATAAAATGAGTTTGAGAGTGTTTAATTTTATTTTCACCCTCCTCTTTAATATTTTTGGAAGCTTTGGCATTAATTCTTCCTTAAATGTTTGGTAGAAATCACCAGTGAAGCAATCTGGTTCTAGGCTTTTCTTTGTTGGGAGGTTTTTGATTGTTGATTCAATTTCTTCACTCATTACCAATGTTTTGATGTTTTTTATTTCTCTGTGATTCAGTCTTGGTCAGTTTTATATTTCTAGGAATTTATTAATTTCTTCTAGGTTGTTCAATTTATTGGCATATAATTATTTATAGTAGTCTGTTATGATCATTTATATTTCTGTGATATCAGTTGTAATGTCTTCTCTTTCATTTATAATTTTATTTATTTGGTTCCTCTCTTATTTTATTGGTTAGTTTAGGTAAGGTTTGTCAATTTTGTTTATTTTTTCAAAGAACCCATTCTTAATTTTGTTAATCATTTCTTTTGTTTTCCTATTCTCTGTTTCATTTATTTAATCTTTATCATTTACTTCCTTCTTTTAACTTTGGGATTAATTTTTTCTTCGTTTTCTAGTTCCTTGAGGTGTAATGCTAGGTTGTTTATGTGAGATTTTTTTCTTGATGTTGGCATTTATTGCTATAAAATCAGCTCATAGAATTGCTTTTACTGCATTCCATAAGTTTTGTATTTTGTGCTTCCATTATCATTTGTATCAAGAAATCTTTTAAAGTTTCCCTTTTGATTTGTTTGATCTATTTGTTGTTTAGGTGTGTGTTTTTTAATTACCATTTATTTGTGAATTTTTCAGCTTTTCTTTTGTTATAAAATCTGTATTTCTAACAGGTTCCCAGGTAGGACTGCTGTTGTCATTCCAGGACTCACACTTTGAGAAAACACTGTATTATATATAGTGTGGTTGTTGAGAATGATGCTACTGCTGCTGATGCAGCCAACCTCGGCATGAATCCTGGATCTGCCACTCACTCTTCTTTTAACATTGTGCTTCTACTTCTTTATAGTAAAATAGGAATAATTAGAATAATGGACATTATAGAGTAGTTGATAATATAAAACAAAAGAACACATGGAAAGCTTCTGGAACAAATCTTGGCATACAGTAAGGACTCAAAAGGTGCATTTGTACTTACTGACAAACAATTTACTCAAAAGTAGCCTTCAAAAGATATTATCTGTTAACAAAAATCCATGTCGACATGTACAAACTTACACCATTTTCCACTACAGGATTTTAAAAAAACCTTTTTTTCTCCTTTTTTCTTTGATGTCTTCTTATTTGTGGTCTTCCTTTCAGATTGTATCACATCGTTAAAACATATTCAAGATGAGTTCAGTAATTAGCTTGCTCTCATTGACTATTTCAAAAACAGCAAGGCCCGTAGAGCTGTGATTGATCCTCTTTTTAAAGGAAGTTACCTAATTTGCCACTTCTACACTTTAGTATACTTCCTTATTACATATTACAGCCTCCACCAGTCATGTCACTTCTTTCTGAAAGGAACACAAGAACAAAAGGTTTTTCAAAAAAAAAATTTATAGGCTTAATGTTTACCTGTTATTGCCTGAAAGATGAAGTGTTGTCAAGAGGAAATGTCAGCAGTACCAAGAAATGTTTACATAGTAGAAATGGCTCTCAGAATTCTTACAACTACAGAGAACATTCTATTTTGGCTGACAAGACAACCAAGTATTTCCCTAATGTTTTTATTTCTTACCCTGAGCATTGCCAGTACGGACCTACTCACACAGTTTGTAAGCAGTTACCCTCAAAATCAGATTTCTGTTTAGATATATTTGTGTTACCCCTTTGCAAAGTTTATTTTTTCTTTAGAGGTTTTGCCCACAAAATACCCTATGTTAATATAAATCATAAATACAGTTTTATTAAACTTTAACCTCATTTGCTTATCTTGCAAGACCATTCACAATATCACCTTATTTAACTTTTCAGACTAACCTTGTCAAAGCTGTCCCTTCTTACAAGTTTTGTGCTGATGATTGTTTAACAATCAGCTCTAAAGGAACATAACAATAACAACAACACAATAACAACAAACCCTGATTGGTAGTGTTTACCAATTTTCCAGGTGTAAATATTCCCATGATGGCTACCAATGTGATATCCATGAATGCAAAGACAGACAGAGATGTGGCCCTTCGGCTCTCACGAGTGAGCCTGTGTGAGCTGACACCAGTACACCACGGCCTCTAACACACATACATACTTCAATGCTATAATCAGAGCAGAGGATCTGCGATTGAATGAATACCACAGTACTTTCAAGCCTCCCTTCCTTTGCTTAGGCTGTTACTATTGTCAAATATACCCACCTGCATGTGTATCTGGCAAATTCCTACTGAACCTATAAGGTCCAGTGAAAATGTTAAGTCTTTATAGTTTTGCTGCTTCCTTCTAAAGCAAGAATTAATTGCACTCTCTTTTTTAAAACAACTTTATTGAAAAATCTTTGACATAGAAAATTATATATATTTAAGGTGTACAACTTGTTGTTTTGATAAATGTGTGAAAAGATCACCGTAATCAAGCTAAATAACGTACTTATCCCCTCTACGTAGTTACCATTGTGTATGTGTGTGTATGCAGTGAGAAGATTTAAGATACATCCTCTGAGAAAATTTCAAGTTCACAATATAGTATGAGTTATCATCACCATGCTGTACATTAGATCTTCAGAACTCATTCATTTGCGTAACTGAAACTTTGTACTCTTTGACCAACCTCTCTCCTCTTTTCTTACTCTCCCCTCTCCCCCTGGCAATCACCATTCCGCTCTCTGCTTCTATAAGTTTGACTATTTTAGATTTCACAGATAAGTAAGGTCATGCAATATCTGCCTTTCTGTGTCTGGTTTAATTATTCCTTTTTCTGTGTTCACTGAGCACTTTAGTAATACTTTAATTAAACATTATTGCATTGCCTATGTGTGTATGGATTTGTGTACGCCTAGCACAGTTCCAGGCACATAGTAAGTCATCAATACATTTATATTACATTAGCCAGAAAAAAGACTCCAAATGAACAAAGAGCCAAAGTTTTAGAAAACAGAAGAAAATATATTATTCAAACAATAAAATTGGTGAAAATAGCTTTAAACCTATTAAAAATTACATTACAGCCCTTTTAAAGGTAGAATATTCAAATAAAGGCATCAATCACATAGCATGTTTGTGTACAGAATACAATATTTAAATATTTTAAATATGTATTTTTTAGTTAATTCTTACTACATTTCAGAAAGGTTAAAAAACTAAAATTCACAGAGGTAAAGTAACCTCCCTTGAATCAGCAACCTAATTATTAACAGAGTCAAGACTCAAATTTTTCTAATCTGCCTTTTCTACTGAAATATGAAGTCAGTCTAATCTATACCCCAAAGCACTATAAGCTTCCTACAGCATTGTACACTCAACAGTGACTGAATAAATATTACTGACTTTTCCCAGCCCAAGTCTGGTAAAAAGTAATTCAGCAATACACATTTAATTCATTTTAGTCTTTCAAGTTTTGATAAACTAATGTAGAAATAGGACTTGAAGAACATGTTAAAATTATCAAGTGTATAATTTTCTAATTCAGCGATACAATACTAATTCAGTCCTTCATCATATGTATATTGAGTACCCACTATGAAATAGCTAACATTTATTGTCTCCTTAATATGTGCCAGGCAGTATGCCGAACACTTTACATATATTATTTCTTTCATTCTTACAACTATTTCAGGCAGGTATGATTATTATATACATTTTTCATATAAGGCTTAGCAAGTTGAAATAACATGACCAAGGTCAGACAGCTAATGCATAGCAGAGTTGAAGTACAAACCCAAGTCTTACATCTGCATTGTTTAACCACTATGAAATACCACTTCTTTTTTGTTAGATACTGGGGATTTATAAGGCAGAGAACTAGTCCCTGGCTTTAAAAGAGTTTAAGGTCTGCTCAGCAAGAGATATTGGCATAAATACATTTAGGTAAAGATACTTTTGTGCTTAGAAATGTTTCAGAAATTCAGAAAAGATGGCACTTATTGGCAACTGCAGCAGACAGATAAATGTCAAAATTTGAGGTGGGTACCGAAGGGTGAATAGGAGAAGTAACAGGAAGAAAGTGTTGCAAAGAACTAAAAATATCATACTTGCAGGCAAGAATGCAAGATAATGATTAATCAGTCCTGTAACATGAAAGTCTAGAGAGTAAGATTAGAGTTGAGTAGAAGGGAGTCCTGAATATAAGGGGAAGGAAATTGTACCTCATTCTTGAACCATTGCTGTGGAGAAGAGAATAACTGACAAAACAAAAAATGACATTGCAACATAATTTCTCTGTCACCAATTTGTTGGACAAATTAGTAGGAAGGGGGAGGAATATAATCCAGATCTGTTTGCTGAAAATTGGAAGTAGGATAACGATAGAGAAATAAAGTGAAAGTATCTACTATAAAAGTCATTATGAAGGGAGACTGACAAAGACTTTGTGGGTATGGATGGAGGGACACAAAGTTTGTAACCCCAGTAATTAGGTGAAAAATAAGAATATTTGGGGGAGAGATAATATTTGTGAATACGGATACTCTTAAGTGTTGATATAATAGGAAGATTTCCAAACATTAATAGAAACGACCAGTAGGCAGCCAGAGATCTTTGTGGAGATGGAATTTAGGAGTATTTTCTAGACCAGTATCAGAATCATTTATCTGGAGATAATAATGTCTTGAGGAAAGAATAAATCTTGACTAAATATAATTACATAAAAGTAAGATTTAAACTTTGAGTATATTGACATTTAGGTGATAGGAAGAGAAAGTGCAACCAATAAATGGGAGCTGAAGAAAAATCAGCAACTGTTGAAGATGCCAAAGTGAGAAAAGATGCCAAGAGCTCTGAGGCCAGACGTGCTGAGTGCTAAAAAGAGGCCAAGTAAGACAGGTCTGAAAAAAGACTACTGTGTTTCCAACTGGTTTAAAGGATACTTGGAGAGTCCTAACACAATGAGATGTGCAGAAATTGCATTGCTTTGAGTTACGGACAGCGACGAGATGGAGACAGAAAATATAAACATATTTTACAGTGAGCTAAGAGAACAAGTCGCAAGATATGGGAAAGGCTTTTTGTTGTTGTTGTTGTTTGTTTGTTTTGTCAAGATAGAGGAGACTTAGGTACCTGAGAGAAGGAAGACCCAAAATTGGGGAGAAGACAGGGAAAGGAAAGACAGACAGAAAAAGAAAATCCTTGAGAAAGTGAGAGAAGATGATGAGGTCAAAGGAACAATTGGAGGAACTAACATTACACTGAAGATAATCACCTTTTCCCTTCTTATGAGACCCTGGAGAAAGAAGGCAAGAAAAGAGAAAATATTTTGCAGTGCAAGAGAGGGTATATCTATTAAGAGGAAAAAAATCCTTTTGATAATCTACCTGCATCCAAACTCAGTCTGCCTGCCAAGTCATCACAATCATTGTCTAATGGAAAGGCTTCCCCTAAAGGGAGCAGGTGTGATTGGAACCAATTCAAGTGTGAAGGAGGTGACGCTTCCTTTGGCAGTCTCCCACCTTTCTTCTCATTCTTTTTTCTACCACATCCTGCAGGTGCCCAGTGGCCCCCCACCAAGGAACTACATCCAGTTCTGCTCCCCAGGGACAATTCTTAAGACTGTACTTATTAAAAATGTAGGTCATTGTTTTTTGAGTATTGATCAAGAAAATTTTTATAAAATTTGAGAGTCCTAGTAGCTGAATTATTATTGCTCCCTTCCCAGTTTATTTCCTCCAAAGGATTCTCTGTAACAAGTCCTTTGTCCAAAAGAATGAGTAGAGTTTCTGGTACTGAAGCTGTCCACTTGGGGATATTTTGGGATAGTATACCCTGACCAGGGTCCCTTCAAAATTATATCAATTGTATCATCTAGTTGAAACTGATGTGGCCTTGACCTCTACCAGTCCACAGAGAGGTGGTTGAATAAAGGTACACGTTAGAGTACAGAAATAATTACTTGTCTGGCCCATATACTGCTGACTAACTGTATTATTTATAATAACAAGTGTTACAAATTATTGCGATCAATGTTTTTCTCTAAAACCTGCTTTATGAGAAAAAATAAGATGGGTGAAAAATTTCAAGTGGAAGTGGGTCTTGTATCAGTAGTCAGAGTTTTCCAGAGAAACCAAAGCAGTAAGAGATAGCTGATGATAGATAGATAGATAGATAGATAGATAGATAGATAGATAGATAGATAGATAGATAATGTGTTTCAAAGAATTGGCTTATACAATTGTGGAATGAGGTCGGTGGTCAGGTTAGACTCTGAGGCAGGAGCTGAAGTTGCAGTCTTAGGCAAACTTTCTTCTTCCGCAATGAAACCTTAGTTTTACTCTTAAGACCTTTCAATTGAGTGGATCAGGCCCACTCACATTATTGAGGAAAATCTCCTTTACTTAAAGTCAACTGATTGTAGCTATTAAACATATGTAGAAAATATGTTCACAGCAATACCTAGTACATGGCTGAGTAACTGGTACTACAGCCTAGGCAAGTTGACATGTAAAACTAACCATCACAAGCTTACGTAATAACATGCAAGAATAGGGATGTGTCGGGCTTGGGTATAGTTTTAAATTGATGGTTGTATTGCAGCGTTTCCATACATTCACACATCTGCTTTGCATAGTGATGCCTTAGGGATAGCCAGGACAAGCAGTTGTGTTAAATCTAGGGAGAGAGAAAAGACCAATCACTGGAGGAGAAATATGAAAGATTTGGAGATTTCAGTACAAACAGAAAATAAAATAAGAGTTATTTAAGAGAAACAATCCGAACCCAAGACTCTCCATCGGGAATGTGAGTAATCATGGGATGGATCCAAACCACTTTTATGTGGGCATCCAAGAAAAAGTGACCCCACAATACTGCAAAATTCGTAGATAGACAAGCGACACTTACGTTACATGGAGAGAAATGAATTTGTTGAATGAAATAATGTTTTTTTTTCCTATCTGTTACGTTTGGTTCTTTTGTGTTCTTTTCTTTTGCATATAGATTATTTCTTAAATTTAGGATGTAAAACCAGATGTCACCACATCAATGACTGATCAAAACCAGCATCAATTTTCCTATTAATTTATTAAGCTTTGTGGCCCTGAATAAGACACATGGGTTATTAAGCGGAGGAGAAGGAGCAAACATTTATTGTGTGCTTACTACCTGCCAACCACCTCACTAATTTCGTTACTCTCACTTTCTCCTCCGGAGGGCTCTTTAAGTTAGGTATAATTATCTTGATTTTGCATATAAGGAAGCAGGATTATAGAATTAGAGACAACTCCAAATGATGAATGAAAGACTTAAAAACTGATCTAAGTCTCAAAATAGGACCACCAAAGTCCAGCCTCTTGACCAACATGCTGGAGTGCAGTTTCAAAGCAGCAAGACCATTGCTTCTGTGGGAGTTCCTAACTGTGTCCCTTAGTATCTCAGCCTGCCACCATGTTGCCTAAGGACAACCTGGAAGATCAGAAGGTTTTGAAGTTGGAATGCTAAACCTGGACATTGATTCAGCTAAATCAAGTTCCGTGTTTCTCAACTACATATTGCTTTCCATTACTCAAAAATGTAGATAAAAACATTGTTTTAGATCATTCACTTCAGGTACCTGTAAGACAACCTAGTGACTGCAATTTTTTTTTTTTTTTTTTCGAATTAGCACTTCTAATCGAAAGGATTCAATGTGGTTTATAGTTTGGTGACTGAGATGCAATCACATTGCAGAAGACTCCCGATTTAAGATGAAGATCACCTCACTAACAGGGCCAACTTCATGTCTAAGTAAGATAAATGTTCTCTGAAGAAGTAGCCTGGGGCAAACTGAACTAATTTTTAGACTTTATTTCATCTCAGGCTGCCTATAGAGGTCCAGCCATAAATCAGAGCCTATCCTTACTGGAGGTTTTTTTTTTTTTTTTCATAAATGTAGATAAATATGACACAAGCATTTGCTGTCACTATATTAGGTATATAATCCAAAACTCAAAACATAAAGAGTCTCCAAGTGTTATCAAATCTATTAAACCCAAAATAATTCATTGATGACCAATTTCCAAGTGTTTAAATGGTGCAACTGCATCTTAGCTTATGTGAAAATCAATGCAAAAACATGAATCACCAGAGAGTATGCTGGAACCTTCCAAAGACAGTTTGTAATTAGCAAACCATCGATCCAAATAGACAGGACCCTGAAAGCTACAGGGACCAGGCAGGTGAAAAGCCAAAGTTCCTGTCCTTTACAATTAATCATCACTGCTCTGCTCCCTGTAGACTTGGCATTTCAGTTGGTTTGGGGGTGATAACTCAATTCTTGACATTAAAAAGAAATATATATGATATTAAAGGGAACTCATTACATAACTTATATATGCTCCATTATAAGGCCAGCACTATTATCATTAATATTTCCCGATATCTTTTTTCCACCACACTATTTTCTGGTCAGTATTATATAAATCCAAATGAAGATTATAATTCACAGAATCTCAGAATCTTGGAACTGAAAAGAAGCTCAACGATCATTTCATCTAACCACTTCATGAACAGAGGTGATGAGGCAATTTGTCTAAAGTTACAGAGTGGCAGATATGAGGCTAGAATCATGGTCTCATTCCCATGCAGTGCACTTCCCCCCATATCTTACAGACTAATGGCACAAGAGGTTTCCCCTGGTGGTCTAAGTCATTTATCTTAAAGTGATTGATCTAACTGTTCATTATACCATTTTCCAAAAAAAGATCTGACCTCCTCTAAGAGAAGGCTTTAGTCAGGTCTGGATTCAAGCCAAAACCTGACATGCATTTGTAGTTTGTGGACTAATAAAAAATTCACATCTTATTTCCTTCCCTATCAAAATTGTTGTATAGATTCCACCTGAGGTCGACCTTTCTATTGTTTACTAACATACAGTTTCCCTCTTGGGAAGTTGTGCTTCATTGTATGTTCCAAGATAGGCAAGGTCATTACTACTTCCTGGTCACTCAGGGGGTTTGTTGATTGTGGTCAGAAATGACATGTGTCACATTTGGGCGAAACCACTGAATTGCTGGTGTGAGACCCTAGACCTTGTTCTTTCCCGGTTTCCTGGACCACACACGTCAGCATGGTCCCTTAGTGACTCTAATGAGCAGCATTGGGCATGTACTGTGAGCCACTGAGATTTTGGGGGCCATTTGTAACTGCAAAATTACCAGTCCTGTCTTGACTAATACAATAATATTTGATCAAATCAAGCTTCTCTTGATTTGTTGTGGGATTTGAAAACACACATTCACAATTTAGCTAGACAAAGAAATGTGTTGAATGATGCGTACTCATGCACGCTCTGAGTTTGATACTTTTTATTCTCTGTGTGCATAATGTTAAAGTGCAATCACACTTATTTATTCATCTAATAATTTTATTGCCTACTTTTGGAAGCAGATTTGACTCTAATTATCTGGATTGTAGTTATTGTATAACATGGGTCATGAACATTTGATTTTGCTTATAAGTATGATATTTCCTTAAAAATCAGTTTAAGTACTGTTGAGAGTAAAAGTAATTGGGGGTGGTGGGGAGGAACTGAGCGTGGAGCCAGCAATCCCACAATGGTTACCTGAGAACACTACCGGGATAATTATTATTGAGTCAGTCAAATGTTCCAGCAGCCTGGTCACAGCAGGGATCAATGCACACCCTGCTTTCAATATCAAGGGATCATCTCAAAATCATCAACATTTGTGAGATGTATAAAGGCAAAGTGGCCTGTTTTTAACCCCTCAGGGGCCTGGGTAGGATTCCCTCATCACTTTTGTTTAAACCAACATCTTTCTCTGAGAAGCAGAGAGAGACAATTTTAAAACTCCATTTTAGTGTAAAGTATAAACATAGCTACACACTTTTGCCCTTCTCGTCCTTCCGCCTCCTCCTCAGTTCTCCATTTCTAAGAAGGACACCTCTTGCTACACTGGACAAATCCTGTCATTGCGGAACAAGAACAGGTGCCTAATGGGTGTGTTTTTTGTCAGATTTCTTTGGCTTTGAACCTAATAATCATGGAGACGTTTATGAAACAGTAGGCCAACCAGAGTTTAAAGATGAGTGGTCAGAAATTCCAGAGGTTCCAGGACATTTCCAGGAAGAGCTGAAACTTCCTGAGAACTAACTCTGAAGCTTCCAGAGAGGCCAGCAGTGCAACTCCACATGTGGTCCCTGCGTCTGTAGCATGAGCATTTCCTGGGGGGTTGTCAGAAATTCAAAGCTCAGGCCCTACTGCAGACCTACTAATTCACAATTCTTAGAGAAGCACCTAGGGGTATGTGTTTTAACAATCTCTCCATCCAAAGTTTGAGAATAACTTGGGTAGTGCTTTTAATCAGACTCCAAGCATCTCTGTGCATTTCCACTTTCATCTGGCACTCAGATAGTGGGCCTCTCCGGGTCCAGCAGATATCTGAGTGTACATTATTCAGCTGTTCTGAAGCCTCTGTCCGATTAGACACTGTCGATGGCAGTACTGATAGCGGCTCCTGCTTTGTGTGCTGAGGAAGTGCCAGACAATTGCCTTTTCTTAGATAATTCCAAGATTAACGGGCTCACATTGCTCAGATTAGCCGTGCTGCCCACCCAGCAGCCAGCTAGAGAGGGAACACACTGTCCTCTCTGTGGGCCAAGGGGCTCGCTTCCCAGCCATCCGTTTGGGCAAGAGAGATGCTGATCAACATAAGTCACTGCCTGTTCCCAGATTGTCACCATTACCCAACCAGTGAGACATTCCGTCCTGGTGCTCAAGCAATGCTCTGCTGATTTGCCTGGCTCGGGCCGTAGATGGGCAACTGCATCATCGATTGCAAAGGGCATTCAGTTCCAAAGGGAGCAGGCACACAGGGAAAATCCTTCCCACCTGATTCTGGGAGGAAATGTCAGTACAGTAAAATGGTCATTTACAGAGAGCAAGAGTAAGATGTGCAAGAACCTTCTCAAGCATCCCGAGGAAGCCAGCTGGACTTTGAAGTACTTAATACGTTTCCCAGCAGAGGTCACCATGTGGGCACTTGGCTTCCTGGAGAGAGGGGGAGTGGTGGGAGAGGCTTATTTTATTCCTTTTCTTTTTGCATTTCCCTTTTAAACTATTTGAATTTTTGTTTTGTATAATTCAGAGCTAGTATCAGTATGTATAAGTCATAGGAAGCCTTTCAAGGGAAACAGGTAAATATAATGAAGTAATAGCTGTCCTTGGTAGCAAAAAACGCCTCCCATAGTAACAATAGATTCCTCTCCAAAATCTGCCAAAGGCAGTGATCATGCAGGTAAACATAGGCTCCCCCTCTCTTAAAGAAAAAAACAAAAACAACCTAAAGACATTTTTACACAATAGGTCTTTGGAAAGAATGCTGTTCATTTTAAAGCCTATGGCCATAAGATAAAATAGAATCAAACTTCTCAAATGAGCAAACGTGACCTTCCTAAAATACCCAATTTTGTTTAAATGGCTTAATTCTGTCCAACCCCATCAGATGAGATTCAGAATGGATGTACTAGAAACAATAGAAAAAAATGTTTTGCTACGAAAGTAGCAATGGCAAAAGTCTGGTTCCCTTTCCAACCCCTCAAAAAAAAAAAAAAAAAAAAAAAAAAAATTATCCGGCTGCCCATTATAACACCTGCTGCTCACAATGAAAGCCCAAGCCAAGCAACTCATGCCCTTCCATCCAAATATCCAATCTCCCCACAGAGAATTCAAGCTGTCCAGCCCCACACCAGCTGCTTGCTTAGTCACTGCAGAATGCTCAACTTCCACTCCCTCCTCATCTCTCCTAATGTTCGTTCTCTCGGCTTCCCCTCTGTCTCTTCCTTGAAACAGGAGCCGTTAACACAGTTTCACAATCTCCAATGAACTCCTGAGCCAAGATTGGGGTGCTTCCAGCAAGGATCATAGAATTTCAGCCTTCCCTTTCACCTTCCTCTTCTACTTCTCATATGACACAAAACCAAACATGGCTCCAATAGGAGGGAGATCGAGCAGGTTTACTCAGTGCTTAGGGCCAAGCATGTTTCTTTGGACAATTCATGGAATGGGATGAACTGTGACCCAACTTCACTAATCTACTTTCATTTCATTTTCCAATTACACGATGAAGGGATGGCTCTCAGATGTCAAAAAAATCGTATTGGGAAAATCCATCTTTTTCCTTTTTCTTTCTCTTTTTCTTTTCTTTTTCTTTCTTTCTTTTTTTTTTTTTTTTGCCAGTTTGCTTTCTCAAATGCTTGATTCACAAAAATAGTTTTCTGTCTTTGCCTTGACTTCAGTGATGACTTTTCTTACATTGTAGACACATTTTTTAAAAAAATACACATGTAAACCTTAAAGAAATGAATTGTACTTTCTCATGAACATACATTTTTATTTCAATGTCTCTGACTTGATAGGTGATTGATTATTGAGCAGAGATTCTTTTTTTGTTGCTGTTTTTTTTTATTTTATTTTATTTTTATTGGGGAATATTGGGGAGCAGTGTGTTTTCCCAGGACCCATCAGCTACAAGTCAAGTCATTGTTTTCAATCTAGTTGTGGAGGGCACAGCTCACTGGCCCATGTGGGAATCGAACCAGCAACCTTGGTGTTATGATCACTGTGCTCTAACCAACTGAGCCAACCAGACACCCAGGCAGAGACTCTTAACATTTAACTTGAAATGCATCCTACTCCAGCAGTCACACATGCTAGTCTAGCAAAACCACATGTTTATAATGCCCTCAGGTTTAATCTTTATGATATAATGAATGATTCTGTGATAGAAATAACCATTCCTAGTTGATCATATTTGCAAGCTATGGTGGCCTTCTGCTAGTTCTCATAACACGCCATGAGACTTCCCTGCCTGTGCTCCTGTCTGCGACAGCTCAACCAATGGGAACTGAATCCAGCCATAGCTTTGCTGGCCAAGCCAGATAGCCCAGGGGAAGGGCATCCCTTGAAATTCAACTCTTGAGAGAGGAGGATCATTTTACAGTTCATGCAGAGATTCTGGATGTGCTGGCTGAGGCCCTTAGGCCTGAAATACCCTTACTCTAGCCTTCAGCAAGTGTGTTTCCTTTCCAGCTTTCAGATCTCACCCCTCAGAGAAGCCCTCTTTGACTATCTTGTTTAAACTGACTTTCCCCACCTCAAACACACACACTTTCCATGATACTCTCTCAGCCCACTATTTAATTCTTAGCAGCAAAAGAAAGCAGTGATCAAGTTTGTGGCAAATTTTACTACTGACTCCAATTTTTTACCTTGTATCCATATTCTTTTCCACGTACCTTTCCAGTCTCTTCCCACTTGGCTCTTATAATTTGCTTTGGCCAATAGAATGAGGCAGAAATGTCATACATGCACATTTCAAGCCACTGTTTTCATCAGTTTAATAACATCCCATTGGCAAAGCATGTTACATGGCCAATCCTAAAGTCAAGAGGAGGGGAAGTGGGAGGAAATGCAAAATTACCTGGCAAGGAGCATAGATATAGGGAGGGATGAACAATTTGTACCAATCATTCAACTACACTGCATTGGCCAATTTCTACCAATAGCCAGTGATGGTCTGTAACACTGTTGAGAAGGATTCCAAAGTTTCAACTGTGCTCATTGTAAAATGGGCCATACTTAACTTGCCCATGTCTATGGTATATCTGATCACATAACAGGAAGCTGTAGAAACAGAGTTGGAATCAGATCAGGGGAATCAAGAAAGAAAATATTTGTCAACAATCCCAGAGCTTAGGAAACACCACTGATCAGTACTTTGTCATAGATTTGGTGTGCTCAGCCTCTTATTTGTTTTCCTTTTTCCTTTTCCAAAATCTGTGTTTTGGAGATCACTGGTGATATTTGCTGCAGCCAGATGCTTATGTTTTCCTTGTCTAAGAACTGAGTGCTGAGGAGGATAGAAAGGTGGCAGATCGTTGTGGGGGACTACATGCAAATGTTGGGCTGAAAGGAGCTTAATTTTTTGCAAGACTAACTCTGGAATTGGTTTCAAAAAGTCCATTGTTTTTCTCCTATAATTTGGGTTCATCAAAAGATTTCTCCTGTGTGGGCTTCTTATTAAGGTTTGCTGATAATTTGCTTAAAAGCCTAAGAAAATGACTGGCATCGAAGTGTTGGCTGATACCTTTTTTCCTATTGCACCACCATTTGAACACCCACATGAAATCTATTGTTTACTTCCTAAATTCATTTAAGCCTTTAAGTGCCATCAAGTTGCTTGTTTTTATTTAATGTGTGTCTCTAATAGAAAAATCTGAATAATTGAGGAATGCTGAACTTCTGGTCCAGGGCAGCTCCTGACTCCCTACTCACTGTGGTGGTTTTGTATATATGCTGATAATAGCAGGTCTTTCATATTTTTGTTTTCTGAGCACATTTGACAATGTAGTTGACCAAGTGTACTGATATAGTTGCCATTACAGAGGAAAAGACTAGAAGGAGAATATTAAATCAAGAAAGACTCTGGAACACAAAGTTTAGAAACCACTAACATGATAAAAGGATGACTTCATCCACTTCCCCCTCCAAACTTGCTTCTCGTCTTTTATTCTTCATTTCAGTGAATGTTGTCACTCTCTGCCCAGTTGCCCTAAACAAAACCCAAGCGTCATTCTTAATGGTACTTCTTCCCCAAACCTCAGGTCCAATCAGTCAAGTCAATTCCATTTCTAAAGAGGTCTCATATTTGTCATTGTCATGTCTCTCTCTCCCTTCCCCTCTCTCTCTCTCTCCCTTCCTCTCTCTCTCCCCCCCCCAGTTGAAACCACCCCAGATTTCACCCATGTTATTGCCTCCTATCTAGTCTCTCAGTTTCTAGTCATGACCAAGTCTAATCCATTTTCCAAACAGCCAAAGTGATTTTTCTAAGGCACAGTTCTGATCAAGACACTGACATGAATGTTTAATCCCCACCATCATTCTTACGATTGAATTCTATAACTTGGCTCCCAAGGTTACCCACCCCACCTCTTCTCTGGCCACATCCTGCTCCATAATTCAAAACTCTTGGTTCTCTAAACCCACCAAGCTTCTTTCAGGATTTTATTCACTGTCCCTGAAATACTTCTCAATCTCCCATCTTAAGCAGCTATTCCCTGGCTAATTATTACAAGTCATAGCAGAGGCTTCATTTTATCCTGGAACTTTCCCCTGATGCTGTAAGATGGGTTGGGTGACTCTGCTACATGCCTTCTTGCTGCTTCCCCTATGGCGCTCTTACCACAGTTTCAGTCTATCTGATATGTGTACCCCACTGAGCAATATGCTCGCGTATGGCAGAGTCCTTGCCTGGCTTGTTTACAGTCGTATCTACCCATCATCTACCAAAGTATTTAGCACATAGTAGAGAGTCAATAACTGTTTAATGATTTGAGTAAACATGGAAGGCTGAAGGCCCATATCAACTTATCTCATGTCTTAAGAACACATCCATAAACTGATTATCAGTTCAACAAAGTGATAGCGCACAAACTCTGGTACCAGAATGCCTGGATGTGAATCCCATTTGCACCACTTACTAGAGTGTAACATTGGGTAAGTTACTTATTTATCCTAAATCTCAAGTTCCTCACCTTAAAATGGTACTTATAATACTTAAGAAGGTTGTTATAGATTAGGTGTCCTTATAAGGCACCAAATACAGTGTCTAGCCTAATAATTGCTAAATAAATAATAGTCTTATTATTATCAGAAATAGGATGGCGAGTGGGATTGAACACGGGTAGTGTGAAAAGTATTGGAATTTAAAAGATAGAAAGAAAAAAGCTTAGGAAGCTGGATGGAATGGGAGGATATAAGAGTAACAGTGTTGATATAATCTTGTACAAAGCTGTGTAAGCAACTAAGGTTCCATTTGAGTTTATTCCATGTTCACCCCCAGTTTCAAACATGTGTGTATATCTGGAGGGCCTACATACTTCAGTTTGGACTCTTTTTGCTGGTGACAAAAGTACAACTTATACAGCTTAAGCATTAAAATAAATTTCCTTTTCATGTAACACTGGCTTCAAGTAAAGTTTGAACTCATGGCTCTAAAATGCCACCAAGAGCCCAGTTACTTTCATATCTGACTCCAAAAATGACTGCCAGAGGCTCTCCAGGATATTTCCTTTTGCCTTCATGTTTAGCAGGAAAGTGGATGTCTTTATCTGAGCATTCAAGCCAAAGTCCTCATATACACTCGGACAGATCCAGGAAAAGGCACGTGACTCAGACTGTCCCAGTGACCGTTGATACTGGGACATTTAAGTGTCCTTTAATTGATTCATTGTGACCAGGGAGGTAGAATATACTGATTTGCTTAAACTACTATGGATCCTCCAGTGAAACTGCAATTAGGGTCAATCTCATTAAACTAGAAGACTTAAAAAAGGGAGAAGAGGTTTTCCAAAGACCTTAGAAATGGTAACAAAGAGGGAATGGATGCCTGCCAACAGCTAATGGTGCTTGAAGGATCAGGAAGCATCCTTGGAAAAGACTCATCTTCAAGCACAAGAGAAATCGTGGTTCAGAGTTTCACCCAGGGACTATATCTAGTGGAAGGAGAGGGTGGAGAGTAAGGAGGATATCATTTTGCAGGAACATTAGAAGCTGCCCCTTAAATCATATGAAGAAGAAAACCAAGGTCACCTTAAAGATCATCCAAGTTGCATGAAAAGATCAGTTTAGGACTCAAATTCAAAAATTCTGACTCCAAAATCATGTGGCCTTGCAGTCACATAAATTGAGGCCCCAGTTGAAATAAACAAACTTCACTGCCACCATAAAACTTTTAAAACAATAGAACCAAAAGTAAATTGATAGATTCATCTAAATAATGTATATATAATGTATACAGCTATATTTAGTGTCTTCCAAATCAATTGTTTCCATCGGATCAAAGACAACAGTGAGATCTCATAAATCCGTAAGCCTCAAAGCTGTTTTTTAATTTAAATGTGTAACTCTTTTTTTTTTTTTAGTAGCATATGAACTTCACATATTTATTTTTAGGCGCCTGCACTGAGCTGCTTGCATCATATCAATGTTTGCTGTGCTAACTTTCCATCTAAAGGTTATTCAACACACTGAGATATGAAAAAACACTCACATTTTTACCTCTAAGAAACTGAACTTGGATTCTGCTGTATGTTCTAATGGTGTTAAATGTCAAAAATACTGGAAATATAAGTATCGGGAAATGCACTGCAACTGCTGCCCTAGATTGCTTGTGCAGCTAAGGGCGATGAAGATGTCATGGCACGTCAGGTCAGGTTTGGCATCCTGGTGTCAGCCTGTCAGATTTCAAAGAGGCATACAAATTAGACGGTAGGAAAAGAAGTCAGTGATGGTTTGTCAGTGCCTGCTATTCACCTAGCACTAGTCATACCCAAAAGAAGCAGTCACAGCCGAATGCAGAACTGGGCAAACACATGATTTAATAAAATTGCTCTTGGTTGAGTGTACTAAGCACTTTTACATAGTCTATCTCATTTAATGCTCATGTCAACCCTGGAAAGTGGACGTATTATCTTACTACTGCAACTGAGGAATGTGGCAATTGGACAGATCAAGTAATTGGCCACAAGGCAGCTTGTGATATTCTCAAACTGATCACACAAGTCACCTCCTAATGGCTTATTTTTTAGTGAACTTTCAATTCTAGTCCATGGGTCAGCAATGAGACCTCCAGTGTCTCTCCCTGGTGGAAGAAGTCCCCTCTCATCATCTCTAGATTTCTCCAATGCTTCAGAAATAGGCACGATCTTATTGTCAGAAGAGAGACAAACCCACTCTCGGTTTGCCTTATTTAGACTTTGGGAAAGCAACGGCAAGTTGGGGAACGCTCACAGCTAGAGCCATGCAAGTTTGAAAATGAACTTTTAAATTCCTTCTGTTTAGAAATCGTACTGACTTGCTTTTTCTATTTCTACTTAAGAGGAGGAGATGCTTGTATTTCAATGTCTCCAAAGAGAAAAGAATGAAGTGCTATTTATTTCTAATGATAGCAATCAGTTTTATTAGCATACCATAATGAAAATAGTTACATTACAATTACCTTATAATGTAATAATAATATGATATGATAAATTTCATTATAACATAGTAAGCCATATTTTGCATCTGGATGCCAGCTTTTGACCGTACACAGACATGAGACTTCAGTGCATGGGTTTGTTTTCCTGTTTACAATCACAAAGTTACCAGGCAATCATCATAGATTGGGGTCTGCAAACTATGGCCCACAGGCCAAATCCAGCCAGCTGTCTGTTTTTACAGTTTTATTAGAACACAGCTACATCCATAGATGCTTTCATGCTATGGTGGCAGAGTTGGGTAGTTGTGACAACTGTATTGTTTACAAAGCTAAAATGTTTTTTACATGGCCCTTTACATAGAAAGTTGCCAGCCTCTGACCTAGATTATGTGACAGTGTTTTTTTGTTTTTGTTTTTTTATCTTGACAGGCGTGCCTGGCAATAATTAGGCTGGCATATTATAATATAAAAATGATAAAAATCACGCTACAGCCATTATTTCGCTACCTTTGAAATAATCTATTAGAAGGAACGTTCTGTTTCCCTTTACTCAGATCTGTTGGTGACTTGATTTAATTTAATGGACATTTGTGAAACACCTACTGTATTCCAAATACAGAAATTCTTACTCTCGGATTCTAACACTCCTTGTGAAGAAGAACCACGTGATATCTATGGTTGGGTAACAGAATATGATGAATTCTTCAATGCTCTTTGAAAAACCAGGCCTATCAGATCAGATGAACTGATAAATGTGTTCTTTCTTTCACTACGCAGATTGATTAGGAGCAAAAATGCGGAGCATAATTTGACATAAAATGATGATAACTAATATGCCCTTCAATGCCACTGATACATTCTTTTAATATGCCAACAGTGCCTTGTTACCTTATGACAATACCAAATAATTTTCACTCCCCTTTCACAAAGACTCCAATTATAATCCAATTCCTTTCAGATTAAGTACACTTTGATAGCAATTCCCTTATACCAAAAAATATAGCCCAAGATAATGGGCTGTGAGTATAGTTTCAATTCAAATAAGAGGCAGTTTAACAGCCTCTAGAAGTTCATTCTGACTACATTTTTATTGCAGTGATAAACAGCATATAATGCCCCTCAATTATAGCTTTAATGTAAAAAAATGAAGTTATAAGACAATTTATCCCAACTAAATTGTAATTTCATTTCTGAGATGTTGCCCTTTTAATAAATAAAAATTCCACTTACCCATTCTATTGTTCTCAAGTTGGGTTTTGACAGTGAGATCGATTACAGGAAAAAAAGAATTACAGATGAAATCAATGCTAGCACTATAAGTAAATTAGAGAGAGTTTGTTCAAGCCACCAAGCTCGAAACACTTCTCTCCCCTTTTCTCTCAGGGAGCATTAGAAAATAAAATGTTATTGATGATTGCAAGTGTAAATGGAATCATAGATCCCAGCCTTTCCAGCCTACTATGAACAAGAAAACAAAGGAACATATTAGGGAAACCCTTGAATCACATGCTAAAGTTCATTTTGGACTTTAGTGGAGCATTTGTACATTCAGAAAAGTGTACTTCTCCCAAGTGTGCAGCTCTATGAATTTTCACTGACAGACCAATGAAACCATCAGTCAGATCAAATAACAAAACATTAGCAGCACCCCACAAGCCAGTGGTGACCTCTCTTCTAGAATAATTACTATCTAGACTTCTGACCACATCAATTAACTTTGCTAGTTAGTACTTTATATAAATAATATCAAACTTCTGTGACCCTTCATTCACTCAGCATTGTGTGTGCAAGAGCCATCCATATTGTTGTATTTCATTTTATAGGGTGTATCTCCATATTGTTTCTGTGGATACTTTTTTTTTGACAATTTTAATAATTAAGGATTTGTCGATTTTGAGTTAGACAAAACAACACAACAAGGACACTAAAACTATGATTTTAAGGGAGCTTAGAACAAATCTAACTTTAAGAAGATTGCTGCAATCCTGTACACAAAATTGTTCATAGCAACTTTATTGGTAATAGCAAAATATTGAAAACAACTTGTCTTAGTCAACTCGGGCTAATCACACACATGACTTCTTCTAAACCAAAGATGCCACCACCAAATACATCACACTGGGGTTAGGGCTTCAATGTATAAATTTGGGGAAGACATAAACATTCAGTCCATAACACAACTCAAATGTCCTTAGATGAGCAAATGTTTGGACAAATTCTGGCATATCCATAAAATGGAATACTAGTCAGTAATAAAAAGAATGGCTGATTGATACATACAACAACCTGGATGGACTTAAAAGGCATTATGCTTAGTAAAAAGTGTTAATCACAAAAGGTTATACAGGGTATACATTGTCTCTCTTGGGGACATCATTTCCCCTGCATCCTTTTCTTCCCCACCCCTATATACCACCAGGCTTACTGTGAGCCAGGAGGCTTCTTTCATGCTTTTACCACCTCCCAGCACTCTCCAGCTTTGAATCCCTTGTCGTCAGATTACACTACGGAACACTTTCCTTCTCTGAGCAACTGTGTGCTAACAGGTCATCCCCTTCCAATATATTTTTTAAAGATTTTAGTTCCTGACACAGTGTCATCTACTACAAAACTACTCCTACCATAATTCTTAATAATTTCAATATCTGTGCAGATGATAATTCCCAAACCCTATTTTCTAATTTCCTTGAACTCTACACTATTTCAGTGGTCCCCTCTCACAGTCGTGCGTGACTTAGACACTAGTTATCAAAATTTGTAACTTCTTTTTAATTCAGCCTTCTCTGTTCATCATCCTCCATCTTCCCTGTTTCCACCCTCTAATATTCCAGCTTAACACGGGCATCTATAATCTGTTGATCGTACCTTCGAAAGTACCTCTTAATTCTTTATACCCTCACTTCACTTCTTATCCAGGTAAAACTCTGTAGCAAATCATTAGAATCAATTCTTTGCATAGGCCCTCATTTCCTCCTTTGTTCTCTCTCTCTCTCTCCCTTTCTCTCTCTCTCTTTTGCCTACTCACTTAAAAATGCAACTCTAGTCAAATCCAACTCTCCTCTTATCCTCACCTGTACCCGTGAAACTAAATGAAGCTGGAAATAAACACAGGACTGCTGACTTGCCTCACTTTAAATTCCTGCTCACTCTCCACAAGAGAGCCCTTAATGCGGCTGGACAATCATACTGCATTTCCCCAGTCCATTTACTCTTCTGCTATCCTAGGTCACTGTTTTGTAGTTTTCACATGCTCCTCAAATAACTAACAGTTCCTTCTTTGTTCTCACTCTCATTCTATTGAGGAAATAGAGGCAATTAAATGAGATGCTCCACAAGTTCTCACACCCACACCCACGACCTACCTGCATCTGGGTCATGTAACTCTGACTTCTTCCCTGCTACTGATGAGCGTCCCCTCTGCCAGGAAAGGCCCATCCCTTCCACTGTGCACTTGATCTGATCTTCGTCTACTCAAGAAAATTGTTCTAGAAATTTCCCAATCTCTCTCCTATAGCAACAACTCCTGTCTCATCACCGTATAAATATCTACCATGTTTCCCCAAAAATAAGACTTAACCAGAAAATAAGCCCTAGCATCATTTTTCAGGATGACAGCTCTTTAACATACGCCCTAATTAGTCTTTGGGAGCAAAAATTAATATAAGACCTGGTCTTATTTTTGGGGAAACACAGTAAAAAATAAAACCATCTCTTAACCCATTTCCAGCCAGCACATTATTTCTCTCCTCCTTTCTACAGCAAAACAAATATGCGTACTCATTCACCCCAATATCTCTCCTCACATTCTCTTTGTACTCCTCTAGCCAGGTTTAATTCTCACTGATGGAAACACAGCTCTTGTCAAGGACATGAATGACCTCCGTGTTCTAAAGCCAATGGTCACATCTCAATCTTTACGTGACCTGTCAGCAACATTTGTTATATTTGTTCTCTCTCATCTTGAATCATTTCCTTCCCTTTCCTTCCACCTGGTTTTCCTTCTACCTCACTAGCTACTTATTCTCCATCTCCTTTGGTAAGTCTTCCTCATCTATCCCACTTTGGAATGTTGGAATGCCACAAAGTCCAGCCTTTGGAGCTCCTCTCTCATTGCTTTAGGGATCTCAACTAACCAGGACCTGATAACTAGCAAATTTCTATCTTCAGCCAGACCTCTCCACTGAAGTTTAGACTCATTATATCCCAGGTCCTTCTCAAATTTCCACTTGAATACCTAATAACCATGTCACATTTAACACATCAAAAATTTAGATCCTGATCAGACCATCATTCATCTTTAAAAATATATGCCTCCTACAGTCTTGTTTGTTAAGGCACAACATCTTAGAGTCCTACTTGATTCTCTCCTTCTCTCCACCATATCAGCATATCTTGCTATTCTCCTTTTAAAACATATGTATAATCCAATCACTTTCTATCACTTTTACTGCTGCCAGTCTTACCTGATTATTGCAACGGTCTAATGAGTCTACCTGTGTCCACGTTTGTCCCCTACATTCCTATTCTCAATCAAGCAATTAGAAGGAGACCATTAAAAAAGTAGGCCTGTGTATGTCAATCCTCTTCTCAAGTGCTTCTAGTCTCACTCAAAGAAAAAGTTGAAGTCCTCACAATGGCCTAAAAAGGCTATGAAGTCTGCCTTCCCCAATACCTCACGGACTTCATCTCCTATTAATTCACCACCACCACCATCACCGCCACCACCAGCAGCTCACTCTACTCCAGCCACATTGGCTTCCTTACAGTTCTTCTAACATGCCAGCCACACTCCTGCCTCAGGGCTCTTTGAACTTGCAATGTCTTATGCCTGACAATTTCTTCCCCTAGATATTCATTAACTCCCTTACCTCCTTCAGATCTTTTCTCAAAGTTCTCCTCTCAGTGAAGCCTTCCTTGACTGACTTATTTAAATGGTAACTGAATTCTGCTACACATCCTACCCTCCTTACCTGGGTGCTTTAGTTTTCTACTTAGCACTTCACATCACTTAATATACCATGCATTTAACTTATATATTTCATTTACTGTTAATTTCCTGCCCATAAAGGCAGGATTTTTGTCTGTTCCTTCAACCTACCACCCACTGATGAATCTCTAGACCCTCACACATAGAATATTGTAGCTAATCAATATTCATGTTTTCGTTTTTCTTCAGAAAGTACATTTTCCAGAGCCCCCTGGCAATTAGATTGGAGTCATGTGACTGATTTATGGTCAGTGCAATGCTGGCAGAATTCTTATAAACTATCTCCAGGTCTGGTCTGTAAAAGCTTTCATGTGTGATACTCCTCTTTCTTCCTGTTTGGAAAACTTGGAGGCCATTTTCTGTAGATGGTGGCATCTTAAGGTAGAAGGAACATGAGTCCTGTCCCAAAACGACCAGCACTGGATTGTGACAGAAACAATAAATAAATCCTTACATTAGGCTATTGCTATTTTAAAATTGTTTAAGAAGTTAACGTACCTTGAATAATATTGCACTCAATAAATATTTGTGAATAAGTAAATAAAACTATTTCTATTATTTTTAATCAAACTTTTCTTAAAAGGCATAACACTATTGCCTGATTTAGTAAACATAGTATAATAAGCACGATTGAATGATTAGTATCAGATGTTGTTCTATGCTACACAATCAGACCTACAAAGACATTTCCAATGTACACTGTTGTATGCCCTTTATACTTTTCAAAAACCATTTCCTCACCATGGTTTCTTTTCACTCCTTGTTTTTTCTGAAGTTACTTTTTTTTTTTGCTCACTGTTGCATTGACTTCTTGGTGCTTCATTGTTGGTTCTCATATCTAATCTTATCTAAATTCTACTCATTTTTGTTTTTTTCCTTCTCATTTTTCCCTCACTTTTTGTTGTATAGTATTTGCTTTTTAGCTGATAATGGCAAGGCTTGGATTTTTTAGCTGTCACCATTGAATAAGAGCATTTTTTTGTTTGTAAATTATCTATCATACAATATCTTCTTTGTGGACTCTTGGCTTGTCTCACCTCTAGTCATGAATACTCACATAAGTAGTCATGATAAAAAGCCTTTTCAAATACTTTTGGAATTTGAGTCTGTCAGATTTATAATCACTAAATAAAGGTAATAGAATAATAGAAACATATTTGGGGTCAATGTTTTTTCCTCATGTTTTCTGTGGATTTGCTTTATCTAGTGTTGCTGTTTATAAGATTAGTTTTCTTATTTCCAGATTTACTGGTGGACTAAAACAATCCTTTGAAGACTAGAGGAAATGATATCCCTTGTGGTAAAACTCAAGATTATTTTCAAACACAAGCTTTTTAAAACAATTTTAATCTAATCAAAATGTAGTTATAGCTCAGAATTAAAATATGCGAGAAGTGGGTTTCTTAATGGTTTATTTCAATGGGATGTGAAGTTAGAATTGTTAGGAAATGCAGAACGCTAATTAAGTAGAGTTAGAAAGCTTGAGATGAGATCAAATACCCCGACGTGAACTCTTTTGATCAACCTTCCATATTAAAACTTTACAGAGGCCAGTTGACCCAATGATACAAAGCTATGAGGTCATGGTTCTTCAGACTCTTGGGGGTTGTTCTATTTAATTATTTCACCAACCAGCAGGGGGAGACACAGAATGCTTCTCATAACCCCAGGTACAACTTCGTGTACTTTTAGGACCTCATCAGTCCTTTCTTTGTCCATAACAGGTAGAACAAGTTGATCCAGTCTGACGAAGCTCACCCCTTAGTGTTTTTGGTTTCTTGAATTACAGTTGATTTTGCATTCAAGTGACTCAGTAGGAGGGACTTGTGTGTATTTGTTGGTTTTGCAGATACTAGATTATATCAGTTTTTTAATATAAGTAAATTTGGACTATGGCTCAAAAAACTTGATGAATCTCAGTGAAATTCAGCCATTTACAAAATTAAACGTCACTCTATCTCCTAATCAGCACCTTCAATAATCTTAGCCCAATAGTCAACTTTATAGGAGCTAACAAAAGCAACTCTGCTAGACCTAATGACAAACTACACTGAAATTTTAAAATATCCTGGCAGGTTGGAAGGTCCACGTTTTGTGTTTGGTCTTCAGGAACCAGATAATTTTGCTTTTCTCTATTCGTCAGTTCAGTTCAACATATATCAGGGGCAGGAAGACCTACCAAAGAAGGTATATGCCAGCTCCTAACTTAAGTACTAGGGATTAAGGCACGCCATGGCACTCGCCCTCTGGATAGCTAGACATTTAACAAATAATTACTGGACAGTGTGATCCGTGCAACACAAGAAACATGAATAAGGTGCTGAAGTAGCTTAGAGGAAGGAGTAATCAACGTCATCTGAAGTAAGGCATTGAAGTAGGCTTCATACAGAGACATAATGCATGGTTTTAAAGAATAACTAAGAAGAGAGAGGATGGATTTTGGTAAAAAGGGAACAGAATGTGAAAAGGCATAACATAGAACAATTTGTTTGAGAAATTCTCCTCTGTTTGTGTTACTAGAAGATAATGTGAATGGGGACCACAAAAGACAAAGCTGAGGAGGCAGGCATCGGACTGGCCGTGGAGAAGGACAGATGAAGGCATGGAAACAGGCTACAGAGTGAACCAGGAGTACAGAGCTCTCAGTTGACCACATGGCTGTTCAAAATTAGACGGTTATTCAGGTTCTAACAACCTGCTGACAAACATAAAAGGGACTGAAAGAATATGGAAACATATGAGTAGATAAAAACTCAGCATCCTGCAGCACGAAAACCCATGCCTCATTCTTTCAGGAAGTTCATTTGCATTATATCAGCAGAAGAAAAGTGGATATGAATTATTAGGCAGCATAGGTTCTCAAAAATTAAATGTCATATTGAAAGATAATTTCAACTTCAAATTTATCTTGAAACTCAACAACAAATTTTACTTCTTCAGGCTTTAATTTCGGAGATTAAATATCGATTCATGGAAAGGCCTCAAAAGAATTCCTTGACAGGTATATCTCTGAGTTCTTTGGATAACAACAAAGGCAAAACAACTTTGAGCGAATACCTGTTTTACTTATCCCATTTTTTATTTATTTGATTAATAATTGTATCTAATCTTCTACTGATTTTATAGAACATTGGGCAGTGATGATGACTTTGGAGAGCTGAATTCTTACTTGTGTATGAAAAGTATGTGGTTGTTGCTTTTTAAAAAGTCATTTGAAAACATAAAGATTGGATGTGCCAAAATCCCCACCCAAATCTCTCCTAACACCCCTTTCTAAAAGGAAAATAAAACCCTCTAATGTTTATACAACACCTAATTATGAGTTTGCAGGCATTTTAGGTGGTTGAAAATGCATGGTCTTGACTGGGAACTAGTATGAGAAGTAAATATGTTATTTCCAGCAAATAAAGCAAAGGTCAACCACTTCTGGGTAACAGTCAGGATAAAGAAAGCTTACAGATACTTTTGACAGGTCTCAGTTTTTGCCGGTAGAAAAGAAACAAAGAAATAACAATAATAGTGAAGAAAAGAGGGAAGGAACAGGAAAAATTGTTGACTGTCTCTGACACTCATCTAAGAAAAGCCATTTACTGGAAGGAGCATGGAGAAGTGACAAAAACTGGACAGTATACATTGTTAGGTTTGCATTCAAATTTTGGCCTCTCCTGGAACATGACCCTGGGATAGTCAACCTCTCTGGACCTTCTCTGCATGAGTGCAATCATGAGAGCCCCAATTATATAAGCTTGTTGAGATGGTTGAATGAGATGATGTGCTTGAAGTCAAGGTACAATTGCTGCACAAAGATGGTGGTCAATTAATGTTAGTTCTAGAGCTTTCACCAACCCTATCATAGGCATAGGACTATAAAGGTTACCCAGCCTAGAGGAACACAAATTTACTACATTTCTTCAGTCTTTAAACTAAAGATCCAGTATGCAAAGTTGGGTGACCATTATATCGTCATGATGACACCATCGGTGAATAATCCCTCATAAAGCTTACAGTGGAGAAGGAAAATAAATGAATAATTGTAAGGATACAAGGAATGCTATGCAACAAGAAGCACAGGGTACGATGGCATCAAGTAACAACAGAAAGACAGACTTGCCTCTCTGGGAAGTCAAAGGACATGTCCAGAAAAACTCACCTAAGGCTAAGGAAGAAAGAAGATGGAGTAATTTGGGCAAAATGGGGAGAGAATGCGGGGGTAAAGGGAAGAGGAGATGGTGACCTTGCAGGGCTACAGAAGGGCAAAGTAACTGGAGCATGGAGATCAGGTGTCTTTAGCCTTTGCATCTTAAGAAAGTAAGCATCAAGCCAGTCAACCCTTTCTCTTAACTTGATTCTTTTTTTTCCCCTCTATTTTCCAAGTAACTTTCAAAAAACAGTACCAGTAAAACTGTCCTTCTCTTGTGAGTGGAGGAATCTTAACCCCAGGTCACATTTACTAATTCCTACCTCGTTAGAAAAAATGTAGAAAGTGTCAAATGAGACAGTTCTAGACTATATGCCATTCTTCACTTTGGGCCCAAACATTCAAAGGAAACAGTGGTAGAGTAAAACTGTTCAAACTGGGAGGGTTGGAGTTGAGTGATTTCCTGGCTCAGAACAAAAAAGACCACCTTTCTGTACTTATACTCTTAGCATTTTTTATCAGCTCACTGCAGCTCATTCTGTATGTGGCAAAGGAGAAAGGGACCAGCCTGCATTTTTCTACACACTAGAGTTACTAAGGAAATGCAGAAATTGTCCACCTTTTTCAGGATGACCATCCAGCAGCCATCATCAATGAAAAGGAATTTCAGGCACTCTTACCACGTTCAAACAATTTCTTTAGAGTCTTTTGCTTTGTTCCTGTATATTTTCTCACTCTCTGAATTTGAGAGCCAATCTACTTTTTTTACTCTTTAGTTTCACTCCTACTTTTATCTCCACTCTTGCCCTTTAGATTTCCTCACCATCCTGATAAACTTCCAAGTGCCCTGTCACCTGTGACCCAGCTACTAAGTTGAGGCAAACGGCCATGTCACTCAGCTCAATAACTGCTGAGATTCTTGATCAAACAGCTATGGTCAGAAAAGCACAAGGAATCATTTTACTGTCCTATTTGATCATCTGATCATCCTCAGATTCCTTGCATTCTAATTCTCAGGTCTGACAAATAAGGATGGGAAGAATGAGATAAAAAAAAGTTATTTTCTCAAAGGAATATGGTAATCATAATAGGTAAATTTTAAAACCGTTATGGGATCCTATAAATCAGGGATTGACAAACATTTCTGGAAAGGGCCAGAGAGTAAATATTTTCAGTTTTGGGGGTTCGTACATACAGTCTCTGTTGCAACTACTCAATTCTGCCATTATACCATGAAAGCAGCCATAGACAATAGGTAAATGAATGCATGTCATTGTGTTTCAATAAAACTTTATTTACAAAAAAACAATGGGCCAGATTTTGCCCATAGTCTGTAGTTTCCCATCCTGCTAAAGTAAAAGGAACTATCACGTTAAACACATTTTACTTGAGGTATAAAAAAGTTTTCGCTCCAGCAGCCCCCTAGATGCAGTTTCTATTGCTCTTGTGTAATGCATTGCTTGCACTGACTTCAGAGAGACCCTCAGGAAAGACTGGAATCATTCTGCATTAAGGTAAATCAATCCACAGAGTGGGTTTTTACAATTCTAATAATATTTGTAAAATAGAAAATCAGATATAACTACTTTTCATAATCAAGTGATGAAAATTGTAATTCAAGCTTTATTTAACCCAAATTTTAGTGTGACGAATCCCCATTGATACCCACACTGGCATTGAGACCATGTGTCACTTACCCAATAACTTTGAAGAAACCATTACATCTTTCATCTTTTCATGTAAATCATGCTAAGTTCATGGATCACTGACCTGCTTTAGGTGATGTATGGCATATCAATTCATCCCTGAATACACACAATAAACCCATCCACCCCGTCTCCTGAGATTTTATTTATAAAGTGACTTGTGAACATACACTTACCAATTTGAAACCAAGGTAGCTTGACCATTTTGATTTTTTTTTTCCCCTGTCAAGATGCCAAAAGCATTTAGAGCACTTTACCAACGTCCCACTTGCCAAAATTTCCATTTTAACATCAGAGCTGTTGGAACCTGGAGACAAAGCACAAAGCCTTCTCAGCCAGTCAACTCCTATTGTTCTGTTTTACATGGGTTAAAAAAAATAAATAAATGAATGGTGAAACAGATTGTTTTTGAAACTGATAACACAATTTGTTCTCCTGCTTCATATGTTAGATTTCCGCCTGCGGCAAATATTTACAGCAGAGTTTTAACCCTCTCAAAATCAGCTTAGTTATGTAAGGGCTGCAACTACGTTTCATATAGTACTCTTGACAATGTGGCTTTAAGACAGAAAAAGTAGTGACCTCAGACCCTGTCCTGTGTGCATGGTCAATGTTTAGTTACAAGGAGACATGCAGATAGAAAACATAGCCAAAAACTTGTTGTTCTCAATTATTCAGCATTCCCATAAACCATTAGATGGTCAAAAATATCTTTAATTGATTCCATCGCTACCTATGCTACTTATTATTTATTACTATAACAAACTTCTCCATGGGAACAGCTAATTGTACCTCCCTGGTGGCCACTTCAAGTGGAATAAGCCCTGCACAGTGCAGCCTAAGATACGCTGAAAGGTCTTCAGCTTTGGGGATTTGATTAAAACTGTATTACATGAACACATCAGCAACCATTGCCAAAACAAAACACTAATTTAAAAAATCCTTCTGCTTTACTGCTTAACACAATTGAAAGAAGCTTTGTGTGCATGTGTGCATGTGTGTGTGCGTGTGAGACTTGGGGAGTGATAGTAGGAGGAGGGGATTGAATGTGCTGTCTCCTTTGCAGACAATCGTGTTTAATGGAAATCATGTGGCATTCTGTGGCATACTCAGGCAACAGAAAAGGGCAATCCTGCCAGCTGCATTATGGGCACAAGCAAAATCTCTGACCTGGTGACAGGACCGCAAACTATTGTCCTAGAAAGAGAATCGTACAAGAAGCGAATATCTTGCTCCAAACTCCCCTAAACCCACACAGAGACACACACGCGTGCACACACACACACACACACACACACACACACACACACCTTTAAAAGAAGCATAATTGTTAATCTGCTCTTTAGTAGAAAAGACAGATGTTATTGAAATAGTAAGCCACACTCTGCTAAGAGTGTTCTGTGGAAAGAGATTCCATAGGCAGCACTCTACACGGGAAGATTTAGACAATTAAGCAACCGTTGTGAGGCATGCAGATGAATAACACATGCTAAATTAAATCAATACCAAACAGTGTGGTGGAAATAGGTTAATTGTTTATTTTAAACTTCATGGGGGAAAAAAAGAGAAAGCAACAGTGGAATTTGTCGCTACTCAAAGCCGTATATTGGCCTAGATTTACCACAGTAGCACAGAGAATGGTATGCCCGTGTAGTCGTATCTAAGGGATTTTTGAAAACATGGTTTCTCCACTATAGCAACAATTCAAGATTCATTTTAAAGAAGGTGGTGGGTGAATGTGGAATTTGTAGAAATTTAAAGGCCAAGGCATTGAAGTATTGCCCAGTACTTAGGCAGAGCCTAAGCCCCTAAAGGAAACGTGTGCCTCAGTTTACCACATTTAGCCACATACACTTAGAATAAGAACACATGTCCTTTTGCCATTTCTGGTCTGAAATGGTCGATAAGCTAAGAGACTGCAACATTTTGTGAGCAAATCAAAGCCAACAGTTATCAAGAGGTATATTTATGTCATTCCAAAGAGTTATGAATTTTAAATATTGTGAGGTACTAAAGGGCCAATAGCTGATGCATTTCTTTAATGTTAGTTTTATGTGTAGAATAAACAAATGCAGGCTCTGATGTTGAAACAACAGAAAGAATGAGCAACAGTATGAAAGCCTGGATGTTTGTAGGTCTATTCAGTAACCCCAAATGCTAATTTTTGCATTTGGAAAAGACAGGAAAGACAGAGGACTCTTTAATTGAGTGTCTGAAGACTGCTTCCACGCCAGATATTTGTCTACAGGTTATCACACTTAATCCCCTCCACAGGTCTGAGAGAGAACTTTTAGTCCCATTTTACAGGTGAGGAAACAGGGGGTCCAAAAAGTTGAATGACTTGTCCAACATTACATGCTGGCTAGTGATGGAGTTGGGCCCTGACACCATGTCTGGCTGACTCAAAAGCCCAAGACCTTTCCATTACCATAGCAACCTGCTGAAAACAGTCTCTGAGCATGGCTGAAGTTGCAGCTCTGAGCCTATATTATGATCATCCAAACATTGTGTGCCCTTTTCTTGGCTATAGCATCACAGTCTGCTGTGAAGTAATCCCAGGGTAAGTGAACATGTGTCTTATATACCATGTCATCACTTGATTACTAGGATGATTTGGCCAACTTGAAATAATGATACTGGATTCATTAAGCACTTGTGTATCAATTTTTATTCCTTTCTATATATTGTTAGATTTATGTCCCTTCGATTTAAAAATTGATTAGAATTGATTTTTACAGTATATGTTCTCTTATCTGATACCAGTTAGTTGTTTAATTGCATTAGAAAATTCGTTAAAGAAGGAAATTTTTAAAAAGATGTGCACTGTAACCATTCCACTTTACCTTAAATATACAAATATATGTTCATTCACTAATATTTGGATATAGGATTAAAAATATTTTCTTTGAACAATGGTCACACTCATAATCCACCACTGTCTGTAATTTCAAGTTTTGGTTTCCTTAAAATGAAGGAAGAACTTAAAGATATTTTCAAAGCAGTCAGAATGTGGAATCTTTCTAGATAACTGATTATTCCTCCAAGCTTTTCCACTTTCCTCTCTCATGCTTAATTCCATATCATTATTTTTTAGCAATTGAATGTTATTGAATCTTTCTAAAGTATACCACTTTGTTTTCATAGAAATGGTTCTATTTCTTTTTGCACTATCTCAATGTTTATGGAATCTCTCATTAATATTTGTATGATAGTAATTGCTATAACACAGTTGGTATAAACTAACATGGCATCAAATACAACTGCCTCCTGATAAACATTCTACTCAATTGGTGGGAATATAAACTCACAGGCTTATAAGAAAGAACATCACTCAGCATTTCTTTTAGAGTGAATAGAGACTATTCATTAGTGCAGCACACTGGTTAAGGGGTAGTTAGTACTAACTGCAAAGTAATTGTAAATGAAATAGGACTATTTGGACTAAAGGCATAAGTGTTATTGGGCACCTGAGATGAGCTGTTAATCAGAGTTGGGTTGTGAGTGCCCTGGCAGTCAAGTGAAAAAGGGAAACCTGTTGTGTTGCTGTTAGAATTCTACTCCATTGACCCATGATGAAAACGGCCATCTGCAGGCTCAGCCCCATCCCGTCTCTGGACCAATAAGAACTGAGTTTGAGTATACATTATGTGTGTCCTCACCCTCAGCAAAAGGAGTAGAGAGATAGGGCCTTGTGGAGTTATTGTTATATCATCTTTCAGATTCCTTATTAGTGGCATAAATCATGGTATTAGTCTGTGGTTCCCACGTTAGGTCTCCAGACACCAGGGTATCTTTATGGGAATCATTTATTATGTCTCCTTTGTTCTTGGTGAGTAGGGAAGTGGAAGAGTAGTGTTTCTCTTACCTTTGCTCTGTGATGTTCTGGCTAGCTTCGGTCTTCTCCCTTCACCTTCAATGGTTCTCCTGGGATAGCGCTCAACTAGGGCATGGCACTTGAAACAGATGTGAAAAATGCACATTTTTTTCTCTTCAGAGATACACTTTTCTTAAAACTCAGGAAGGTATTTATCACAGGGATCCCTGAGAAATAGGTATTTTGTGTGATACTAGAGAAAATATTCAACCTGGATTTTGGCAAAAAAAATTCAGAAGGAGTACAAAAATGAATGAAACTTCTAGTCTTTAAAAAGACTAAGGAGTCCATTAATTGCTATAAAGTTTAAATATAAATTTTCATACGTAGCAAATGTAGGGTGGGTTGTTTCAGTTCTTCACAAATTTCATTCTCTCATGGCTTACCTATATTCTTTTGTCCATTTAAAAGTGAAGATACAGAATTTTGGAACTGTAGAATTTTAGAGTCGGAGAGGAACTCAAAGGTCATCTCATCCAACATTGTCACTGACCAGTGAGAAAAGAATCTGTAATATTAACAGGATGAGGATGAGAACAAAGAAACTTTTCCAATCCTGCAAATTCCCTTGCTAATATTCTCTCTTGGCACCATGTTTTGGGGAGCCCCAGAGATTAAATTAATAAATGAGTAGAATGGGAAACAGATTCCTGCTGAGTATTAGAAGAAATGTTTGACAAGTAGATCTTGTTTTGTTAACTCCTTACAAGAGTTCCTGGCGCATATTAAGTGCCATATGAGAATGAGCTATTATTGTCCCTTGAACCCTCTGTCACAATGCCTGTTCAAACAGAGGCTGTGTGATCCCTTGGCAGGGCTGTTAACAGAGGAGATTTAAACATCAGAGTATTTGGAACCACTACCATTCCAACCAAGATATTCTGTGATGATAGTATCTCAGAGTAGCAGACATTTTTTTGCTACTATGCACTAGCATCTTACTTTTGAATGAGATCAAAATATCATTCCAGAGACCCTGCTCTCTCTCTCTCTCTCTCTCTCTCTCTCTCTCTCTCTCTATATATATATATATATATATATATATATATATATATGCATATATACATATATAGTATTACATATACATATATAATATATATACACATATATATATAATGTTGAGTTTCTAAATTATGAATATGAAGAATGCTTTTAAGATGTTTTTGTCCTTTGTATTCAATTTCTGTTTTCTCCCACCAAAGCCTGTCTCCCAACATGTAGGATTCCTCATCTGAGTCAATGACAGCAATGATCACACAATTTCATGAGCCAGAAACTGGATTGCTAATTTCAGTTTCCTGCCATTTTCAATCCATCCACAAGTTCTGTTGAGTCTACCTCCAATATCTGTCTTGCATATTCCACCTCCTCTCCCTCTCCATTGATGTCACCCTAACCACTAGCTCTCACCTCGACAATCACAACCGTCTCCTAGCCATGCAAGAGTTTTCCTACTTTTTATTTTTGCCCTCCTCCAATCCATCCTATTGCAGCAGCCAAAATTAGAGTGAACCAAATCAGATTATGTCTCTTTTCTGCTTACAACAACTCCTAGTTCTTTTCTGCCTCAAGGTCTTTATGCTCTGCTGTTTCACTGAAATGATTTTTACACTCTTCACACGGATAGGTCCATCTCATCTTCTGGATTTCAGAACAAATGTTACCTCCCCTAAAGGGGCCTTCATTAGTTATCCTCTCTAAAATCAGTCCCTCCTCCCATTATCTCTCTCATATTTTTTTTCATAATGTTCATCACAGTTTGTAATTATTTTATTTGTTTGTTTTTAATCTGTGTATTTTGCTAGAAAATGTAAGGTACGTGAGACAGGGGCTATGTTTGTCTCATTCATCACTTTATCCCCATAGCATGTAATGAGCTCTCCATAAATATTTACGGAATAAATGACTGAGTAAATAACTGAATGAAGTGAGTCAGTTGTCATGAGCACTTGGGTTTACTTTTAAGCACATGGCAATAAGAGGAAATAGGAACTGAGAGACATCATGTGAAACAAACACTGAAGGTTTTGGCTTCTTGTGTGAGGGACACTGACTTTCTCATTTTTTTTCAATAATTCTTTTTTAATTTTTCAATTACAGTTGACATACAGTATTGTATTAGTTTCAGGTGTACAGCATAGTGATTAGACATTTGTATAACTTACAAAGTGATCACCCCAATAAATCTAGTGCCTATCTGATACCATGCATATTTAGTCAATGTTATTGAGTATATTCCTTATGCTGTACTTTACATCCCCATGACTACTGTGTAACTACCAACTTGTACTTCTTAATCCCTCCCCCTTTTCACCCACCTCCAACCCCTCTCTTGTGTGGTAACCATCAAAATGTTCTCTGTATTTATGAGTTTGTTTCTGTTTTGTTTGTTTATTTTGTTCCTTATCTTCTACATATAAGTGAAATCACATTGCATCTGTCTTTCTCTATCTGACTTTCTCCACTTAGTACAGTACCTTGTTTCCAGTACTTAGCACAGTGCCTGAAACAGCACACAGTCTTCAGAAACACCTGCTCCATGAATGAATGAAGTAACGGATGATGGGAACTCAAAGCTAAAAGAGAAATAGTGTAAAACTTGCCATGTGGATGAACATGGAGTTGGTTTGCAATTGATGGTATTTTTGAGGATGCCATGCAGGCAATGATGACGATTTCTTTTATTAGAATTCATACACACTTTAATACACAGAGAACAGGAATCAGGGTCTGTTCATCAATCTTTAACTTAGTCTTCTTTCACGATTGTGAGCAGCTCACTGAACTACTTGTGATCTCAATTCTTTCTTAAGAATTTGATCATTGATGCTAAAATCTGATTAATAATGAAGCTAATACTATGAATGGCATGACTACTATTATTACTAATACTAACATTTGCAAATTAGTACTAAAAACTTACCATGTGAAATGGTTTTCTGATATTATTTATAGTACTTAAACATGTTTACAGTTGTCATGTAAGTAAGATCACAGACTCAGAAATATGAATTTTGTGTTTACATGAACTCTTAATCCAAGAAAAAATGAGGGAGACTGACCAGCTACCAAAAGCAGAGGGCTGTCCCATTTCAGTTCTTTAGGGATTCTCTTTTATTATGAATAAAACCCAAACTCACCAACACACAGCTATTCGAGAATGTATTTGGGAACCCACTGGAAAGGGAAGCTCTCAAACGTAAACACATATCACAAAGTTGATGACAAACATTTGAAAGGATATATTTTGAATCGTGGACCATCTCTGCAAACAAGGTAAAATATACACCTGGAAGATGATGCTGGTATACATTTCAGAAAAAAGGGAGTCACAGTTTTCATTTAGATGAACAAAAGGGAGCTAATTTCAGCCTCCTGCCATTTTCAATGCATCAGCAGATCCTATTGAGTCTACCTCCAGTGTCTAACTTGCATCTTCCAGCAGCTCTCCATCTTTTTCAAGTATTCAATCTGATCATACCTCTCTCTGAAAATCCTTCATGGCTCCCTATTGTCTCTAGACTAATACCTAAACACAACCCTGTATTATGGCATGTGAGAGTCTTCATGATTGAAGAACAAGGCAGAGTAAGAACTCTAAAGTTAGACTGTGCTGTGTGACCTTGGGCAAGTTACTTAACCTCTCTGTACCTTACACTCCTCATTTGTAATATGGGAATGATAGTAGTAAAGGGCTCATAAGGTTGCTGTGAGAATTAAGTCAATTTATGTAGAACACTTAGGATAATGTCTGGCACATTATAAACACTTATATTTTATTATGATTTATGACGAGCTAATGAGGTGCATTAGCAGATTGCTGCTGGATATTGGGTTGCCTTGATAAGGAATTAGCAGTGATCAAACTACTTTTGTTTTGAGTGGCTTTGGGCTTTATCATAAAATAGGTGAAAAAGGAGATGAAATGAATGTGTTCTGGGCTGATAAGGTAGAAAGATAAATGTCATTAGGAGAGGTAAAAAGCTCACTGGAATGGAATAGAGGAAACTCCAAGTGTTTGGAACATTGGTAGCTTCATGGTGACGTTAAAGAAGCCAGTTGGGCAGTCTGCACCTTCCTGGTGCAGTCTGCAGTTTCTGGTCTAGCTGCACGACCCTGTATTGTCCAGTCCTGGTTACAATTAGCGCCAACTAGTGGTAGATGAAATACCAAGGGGGGGTGTTTCTGGATCCTGGGGCTGCCTGAAACACACAAAAAAGCAACAGATTCTAAAATCTTCTGGATAGGAAATGCCTATGTTGGCTTCCTAATCTGAATAAATTGGGTTGGGAGGAATCGGGGCTGTCTGGGAACTGCCCTCTGCCCCTGCACTGCCCCACGTGGAGCTGCCTGACTGCTGTTTCCCTCCCACCCTAGTCTCCCCCACCCCTCGTTCCTCTCCTCCACGAGCACAGGGACTGGGAGAGGATGTAACCAATCACCAGTCGTGTTCATATTCGAATTTACATTATTACCAGGACTATTGCTCCTGGGTTTTACTTACTACATTTTCTCTGTGATTTTTATGTTTGTACCATATATTTAGAGGCATAATTATTTTTGAATTTTCAGTCCTTGTAAACCTGAAAACAATCCAGACTCAAAAATCATAACCCCTTTCATTAAAACAATTATAATGGCACAATTTTTGAAAATGTAGAGAAGCTGTATCATTGATAGTCCAACATTTCTAAGGGTCACAATTATGACTCGTATCAGAGTATTACAGAGTACAGTTTAGTATCGCTATATAATAAAGTACGTGTGTGTCAATGAGGGTTTTCAGGAGGGAAAAAGGAGTTCAGAGCTATGAGAACACTCTAGGCACAGAAAAATATTGTACTTTACTGTATTTCTTTGCTTACTTGGCTCTATCCTATGTAAGATTGCAAGCTATTGATGGTAAGAAATCATATCATTTCTTTCTTTTTTTATTCTCTGAGTGTACTTTAGTGTCACACACAGTGGACTCTCAAAAACTTTGGTTGAAGGAATAAATTATGACAAAACAAGCACATAACAGTGTGTAAGGGAATGGAATGCAAATAGCTGACAGAGAAGAGGACGTGATAGATGCAGAAGCTTCATTTGCTCCCCAGTTATTTGGAGTTTCTTTTTTATGATGTTTCTTATTTTGTTCCTTTAAGAAAAATTAACTCAAAGCATGTTATGCTTTAGGTCATTAGGTCAGTCCTGCATGGCCTGGAAATTTCTCTTGAAAAAGGCATAAAATGGAGAGTTTCATCAGCATAAAGCCATTCTCTTGCCTGAAAATAAAGGTCAATGTCTCGCTATCCCTAATGTGGTCTATGCACCAGCCACACGGACATCACTTGGGGACTGGGGGAAAATGCAGACTCTTAGGCCCCACCCCAGACTGACTGAATCAGTGTCTGCATTTGAAGAAGGTTCCCAGGTGATTTACGTGTGTCTCAAGTTCTGAGAATCATGGAGTTAAAGCACATGCCTATTTAAAGAGTCTAGTGACGTGTTAAATATGACATGTAGCGTAACGGTGAGGTCAGAGAAAGCAGTGGTTTCAAGTCTGAGTGCCTAGGAAAATGACACACATTAACTAAAATCTGGAAGACCAAATGAGGAACTGGTTTGCAGTGGGAGTGAAGGCGAGGCAGAGCGATGCCACTCAGTTTAGAAAAGAGGAACTGTGCTGCCCGTATGTTTTGCCAATCAAATCAACAACAATGAATGCAGTTCACGTCCAATATCAGAAGTCCACAAATGTAGAGAGAACCTGCAAGAGAGGAAATAAGGAAAATATTTTAGGTTCAATATGTATAAAAGGAAATGTCTTATTGTTTGAAGATATTTGAACTAAAAGCGCAGAGAATCAGTAAATGCCCCACAGTCCCACTGCCATCTGTATGTAGCTAGCTCATTTCCCTGGACTGGTTCTAACAGCCAACTCTCCATATTTTTCATTCTTGCTCTTTGCACATTTAATACCTTGAAAAACAATCCTCTTAATATTGTCTAAAACCCATTTTGGATATCCACACTGTGTAAAATGTGTGTAAAAAGCCTCTTAACACAATTGTTTTCAAATGACACTGTCAATGTATTTTTCCTCATTTTTGTAATCATTATTACTCACTGTTGCTTATAATAACCCCATATGAGCCTAGAACTGAAATCTGTTTTCTTATGCATTTTTTTTAAAACCTTACCCTTCATTGTATGTCACTGTTACTCTTTTTATTTTTTATTTTGTCAGGGTCTTCTTGAGAAATATCACAAGCATTATTTTTTCTTAAAGAAAACAGCTTGGACTCATTTGCATGAACTTTGCAAAAATAAGCATATGATTGGGGCATAGATTATCGGTGGGGGTGGGGAACGAGGAGAGAAACACTATTCAGTATAATGCACCTTTTATCCTCAGATCTCAAAATGCTTCATAAATACTAATATATCACATTATTTCCCTGAGAAACAAATCAATAGAATTAAGCACGTTTTACAGATGAACAAACTGACAGCAGAGATTGGTGAAGTGATCTGCTGAAAGCTCTGACAAGGGTCACAGTGGAGTGGCACCTGAAGTCAGTGTCCTGATACTGGTAGCACACATCACTTGTCATGAGTTACTTGGCCCTCACTTAAAAAAAAGGGGTGGGGGAAGCTATGGTCCATTAACCCAGCATAGAGTGTTTTTACAGGGTGTATTCTCTTCTGTTGCCCTTCTCACAGCCCCAATTCTCTATCACTTCTGCTAACCTGGCTCCTTACCCACCAATCTCCTGTTGCCCCCTCCTCTCAGAAGAGAGAAAGTAAATACTGGAGATAATAAATATTATGGCTGTGTGTGTGTCTGTGTGTGTGTGTGTATGAGAGAGAGAGAGAGAGAGAGAGAGAGAGAGAGAGAGAGAGAGAAAGAAAGAGAGAGAAGGGGAGAGAAAGAGACTATGAGTATGTTCATTGAATATCTGAAAGGGCAGTTGACATTTCTCAATTTTTCAAATGAGAAAGCACTTTTAGTATTATTGTTATCATTGGACTAGAATACCAACACAGAGACAAAAATGCTGTTTTAATTTTTGTTAAAGGCAAAGGGCAAACCCCAAACAAATTGGTAAAGTTTTAGTGCTTAAAGAAAGGCTATCAGAGCTCCAGATGAGAGGCTGGAGTTTCGTTTTGCACTAGCACTACCCTACCCCTTACTAAACCTCTCCCAGAACGCACACTCGCAGGTCAGTAAAAGAGTGAGCCGCTGTGGTTGGGCCTGCCTTTCCACGGTGTCCTCTCCAGCCTGCCCTTATCATATCCTCCCAGCACTGTGCCATGCCTCTGGGGGACTAATATGTTTTCACTAACTCAGAAATTATGGCAGAATTGCTCTTTGATGAACTTTGGAGATCAGGCTGGAAGTGGGGCAGATGAAGGATAAAGGAAATTTTGCATTTGCAAAGATGGTGAGTGAGCCCTACAGTAATTGAGCATGCATGCTTATTGTGAAAACAAACTGTACAAGAATTTCATCATTCTTTGGTTCCACCCAACTTGACCTGAACTCACCTTATTTTTTAATAGACTGGTTTTTACCCCACATAACTTTCTCTTAACCATGCCTGAATCCTGACCTGGCCATCACCAATATTTCCACGAATGTTCTAGATCTAACCTGATTTTTCACCTTCTACTGAAAGAGCATGTTCATATTCAAAAAGGTCTCTTTTCTCAAGTCACTAGAGGACCAGCCCCCAGATTTCCTATTGTGCTGATACGAAAGCCTCTCCACCATGCCTTGTGACTATTACCATGCTGAACTGGCTGCCCTGTCTGTTTTTGGGTACAGTTGTGCACAGTGGCCATACCAATGCCTACACTGAGCCTCAGATTCAGTCTACACTTCATTGTCTGCCCTGCATTGTTAATAATAATAGCTATCATTAGTGCCGATTATAACAATAACTCTCTGAACAAAGCAAGAATCTTGCTAATGATGATTAGGAGAATACTAAGAATTCTTAACTAAAATAACAACATAATTTCAGGTTTTAATCCTAACAGGCCAGAAATTAAATGTGGGCCTAGAAGTCAAGGGAATTGAGGTATCGTCTACATAGTTGTCGCAAAACCGTTATTTCTCCCTCATGTTAGAAATCAAGTTGAGAGCAGATTCAAGATTGCCATTATGACTGGATTTAGTGGTAATGAAACTCTTTTCATTTTATGAGAAGCAATTTTCAGAAGATCCAATATACTGAGATGTTTTTAAAAATCCCTACAGTTTCTTATTATGGCATGGAAAATAGTAGATGTGTTAAAATCATTGAAGGGTGATTAAGGTAAAGCGTAAGGTACACTTTACAAATTAATGTTTCTTCTCACATGTTTAGAAAAATGGCCTGTACCTTTATATGTGCTCTTTCCTAAAAACAATTAAATAAATAACTACATAAATAAACAACTGCATGAATTTAATAGAGTTAATAATGTTAATTTATTGCTAATGTTAACAATGGTCTGAAAAATAATTCTAGCTACTTTTCCAATTCCCAACATATGATACTATTTGAAACACAAACTGGATAAGGCCTTTAAAAGATCAAAATAGATACAGTCAAAAAAATGTTAAATTACTTTTAAGGGCATATTAAGGTGAAAATCCCAAGTTTCACCTATTCTTCCTCTTTATTTTTCTTCTCTTCTGACAGAGATGTTAAAAGACACTAAATGGAAAAAAATAAAATAAAATGAAAAACCTGGATAAAAGATGAAATATAGAAATTAGTTGTGCATACACATACACAAATAGTTTTGCAGTATAATGTTTTTTCCTGAAATAAATCCTATTCTCCAAAAGGTCTCCCTATGCTACATTAATCTTTGTTTTTCAATTACAGTTGACATACAACATTATATTAGTTTCAGGTGTACAACATAGTGATTAGACATTCATATAACTTACAAAGTGATCACCCCAATAAGACTAGTACCCATCTGACACCATACGTAGTTATTACAATATTACTGACCATATTCCCTATGCTATACTTTACATCCCCATGACTGTTTTTACAACTGGCATTATGTACTTCTTAATCCCTTCCTGTTTTTCACCCACCCATCCCCCTCACTCCCCTCCCATCTGGCAACCATTAGTTTGTTCTCTGTGTCTATGAATTTGTTTCATAGCTACGTTAATCTTTTTCTCTTCTCAATTCATAAGATGCATATTAGTCTTTCTTGGTTTAACTCTTTAACATTTACTCCTACAGACAAGAGTCACTCAAGAAAAATGTTAAAATGTAGATTTCAGAATTCCACTTGCCCAAAATTTCTGATTTAGTAGGCCTGGGATTGACACTGAAATATGCGTTTTTTCGGCAAGCACACCTGGGGGCCTCTGAGGCAGGTGGTCGAGGAACTCCAAGTTTGAGAAACACATTGGCCTAAAACCACAACAAAGACACTTAGAGACTTCAGCAGGCCAACAATTAATGGAGATAAACTTCAGTGGACAGTAGAGAATGAGCTAATTAACAACTCAAAATATGTCACATGTGGATCTTTCTGATGAAATATTTAATTAAAACCATTATGTGACCACTGACACTCTCTTAATGGATGGGATTCAGAGTCTATAACACCAGGGATAAAACGATAGAGAGAAATGAGCATGTAAATAGGGTGGGTAGGGATGAGGGTATCAATTTTTTAAAATTATCTTTCAAAGTCTGAGGTTTATGAATCCTTAACTAGTTTTCACCAATTATTTTCTGTCAAGTTTTATGAGATAGAATTATTTTATAAAGTGTCCCATAAAGATTTCTGGGTAGAGTTATTTAATGCCAAGGAACCATTTTCTTCAGTCTATTAAGGCCTTCCTCTTAGAGACAAAAAAACGTTTTTCTCCTGCAAAGACAAGTGTGGTTCAAGGGGTTCAGCTCTGACCTCGATTTCAGACTCATACTAAATTTGGCAAAATGTGGTACCCATGAAAAAAAAAAAGGAAATTTATATTACAGTAGATAGTGTTGAATGTCTTTTAGAAATTATTTGACTGGTGCATACTCATATTATTCCTTAAAGACTCTTTAATGAGGCATTTCCCGAGAAATTTTGATGGTAATCTGTGGTGGACTGATTGGTAGTATTTACGTACTTCTGAGGGACCACAAAGTTACATTTGTGTGAACAAGTTACTTCCTATTAAATAAATGACTCTTCTTTCACATGTGTAATAATACTTTGACTTCACTTTTTTTCCCATTGCTCTCCCAAAGAAGTTTCTGTCTCTCCTGTCATTTGTTGTTGTTGTGGTGAAGTTATTTTTCTTGACGAGTTCCACCTACTCACAGTTAACCTGAAGGTCTTTTCCACTGTAGACATGCTGTGAATGCGCAAAAAGGAAGCTTGTTATCGCCAGATCAGCAACTCAAATTACAGCGTGATCAGAAGTGACATCACTATGTGGTTTCATTAATGATACTAGAGGAGAACAAACTATTTTCAGTCATTCTTTCAGTGCGAAAAACTATGTATCTTCTTCCCTTCATTTCCCATTCTCCCTTCCCGCCCTTCATGGCATCAATGATTCCTCTCAGGCTCTCCCTTCTTCTTTATTCCTAGTCTGTTATGAGTATGTATGTCTCCTCATTCTGTCAGTGTAGAACAGAGCAAAAGCAAAACAAAACAAAGCACATTAACACTATTGACCTGATAACTTTCTTTTCCCAGAATAAGATCTAAAGAGAATTCAAGAAAACCACAGATACTAGAACTGATGAAGTGTACTTCCTGTGAATTTGTGTGGCTTGTTCATCAAATCATACCCCTTTTTCTATTCTGGTTCTTTATTTTTAGTCACAGAACTTCTGCAGTTGTATGTGGACCCTGCTTATCACAAAGCCATGATTATTATATGTGAGAACCTTGGCCCAGTTTTAGTCCTATAGCAACAAAGACCTGTCCCCTGGACTGCCTTTTCACCTAGGCTTCTCTTGGCGCTCACAGTGGTAATTAAATTGGTTGATTTGAAATAGATGTGATTGGGGTCGGGAATGGTGGGAATCCATCTTTGCTTCAACTAGGAAAACTCTCTCCTTTATTTTGCCAGTAATGAAATGTGTGCACATGTGTGTGTTTTGATAGGTGGGGGAGAATGATGTGAAAACTGGTGTGCGGGAAAAATAAGGATTCTGCACATTCATATTATATTCACAGGGGTTGGAATGAAAATTTTAAAAACTGAGTCTGAATGCCAGGCTGTCTCTTTAGGTATCCTGTGGTAGATCAGATGGAGCCAGAAATAATTTCATCAAATCCACAACCATGGGCAAGTATTTAGCCTGTCTTGGCTTCAATTTTCTTAAGCCTGAAAAACAGAAAGAGTTCCTCAGCCTTATCATCGTTGACTTTTTGGTATGGACAATTCCTTATCATAGGGGATTACACTGTATTCCACTGTAGGATGTTTAGCAGCATCTCTGGCCTCTACCCACTAGATGCCAATAGCACCCCCACCAGTTGTGACAGTCTCCAGACATTGTGACATGTCCCCTGAGGAAGAGGGAGAGGGCAAAATCACCTTCAGTTGAGAACCACTTATCTAAAATAAAGCAGTTAAAATTTATGATAGCTTTCTGTTCTAAGATTCCACAAGTATAACAACATTCCATGACTCTAAATCCATAGCCAATTTGTTGGTGCAAACGACCTTTTTTCAATTCTTAATTTAGACCAGGAAGAATAGGGAGAAAAGATAAACTAAAATATTTTTTTCTTACTTGTGAGTGGAACTAATTAAAGAGTTAATGGCAAAGAGTTTTACATATATCATTAAATCAATTAAGATTTAGCCCCAAATATTTGTTGAGAGCCTCTTATGGAATAACAATAGTAGGTAGCAGTTGTTGAACACTTACTCTGCTAAATGCTTTCAGTGACATATCTCACTTAATGGGTGAAAGTTAAAGGAAATATAATTACTGGCTCCAACTTACAGGGAAGGCAAACTAAGGCTTAGGGACAGTGAACAACTTGCCCAGGATCACTGCTAGGAAATGGGTGAACAAAAATCAAAGCCAGATCTATCTGCCCTAAAATCTCTGATTTTGGCCATTAGTTTATATTGCTTCCTGGGATATTATGCCAGGCATTATTTAAGCGTTTAATACGAACAGATTTTATTCCTTGTCTGGTGGCTGCCTATGAGGTAGGTACAATCATTACCCTCATTTTTTTTTTCATGTATGGGAAAATTAGCGCAGAAAAAGGTTAATGTAACTTGCCGGAGGTCACACAGCTCGTAGGTCACAAAGCTGAGATTTCAACTCAATCCATATTCTCAGCCACTACTCTCTGTTGCCTTTCAACATAAAACGCTGCAGTACCAGACCTTGGCACCCTATGAGTCAATGCAAATGAGTATTCTTTTGGCATTGTTCAATATTTGATGAGACTTTTTAAATGGTTGGAGATGTTATCAGTCTATTTTCTGTAAAAGAGTTGGTGCTGTGGGATAAGAATAACACTGAAATTATAGTCGTTATAATAAAAGAGATTATGCCTTGTTGCATAGAAAAAAGAGGTTTGACCGCATTTCTCCTACTGAATCAAAAGAGTGAGATGTTTGAAACCCTCTGAATGGCAGTGCTACCCAAAGTCTGACCAATGGCCGTCCAGTTACTCACTCATTATAGCTTATTGAGTACTCACTAAATCCTAGGTACTGTGCCAAGTGCTGAGTATACGGCCACAAATAAGATCTGATTCCTTAAAAGCTCAAGCACTGGTAGTAAGAGAAGCCCACCATAATAACATTGATAAAGAGACAGAGGAATCATATAAGAGCAAATTTTTCTAACTTGGGAAAAGCCTGGCCAGGAAAACCTTCTGAAAGAAGGAGACCCTTGAGCGATCATCAGACATCTTAGTTGGAGAGGCAAGTATGAGGTGTAAAAGAGGTAGCAATTTCAGAGAAAGAGAACTTATCAGTCAATTATGGTTAAAGAAAGGGGACTGCAGAGGATGAGAGGAGAAGGTGAGAAAAAGAGATTAAAGTAAGAGAGTGCCTTGAATTTCTAAGACTACATTTTTGGGGCTTTATGTTGTTTTTCCTAAGTAACATGGATTCATCAAAGAGTTTTAAGCAAAGGAGTGGCAGAATTAGGCTCGTGGTTTAGAAAGACTGCTCTTCACCTATGTAAAAGATAAATGGAGTTGACATGTATCCAAGCATCACCTTGCCATTGGGTAAACCTAAATTTTCTTCCTGGAGTTTATACTTTGTCAGACAAACGTGAGGACCTAATACAGAGTGAAGTACCAACTGGGTCCAAATTTTTCTGCCACTACCTTGGGGCTAATTAAACTGTTCTACAGGTCTCCTCCTGGGACATATTTCCTTGAGCAACAGAGTCTAGGGAATACAGTTACAGCTTAACCTTTGACCACAAAAGAAGTCTCCTGAGTTCAACCAGTCTAAAAAGTTTTGGTGTTGGTGAAAGTAAAAGCAGGAAGTGCCAAAAGCATTAATATTTTATGTTTACAAGGCAGCTTTGTAGCCAAGATTCTTAGAGCTTAACAAATATGCATTTTTTAAAATATTTATTTGTATACAGTGAAAACACAGAAAATTAAAAGTAATGATTGAACTTGCTGTGGTCTCACAGTCATTAACAGAACCTGGAATTGAACCCCACTCTCTCTCTCATGCTGCCCATGAGACTGGAGAACAATCCATACTGGGTGGAGTTGGACCTCTAACTAGAGAAGGTGAATGTTTTGAAAGAGATGCCCTAAATATTTAGGTCCTTATGGCTTCATAGTTAATTAAGTTGTGCGTTGGGATGGTTTGCCCACCTAGATGGCTACAAAGGACAAAAAGAAATCCACGTGATCCACACAAATCAATAAAGCCCGTCTAAAAAAAGCCATCACATGAAGCGAAGCAGATCCACAAGTCCCTCATCTGGGTTGCTTTCTCATTTTGCACTGATCCCCAGGTAGGAAAGAAAGGTCACACGGATACACACTTAGTTCTTACACTAACCACGATCGCGTCAGCAGTCAGTGAAAAAGACATACAGTACCTGAGAATCTTCATTGTATGCAGTTTTAATACAGCCTCTTTCATTGATAAATCAAGCTGATCCTCTCACTGTGAACTGCAAGAGCTCTCCCAAATCCTTCCCCAAACAGTAACTCATAGTAGAGCTAGTATGCTGCTCCACCCATAACTACGGCTTGCTTAATTTACTTGTGGCATTTTTTTCTGTGCAACATCATTTACATGAAAAGGGACCCTGTTGTTATGTAACTGGAAGGGGGTCTTGGCAGTTCAGTCACAATTGAACCCTCAAATTCATTTGATTGGACCCTAACTTGTCTTACCTTATTCTTGTGGTCTGAGGAATGTGAGCAATATGCAGCTGCCTTCCCCCATCTTCATCTTGTCTCTTTCTCCTGAGGTCCTTCAGAATCCTTCTGAATTCTTTGACGTAACATGCTCAGTGTCTAGGTATACTAATTTTACGGAGCATAATCTAATCAACAAAATCCAATACACTGCACTCAGAAAGAATTTAGAAAGGAGAAGACATAATCTTGCTCCCAGCTGCCATTTCATAGAGGTTGGTGGATAGAATTTCTTTTTCTACTTGGGACATCAGTTCACTGACGCCATTCTCCCCACAGTTTCTGTGACCCTTAGCCAAGCAAGTAGTCCTCTTTCCCACCCTATTCTTTGCCTGGGAATGATGGCATAAAGAGTGGGGAAACCAAGGGAAAAGTTATTTCCTGCTAGGATAACACCTCTTCGTGGCTGGAACTGCAATTCCATTCTGTGTTTGAGGATGTTTATATAAATTTGGATAAACTACAGTTTGGATAAACTATAGCTACCATTTCAAGTGGGACCATGCAAGGGGTAGTGAAAACTAGTGAGATTTAAACTGAGCTCTATCAGTAACCAGATGAGTGATATTTGAACAAAGCACTCATGTGAGCCTTCTGGGCTGGGATTTTTCTCACTTGAGAAAAGAAAGGGTTAGACTAGAAAATAAACTTTAGGGCAAAGAGTCATGATTCCAGCCGTCCACAATGCTCTACTGACTTTAACATTTTAGGGTCATTGGGTTCCTTTGAGAATCTAACAAAAACAATGGGAAAATGATAATGATTCAGAAATGTTGGAAACAATTCAGGGGATTCACAGATACTTTCTGCTCCTCTCACTCCAATCTCTCTCCCTACTTGTGAAACCCTTCCCTGAAGAAGGGAAATTCTTCAAAGTGCCAAGGATAGGCATACAATACATACTCAACTGTGCTCCTGAGTGAATGAATGAATTAAGTATTACATGATATACTGGGGGTGCCAAAAAAATGTTTCTAAGTGGACACTTCAGTCAACGTTGCTCAAGCAGTAGTTTGCCGTAACCAGAAATGTCTGGATGCTGATGGTAACCACTTTGAGAACCTCTTGTAAATGCAGAAGTCAAACATGACTTGTATTCATCTTTCGTTATTGGTATATATTGAGTATTACAATTTTAATACAGTTTTACTTTCTTAAAATGTGTATACATTTTTTTGGCAGCCTCTGTATATATTCTCTATAGTCACAAATACAGTCTTATGCACCAACACCGTCCCTCAAAATAATCATTTACTAATATCCACTTGCATTTATTGTTAAATTACCTGCAAACGAAATACCGTTATAAATTCTAATGACTGGTTCATACTCCATAGGTGCTAGGTCAAGATCGTACAGAAGTGAAAATGATCCAGAAACTCATCAATCACGCCACTAGTCATCAGGGTTTCTTCAGCTGCTATACCTGGCATGCACTCTCACTCTGAAAGTTCTGTATTTATTTAGAGAGGATGGTCTCCTGAGAGAGAGAAGGGCATTTCTTACTCAAGGTTCCCTGAGCAGATCCCTTCAAGAACCCCAAATGAAATTTCTACTCAAGTTTGGTACAGATTTCCAGAAGGCTTTATAATGATATCTAATTCATTCAAATTAATTGGTCCTTTCCAGGAGATGATGCCAACTTTGTATTTATTTTCCTATTTTCTTATTATTTTTATTACTTTGAACAACATATAATCTTAATGAAATCTAGTATTGCTTGAGAAAAAAAGTGTACAGCTCCTGAAATATTCAGCACTAGTGATAAGGAATCAGAGGGTTTGCCCATGGATTAAATATTCACTGTCACTCTAACATTTGATTGTAGTTATGATCCTGTTTATTGCCAGGTGGCTGGGGTAGGAAGTATTTTTTTTTAGCTGTTTCAACATTACCAGCCAAATGCCACCTTGACTTCTCATTACCAGAGCCTGTCTTTTGATTCATCTCAGAAAAATCTGGCATAATTTGTGAGCTATATGACTAAACTGCAAACTCTGGCTGCCTTGTATAGTATGGTAAACTAATCCAAAACAGCTGCCCGGTACTCTGTGCTCAAAATTTCTAAAAGAGGAGATAGGATAATGAAAAATAGAAGATCTTCTTTTGTGCTTCAGTTATGAGAAACCTAGTTTCTCAAACAAACATTCAGAATCAAATTTGTCTTCCATGTTGAATTCCAAGCACATATTGAAATAAATAAGTGTGAATAGCCATTAAGTTGTTGATAGTGTTTGAGTGGTGCATTGGTGGCCCCCAATTAGCAAGCCTCCTGGTATTTACGTCTTTATATATCTATGCTCTGTATGTGTTGACTGTATGCTTGAACATGTATGTGACTTGCTATGGCCAATGGGATCTTAACAAGTTTGATGCAAGTAGATCTTTGATAAATGTTTACATGTTGAGTCTGATCTTCTTGGACTATCCCATCATAGAAGTCCATTGGCACGCCAAAAGAAGTTGTGTCTGACTAAGAATTAATGTGAGACCATGTAGAGAGAGGCCCTGGAAGAGAAGAGCCTTTCTTGGAGGTCCCAGCCCCCAGCAAAGTTCCCAGGTGAACGTAGCCAAATAAGTGACCTCAGCTATACCAAGTGGAGGAGAGAGCTGACCAACTGAGCCCAGCCATGCCACAGAATCATGAATAATAATAAGCTATTGTTTTAAATCTCAAGGGTAGAAATGAGAAAATGAACATTCATTTAATAATGTTTACCCCACTTTTCAGTTAATATAAAATATATGTATCTTATTGCATATATATTGCATATATATTGCAACACATGTCCATAAACATTGTGATATGAATAGTAGTTTTTGTTGTTGTTTCTATTATTTACATAAAGTTCAAACTCTAATGTCCACAATGAAGAAGGAAACTTGTCAAATATAAATTTTGCTTGAGTTAAGGTCTCTTTTCCCAAATTATTTTTCTCCATATTTATACTCAAAATAAATAAAAACATTGACTGAGACTAAAATTCTGAAGCATTAAAAATGAATATTTGTTAATTGGCTGTGCTCAAGGTTAAAGATATTAAGTATACAAGTACATTTTAAAATTGAAGTGTAAACCTAAGCATATGTTATTATTTTAAAAACTTGTATTTCCTGTTGAAGGATTGTAGGCCTAAACTTTTTCTTTGGTCCCCACCAAACCAATGAATTTAGCTGATAAATCAGTTATATTTTTCCACTTTTGTTCAGACTAAATTGTAAACTAACCAATTAGTAAGTTTTATCTAGTATTGTTTTCATAATAATAACTATCACTTATTCAGTGATTATTGTTAGGAATTCTACTCACGCCTTTGCAGAGATTAGCTGATCATCACAACTTACAAGGTGGCCAGAGGATTCTTACTTCATTTGGTGGAGAAAACTAAAGATCAGAAGGAAATTTTCCAAAGTCACAAAGCACAAATGTGGCAGAGCCACTTGCAAATGGTTGTTTTGAAAGCCTCTGTTCCTATAATTCTCTAAGCCAGGAGCCAGAAAACTTTTTCTGTAAAAGGCTCCAGATTCGTAAATATTTTTGCTTTGTGGGCCATACAGTCTCTGTTGCAATAACTCATGGTTGTCATTATAGCACAAAAACAGTCAAAAGCAATAAGTAAAAGAATAGGGTGTGACTGTGTTCTAATAAAACTTTATTTATAAAAACAAGTGGTGGGCTGCATTTAGCTTGCAGCTGTAGTTTGACAACTGCACCCTTCTCCTCAGTCCCCCAAGCCAGCGGTAACCAAACTTGAGCTCGAATCAGAATCACCGGGAAGGCTTCTTGAAACAGATTGTTGGACCCCTCCCCCAGAGTTTCTGGTTCAGTAGATCTAGGATAGGCCCAAGAATTTGCAGTTCTGACATGTTCCTAGGTGATACTGATGCTGCTGGAACAAGGGCAGCATCCTTGAGAACCCCTTTGAGGACCACCACTCTAAATATGCAGGACTCCAGCTGCTGCCTGTAAGGTAGAACACCATTCTGAAGACCTAAGTCTATCAGGGTACATTTTTAGTGAACTTGAGCATCCTCGGGTGATAATTTTAATTGACTTGTTATCTCTGTTTCCTCTTCCTTTCTGTCTCACTCTGGGTCTATGAGGAGGTTCTGTGGATCGGAGCTGGAGGGGGAAGTGCTCAGGAGAGTTACAGTGAACGGTGAACATAGATTGAGAGTGCCTATCTCCACCGCCTACTCCATCTCTTTGTGTCTGTCCTGTCTCCGTCATCTGAAGATAAAACCCTTGTCAGTTTTAATCTTGTCTCAGACAAGATTCACACATATGCATACAGACCACATATTCATGGGTGATATTTAACATGAACTTTGAAGGTTACGAACTTGGGGTATCATAACCTAACAGGATAATCAACTAAGCTTTTTACAGAGCTGACAACATTCAGTAAGTAAGTCTCAATGTTGTAGTGAATCAAGAGACAGAAAAAAACAGTGATTAGAGATCCGGGCATGTACATGGACGAAAAATAACATTTACTACACACTGTCTCAGAGTCAGGTACTGGCCTGCTGTGAATTAGCATCCATCATTTCTTTACTCTTCACAATAACCCTTTAGTTTGGAAGATTTCATCACTGAATGGTTAAAAGCAAGGACTCCTGAGTCACAACATCCATGAGGGAATTCCAGGTTTTTATTTACCATATATATGTCTATGACCTTGGACATGATTTTGCCCTCTTCTATCTTCATCCATAGGGTTATGTGAGGACTAAATGACTTAATATGTGGACGGAGACTGACCACGTGGTAAATACTTATTAAAATGGTATAGACTATTAAATACATTTTATAATTGAGGATATTGAGAGTGAGAGAGATGCAACAATTCATTCAAAGCTATTTTATTTATGTAATAATCCCTGACACAAGATTCGAACCTGTATGTGGCTGATTCCAAAGCTTCGGCGCCTCTGGGAGTGGGAATACAAACCAAATGAAAGGAGCATCCAATCTCCTTTTCACAGGACAACAGGCTTAGCAACACACACCAAAGGATAATCCCAGTATCCAGAAACACAGAGAATTATGCAGGAATGTAGGTTCAGCGCAAAATGGACTTTTATGAGTGTGGGCAAGAGAAAAGACTTGGGATACAGCATGTCTGAGAGAGGCGAGGAGAGAGGGTCTTGTGGTACAAAGAAACAGCAAGACTGCCTTGGATAAGAGCAATGTCACTGGAAGCAAGAGAATATTCCTGTGGCAAAATTAAGGTCACAAACTTAGGCTGACCCCCTCCCAAAACACACACCTCACAAAGTAAATGAAAAAGAAAGAAAATCCCTAAATAAATAAATTCTAAAAATCCTTTTAAGGGATTTATTCAAAAATTAAATAGAAAATATTATTAGAATAATTTGCTATTCATCAATAACAATAAATGAGGATAAAAATCATTATTCCTGCGTCGTTACTCCTCCCAGACTCCCGTTATTTAGCTAAGTGGGGCAGAGGGGAAGGAGTGCCTGAGGAAGCTGGGAAAATATTAAAGAAAAATGTTTGTGAAAATAATTTTACAAGCCCTTCTGTTTTCCAACAAGGGGCATATCTGTCCCCAGAGCCTTGCAGCTGTGCCTCGCACAGAGTGAGCTATTAGGTTTACAGCTCCCAGCAAATAGTTTCACACAGCTCTGATTGCACAGGGCCCTCTGAGGTCTTGCTGCAGGTTTGGTTTGGTTTCATGGTGATTTTATATTTCCTGTTCAAGTTTTTATTAGTTTTATATAGATACATAAGCATGAAGGGTCAAGGGGGAGGGAGAAACACAAGACAATGAAATGGAATTTTTAAGCTAGGAGAGGAATGTAAGGAAATAAGATGTTGCTCAAGTCGTTTGAAGTTGGTGCTGGAGTCTGAACCTCCAGGCCTAGATGGAATCACAGATATGGTGCCAGAATTCCATGTAATGTGGACCCCTGGCATCTCCCAATTTGTTCTTCCCTCCTCTTCTTCTATGTATGAGGACTATTCTTGCCAAAGCTGTTTCATTGTTGACGTCAGAAACAGAGAAAAAAATGCACGTATAGACCAAGATCATTCTAAATTTGTTTCAGCTGGTGACCAAGAGCACGGGCTCAGGAGCCATACTGCCTGGGTATAAGTTCAGGCCTGTCCGTGTCCTAGCCATGGGTTCTAACATACCAGTGTGCTCGTCCCTCATCCATGAAGTGGGAACCACAGTAACACTTAACCTATATGGCTGTGTGTGTAGAAATTCCCATTTAATACTAGATGAGAATCTAGGGAAAAATTAAAATACATGCTATTTTATACGTACATATACATATATAATAGATGTATATATATATTTAGAAAAGTATCAGGCATATAGTAAATGAGATAAATATAAAAAAATATGAAAAACACTACCTGCCATATAGCATCTCGATAAGTGTTATCTTTCAGTATTATGCTTAATAGTATTATTACTAGTCTTGTTTTAATGAAATCTTGATTTCCACAACTAATTTGTTTCACATCAGTTTCCTTAAGTGCTATTATGTATGTGCCTGGTCTCTTGCCATTGGGTTATGGTTGAACCACGAAGGTTAGCCAAAGAGAAAGAAGGCCAGTGGGTATATATTTCTCCATGGGAAACACTTGGTGCTTCTGAAACTGAAGACGTATAGTCTAGAGCCATGCTTCTCAAGTGTTAATGTGCATGGGAATTACCTGGGGATCTGGTGAAAATGTAGCTTCTCACTTAGTAGGTCTTGGGTGGGCCCGAGTCTGCATTGCTGCTGGCCCATAGACCACACTTTCGAGTCACAAGGATTTCAGTACTCATCTGGGAGGCAGACAACCCAGGCATATACCTACCTCTACTGCTGAATTCAAATGGTATTTTGTAAAACTCACTCATTTCCTCCACCCTGTCAGCTTGCCAAATGAGCACTGGAGACGTGCAAGAACTGCGGGAAATGTATTGAATGTAGAAGTGCCCGAGGCACGATGCTCCTGCTCTCAAATGATTTACCGTCTAATGCTGCAGAATGACGCACAAACACACACATGAACGCCATCCATGACTACAAGGAAGAACTAACCGCAAGTGTCCAGAGGGGGAAGGCCATCCCTCAACCAGAAGAAATCAGGCCAAGTGACACACTCAACTTTGCTTTGCCTCCATCTATCCCTCTGCAAAATGGAACTAATTTTTTTTGCCACCTGGCTCTTAAGACTATATATTAAAGGCATAATGAACCCATTAGGATAAAAGTGCTTTTGCAAGCAACGTTCTATAGCATTTTTATTAATATCAGCAATAAAATCACTATTTTGTTATGAACAGAAAACTCATTTGGGATAATTCTTCTTGTTATTCTCCATAATTCTAAGCATCAGATTATTACTATAACAGAAACAAAATGGCACTTTGGTTGACTTCACAACCATAGGACAAATGCTCTATTTTTTGACATAGGTGTGGTGACATAATCAGAGAATCACAAGCATCTGAAACAGAATTCTAAATCTTATCCCAGTCTTCTCATTATGGCAACAGATAGGAATCCCATCATTCTGTCCACTTACAAATGAACTGGTTGCCATTTTTAAAAAGATTCCATTTCTGTCCAAAACATAATGATTTTTAAGTTTCTGGATGCTTCCAATCCAGAGCTCCTTGGCAGTTGGCTAAGGCCATAGTAGAGACTTCATTGCAGCTCAGTTTCTGCCTCTGCACAATCTTACTTTCCTCCCCTCGTTTTCCACATGTTTTGATCTCAGAGGCATTCCCTAATGAACAACCTGCTCGCTAACCTCCATCTTAGAGTCTGCTTCTTGGGAAACACACCCTGACCTCTCTCACCATGCCACCCTTTTACCTTGTGGCCCATCTAAACAAAATTGATGGCTCTCAGTTCCTTGAACAGGTCACATACTCTCACCTCTATATTCTTTTGTGCACTTTCTTTGTCCATCACATTAAATGATACCTAGCACATGGCAAATGTGCAATAAATAGTTTTTGCTGTTTTTCTTCTTGTTGTTGTTGAATGAATATATGTCCTTGTGTCCAGGAAATGTCCTCTTTGCCTTTCTTCCTCCAACCTCTCTTGCCTGAATAAATTCATCCTCATCTTTTCACATAACAACCTGAAGTTCACTTCCTCAGCAAAGCATTTTCTGATTCTTTTGCCCCTTTATTTTTTTTGGAATTGTTATCACCCCCTTTACTCTAGCAGAGATTTTTGTTGTACTGTATTATAGTTGTTTACTTGCCTACCACTCCTCACTCCATACAAACCTAGATTTTTGAGCCCCTTGAAGTCATAGCTGATTTTTTAAAACTTTGTTTTAACCAGAAAATAGCAGATACTCAATAAGTATGTGAAAATAAAACTTAGATCAGTGATCTCCTAATATGTATCTATCTGCATTAGAATCACTTGGAAAAATGTTAAAATTATAGTTTCTCATACTTGAACTCAGACCCAATGAATAACTCCCGAGTTATGGCCCATTTCTGCAGTCTAGTTATTGGGAAATGCTGACTAATATATCAGCTTCACTATTTGCTATTTCTACTGAGAGGAGATCCATTTAGTGATATCTTTAATTTTTATCCATTGATTTTATCATTTATTTTTATTCAAGGCTAAGCTCTTGGGCAGGAATATACCATGCAATGATGTCTTTGCTCCTGTGGGAAAAGACACTGTGCTTTACAAAGATCCAGTTTGGGACTTAGCACAAGAGCTGTGCAGACAGTTTGCCTGGGTTGACTACTTGTCCTGCCATTCCCTGGCTATACAACCTCAGACAAATTATACCCTCTCTGTGCCTTAGTATCCTCACCTGCAAAATAGGGATAATAATACTCCTTATTTTATGAAATGATTGTGAGGATCAGATGAATGAATGCTTGGGAAATGTTTAGAACCGAACTTAACACATAGGGAAACCTTAATAAATGTTAGTTATTTCTATTACTATTATAATTACTATTTTTAATTTTTGCTTTAAGAAATTATATAGTCATAAGGGAGTTATTGCCTAACTGTCAACACTTAAAAGTTAGGCAGGGGAATGGATAACAAAATTCACAATTTGAGACTTTATCCAAAGACCTATTATCTTCCCATTGTTAGTTGCTTTTCCATGATCTCCTAGTCCCTAGTGCTTGAAGATTTTTCTCACACTTTGTTTTTCTGGCAGTGCTTTCCAAATGTAAACAAATATGCTCCACAGTTCAACATTCTACAGGAGACTTAGGTGAAGGATGTTTTTTATATCTCAGAGGTTTGAAATTGCGCAATCCTTCAGGTATAGTATTTCAACTGAGAGTGGCCTGTTTTCTGAAAGCCAGCCTTCCACACAGACAGTAGTATATCAATTTGTCACCAGCTTGGAGATCCTGGCAGAAAACTGTGAAAATTACATACCTGTAATTTGGTTTTCTCATTATAGGGACCTTGACTGTCTGGGTGCTATTGAGTAAGGTCATTGACACTTAACAGAGAGCAGCTGGACTGAAGAATGTGATGCCAAAACTCAGCAGCCCCTGTTCTCCCCTCCGCCTCCACATCACCCTCTGGCAGGAAATTACACCCAAACCACAGAAAACATTGCAAATGCTTGCATCCAAAGAGTTATAATTAAGTTGATCAGCTTAAATAAAAAGGCTGTGACCTGTTTTTTACTTTGTGTAAATAAGTCAGGTGAAATAATTCATTTTACTTGTCCCCAAAGTTTTTGTTCATCTGAAGTCAAGAAAAAAAACAAACAAAACAAAAAAAACCTAGATTTCCCAGGATTAATTTAGTGTAACCTTGAGATATGGTTTGTACATAAAAACTCTCAAAAAATATGACTATGAAAATCTGTGAGTATTTTTCTCATTGAAAAACAGAATTACTCCTCAGAGCTCCCAATCCTAGATAAAGACAATGAAGATGTTTGACCTATAAAAAGATCAGGATGATATGAAAAGATTTGAAAATCATTCTTACAGAAGATTAACTCATTTGGGATCATTCCATACAGCAGAACTACAGAAAATGCATAGAAATATATAAAGAGAGAGACTTAGGGTCAGTATGAGTTTATGATGTCAAATGGCATTGTATCAACAGCTGGCCGTCTTTTTGCTCTTAGAAAAGGAATGATGCTTGCTTAGGGATGTATCCTGACAAGTACTTGAGGAAGAAGATGATCATTATAGGGAATTAGATGTGGGCAGAATATTCATCTGTGTGGTGACCTCTCCTTTGTCCACTCAAACTTTCAATAAAATAATTAAACAAGCACAAAGCTAATTCCTAAAGGATCTTTTATGAAAACTGGTGGAGGGGCTGAGTGATGCCTCCAGGACAATGTGGGATGGAAACATGGACTCACATGTCAGAGCCAGAATGTTAATAAACAGATGCATGAGGAAGTACATTGTCAAGAACTTGCAAAACTCATGGAGAGGGCTTTGGACTTTCAGAATTCATGAAGAGCTGGCTTAAATCCCTGAAGGACAGGGAAGCTCTGCCTGTCAGCTTAGATGCCCAAGAAAGAACATTCCTACAAAGCTCTACTAGCTCATAAAGCGAATTCCTCAGGGGTGATAAGCCCTCCTATGTTTTCCCCACAGGGCTGCACTCTGTCCCCCTTGGTCAAAGAGTTACGAGTCCATTGTGGAAGACAAATAAATGAAGAGACTATGACAACTCAAGACACATAAATGTGAAGATGCGGTTCTCACTGTGCTAAGTGAACCCAGAGAAGGAGCCCAAACACAGCTTCGGAGGAAGACAGCTTCAGAGGTTTCTCAGAAGAGGCGAAGGTGGGGTGGGGTGGGGCAGGGAGTAAATCTGAACAAACAGTGTGTTCAAAATATTCGATTGGTACTTTAAGGGAACAGCAAACCGTTGAGTATGGCAAGCTCACGTGGGCTAAACTAGGAGAATTGTGCTGCCCAGATCAAACCTAGGAGGTAGCAGGCACCACGTGGTAAAGCGCTTCCTATGTCAATAAGCTTAAAGACTTTGAATTTTATCTTGAAGACGATGGGAAGCTATTGAAAGCTCTTGAAGGGGAGTGATGTGATTACACTTGGGGACAGAATACAATATGTCAAGGTTCTCTAGACAACTATTTATTTTGTATGGCTTAGAACATCATCTTCCTGTCCAAGAACTCTTGTTTTCTTCAAGACCCACCTCCCCTATGAAGTCTTACTGATAATACCAACCCCCTCTTTTGATCCCTGTAGCATTTGCTTTTGTGCTTCTATATCAATTACTTTCCTTGCACATTTTCTCCCAAAGTAAGCATTCTTCAAATGTCATTTTGAATCTAACTCTGGAAGTCATTCAGGATAGAGATTCATATGCCTCCAGAAGACCCACAGAGATGGTAAATAAGTAAAGCAAACCAGGTATAAGAGACATTTGCATGGTAAACATGTAGTAATACCCTTTACTTCCACAAAGAAGAAGCAGAAAAAAACAAAAGCACAGGGCAGTACTAATAGAGATATGTAATTAACCAGAGCACTGGAAAACGATAGGGAGTGGTGAGGTCTCTGGCCAATCAGAGAGCCCAGTCACTTTCCTAAGAGTGGCCTCCACTGCTTGGTCCCAAGTGATTGTTAACATGCAGACTTGGATGGCCAATGTGTAAGATCTCTTGCTTAAAAGAAAAAAAAAAATCCTGGAAATTCAGATTTTATTTTTAAACAAAACTTTTTGAGTTTTATTTTTTTCCTTGGGTTGGAGAGTCATCTTAACATGCATACATTTTAAAACAGTAACAAGGTCTCAAACTGTTCCGAGCAGACATAGACAAGCACAGAAGGTTGAAAATTCCTATTTAAAAAATGGAAATTGCAGTCAGAAATGAAGAAGTCACACACATATGGTGGGGTGGTAGTTTATTCTGCTCCCTCAAAAGTTAAATCTAAACTTCATTCACATTTTTTTTTATTATAATATTCTGATCTTATGCTTAGTTGTGTTAATCAGCTCTGGACCTCCCACCCATGGTTGCTGGTTCCTATCACCTAACAAAATGGCTCTGAGCAAGGGGAAGGTGTTCCTCGGGAAGTTTCCTCCCCAGCCTCTGAAGGATCTCAGCACAACCCACTGAGGGAAAACTCGAGTCTCTTCTTTCCTTTCGAGGTGTATTCTTCATAAGTGGTACATTTCAGAGGAAGGCTAGAGCTATATCACTGCCCCCTGAGATGGCTGGTGGATTAGGGTGCAGTTGTTTGAATTAATTTTTTCTTCAATTGTTATGCTCAGGCTGGAATTCTCCCCACGTTTCTGCCAGAAAGATGTGAAGTGTGTAGACTTGGGGGGAGCCACAGGTCTATGGAAATCCAAATTTGTATAGGAAATATCTTGATATTTAAAAGTTGGCTCAAAACCTTTCTAAACATTGCAGGCCAATATCAGCATATCAGTGGCCCAGATATATCCCACAGAGTCCCAGATTACAACTTCTATCATACATATTTATATCGTCATGGAGTCTAGAAACTTGTTTAATAAATACAATTTGAAAACAAAATGCTCTAACTCATGTGATTTTTAGCACCCTTGTCTTTGTTATTCATGTGGCTCTTATTTTGTGTTGACTTTTATTGCTATTTATCTTTCATGTGTAGTCCAAATCTTCTCAAATAGATGAGACCTCTTAGATAACTGAAACCATCACTTGAGTATCTTTCTGTTCCCAACCACTACCATGATACTTTTCTCTTTGTAGAGCCATTGTAACAACTGTAAAAACTAAAATTTAATAATTGTGCACTACAGACATTATGGGTAGTGATTATTCATAGTATCTCATTTCCTTCTTAAAACAATATTGCAACATGATTATGGGTATTTTGATTTCTACTTACAGACAAAATCCAAAGCTAGGAAAGGTTAAAAGACTTGTCCAAACTCATGTAGTTAGGAAGGTATGAAGTTGGGACTCACATTTGGAAATCTGGTCCCAGGAAATCCTGTTATACTGCTAAAAATGCCTGGTGATGACAGGAGTGATGATGAAATCAGAGAACTTGAAGAAGGTATTTCTTCTGCCTCCCTCAAGCTCTATGATTTTTATAATGTTAATGCACAGATTGTTAATTCATTCCAAATAACTTTCAATGTAATAATGTCTAGTCCAAAAAAAAAAAAAAAAGAGAGCTGGAATGGTCTTTTGTCCTTATGAAAACAATTGTCATGTGGTTATTTAAACCACCCTTACAGAATGGTTTTAAAGCTATGGAGCCACAAAGGTATGTCCTGATTTCCTCTATTTTGAGTTGAATATAATGGCTCTATTTATATCATCAATACTAATTAAAAAATATCTGGACCTGCAAATGGAATTCAACCTACTCGACCTCTGTTGTGTGCTAACTAGTAGTCTCACTGATAACCCATATAAATAGATACATGCTATATATTTGAACATAACGTACAGTTATACTAATAAAATACCACTTCTCTCTGCTTTACATATTGGAGTTCTATGTCAGATTTTGTTTGCATAATGCATTCTGCTCTGTGAGAAAGTTGGAAAGCCTCTTCCTTAATATATAGCTTTTTACTAAGTCAGCCCCTGCTCTCCCGCATAATTACACATGCCTGAACAGTCAGTAGAGGCCGATTAGCATTGTGTTATATTTATGGAATCTAAGACCAATCAATCGTAAGGTGTACTATTATTTTATGTACCACAAAGAAATAAAAACACTTCCAGTGAAAATACAGCATACAGTCAATTCCGATATCTTAAATTAAAAAAAAAAAAAGTTCTCAAATCGATAGAATATAGTAATGAAAAACTTGAATTCTGAAATCAGAATATCTTGGTTTGAATTCTAGGGCGTCCTACATACTGTGACCTTCAGCAAATCACTAACCCTCTCATCTGCAAAATGGGACTATTATAATCTAATCCAGAGAGTTATTATGAGAATCAAATAAGAGCATAAGTATAAGGCCAGAGCTTGGGGTCATGACAAATGTTAGTTATTGTGATTATTATGAGTCCTAAGAAAGCCCTCGATCCTATGACCTGATTGTATAAGCTTGCTCCTACTAGGGGAGGGGTAAAGAGGTCAGCTTTGTGTAAAACCTAAATAAATGCTTCCAAGAATCTATACTTCTCCTTTCAATCTCTTTTTCAAAAGCTCTTCACTCTTAGTCAGAAGACTGAACACATACCTGATTGACTGGGCTTTTATCCCTAAAAGAAGAGGTTTGCCTGATGATACAAAGTTCTGTTCAGATGCCAATTTAATCTCTTCTGATGGAGAGGTATTAGAAGCTTTTAGCCCTCCTTGGTGACCTCCACATTACACAAATAGATTTCTCTTGCTCTTGGTTCCTACAGCCCCAGGGCACTGTGGAAGGATGGAGTAAGTTTTTCCTTCTCAAGTTTTGGTCTTGAGTACAGTGGTGGGAACATTTATTTAGTTAAATAATGAAGTAATTCAAATTTTGAAGCTAATTTTTACTGCAAATTTTTGGTTAAATGTGAAAATATAAAGATTCTTAGACCCTTTGAATTCCATACATTAATCACTGCATAAGGAATTTTTATGTGTATAAATAAGAAAGTGGCAACTCTATTCTTAACACGCTCTTGATCTCCAATCGTGGGTTTCCAACTGCCTGGTAGTTACCACCAACTCATCACATCAGGAAACAAATTCATGGACTTCTCCAAAAACAAGTGTGTAAGTTAGTGTGGGCTAGGCTATGCTGCCATAACAAATAGAACACGAAATCTCAGGGCTTTCCTCAGCTTCTTGTGTCAAAAGTATCTGGGCTTCCTCCGTGGCATTGCTATGCCATCAGATACACTTTCCAAGGCTGTTTCAGAAAGAAGAGAGGACTGGAAAGTCATCTGGGATGTTTGAAGGACCAGGTGTTTCCATAGTTTATTGCACTTTTACCTACATTCCATTGGCCAGATCTCAGTCACAGGCCTCCCACCACCCAAACCTGTTGATTCTACCTCAATAGCTTCTAAACCTTTTTCTTTTTATCCCATCCCCACTGATACTGTCCTTTTTCAAATACTCTTTATTGTTCATCTGCAGCATCAATGTAGTCCCTTAAGAGACCTTCCTACCTCCTCTCTCTCTTTCCTCCCATCTCTGATTCTATATTCCCAACACTGCTGCCTGGATTAACTTTTGCAGACCTGACCTCGTTCCTTTGATTGAAAACAATTTCTTTGGATAGCCTGGAAAATAAGGACTAGTCTCTTTGCATGATGTTTAAGCACTGTCAGTTGCCAATGGACTTGTCCAAAGTTAGCTCCCAGTAGACCTCCTCATGTATAACTCTATCCAGTCTCACTGGATTTCTTGTTTTCCTGGAAATTTCCTTATTCTATGCATGATCTCACACTAGTCAATGTATTTCTCTTTTGAAGGCCTATCTGTTTATTCAAGACTCAACTAAGGTGTGTCCCTTCCTCTATCAAGCCTTTCTTGATTCACCTCGTTGGAATGAAATGATCATTCAAAAGGCTCCTAAAGCACATTTTAAGAACTCTTATTTCACACACATTCCATTCTCCTGGGTGTTTAAAGTTAATGAGGTATGGACTCACCTGATTTGACTGTTTGCTCCTTAAAGACCTACCATAGATACCCATCTTCTTACATTCATAACACCAACCTCAATGCATTGAATGTAGTAGATTTTCAATGCATGTTTAGTACGTTAACTAATTTAGAAAACTTTAAGTAACTGCTAGAACTAACACATATCACAAAATTCAAATGTAAGACTATTAAACACATATTCTGCTATATGTGAATGTACATGACACAAAAGCCTTGAAAGCAGAAATTTGTTGTGATAATTCTGAAATAAACTTTATATCAGATAACTTATAAAAGTATACCCAGGATGGAAAATGATGAAGGGCTTTGTCATTTTTGTATGATCCTGTTGAGTCCTTTAAATTCTGAAAGCTCTATTGGCTGAAAATATGTAGGGCTTTACATAACAAAACATTCCAATAGGGAACTAGCATTCACAGATATAATCTTGAATTACCCTCTTCATCAACCTCTGCTTTGCTTAATTTATTTTTTCTATTCTGTTTCTTACAAAATCCTGCTGTGTTTCAGACCTGTTGGTTACTTCTGGCTCCATTTGTCTTCATCCGTTCTCCCAAATCTGTGATCTTCTTCATGTGGTCTTAGCAAGACACTTTTCTTATTCAGGCTTTTTTTTTTTTTTTTTTTTTTGGCTTCAGGTGTACAAAACAATGCAATAGTTAGACATTTCACCCCTCAAAAAGTGGTAACTCCCCCTCCCCCAATCTATTGCCCCTCTGACATCATACATATCTATTACAATTGCATTGATTCTATTCCCTATGCTGTACTCCATATCCTGTGACTATATATATATATATATATATATATATATGTATGTCAACTAAAATTTAATATATATATATTACATTGTTCAATGTAACATTGTTACAATGTTGAACATACAACATTGTTCAGCTACAGCTTCAGCTTCAGAGGTACAGTGCTGTCATCAGGCATCTATACCATCCATTAAGTGGTCTCCTTAATAAAACATGTGCCCATCTGACACCCTACAAAATCTTTAGTACATTATTGATTACATTCCCCAAACTGTCTTTCATATCCCTGTGGCAATATTGTAGTTACCAATTTATGCTGTCTAATCCCTTCCCCTTCTCTCTCATCCCCACCCCCCTCCCATCTAGTAACCATCAGTTTTTCCTCTATATCTCTGAGACTATTTCTGTTTACTTTGTTCATTTATTCAGTACTTTAGATTCTACATATAAGTGAGATTATATGGTATTTGTCTTTCTCTGACTGACTTATTTCACTTAGCATAATGTTCTCTAGGTCCATCCATATCATTGCAAATGGTAAGATTTCATTCTTCTTTATACCGAGTAATACTCCATTGTATAAATGTACCACAGTTTCTTAATCCAGTTGTCTGTCAGTGGGCATTTAGGTTGTTTCCAAGTTTTGGCTGTTGTAAATAGCACTGCAATAAACATAGGAGTGCATACATTTTTTTGAATTAGCGTTTTGGATTTCTCTGGTTAGATACTTAAGAGTGGAATTGCTGGGTCATAAGGTAGTTTCAGTTCCAGTTTTTTGAGATACCTTTATACTGATTTCCATAGTGGCTGCACCAATCTGCAATCCCACCAACAGTGCACCAGGGTTCCCTTTTCTCCACAACATTGCCAGCACTTGTTATTTGTTGATTTACGATGAGGTCATTCCTACTGCAGTGAGGTGGTATCTCATGCGGTTTTGATTTGCATTTTTCTAATGATTAGTGAGATTGAGCATTTTTTCATGTCTGTTGGCCATCTGTATGTCCGCTTTAGAGAAACATCTCTTCATGTCCTCTGCCCATGTTTTAATTGGGTTGCTTGTTTTTTTGGTGTTCAGCTGAATGAGTGTTTTATAAATTTTGGATATTAACCCCTCATCAGATGTATCATTGATAAATATCTTCTCCCATTCAGTAGTCTGCCTTTTTGTTTTATTGATGGTTTTCTTTGCTGTGAAAAATCATTTAAGTTTAATGTAATCCCATATGTTTATTTTTTCTTTTACTTCCCTTGCCTGAGGGGCTATATCAGTAAAAATATTACTCGGGGTAATGTCTGTGAATTTGCTCCCTATATTTTCTCCTAGGAGTTTTATGGTTTCAGGTCTTATGTTTAAATCTTTAATCCATTTGGAATTTGTTCTCATATATGGCAGTGGTCCAGTTTCATTTTTTTGCATGTGTCAGTCCAGTTTTCCCAGCACCATTTATTAAATAGGCTTTGTTTACCCCAATGTAAATTCTTACTTTCATTGTCATAGATTAAGTGACCATATATGAATAGATTAATTTCTGTGCTTTCTATTCTGTTCGATTGATCTATGTGTCTGTTTTTATGCCAGTACCATACTGTTTTGATTACTATAGCCTTGTAGTATGATTTGATGTCAGTTAGCGTGATACCTCCCACTTTGTTCTTATTTCTCGAGATTGCCCTGGCTATTCAGGATCTTTTATGTTTCCATATAAATTTTAGGATTATATGTTCTATGTCTGAAAAAAATGTCATTGGTAGTTTGATAAGATTGCGTTGAATCTATACATTGCCTTAGATAGTATTGACATTTTAACCATATTAATTCTTCCTATCCATGAACAGGTATGTGTTTCCATTTATTTGTATCTTCTCTGATTTCTCTCTTCAGTGTCCTATAATTTTCTGAGTACAGGTTTTTACTTGTTTGGTTAAATTAATTCCTAAGTATTTTATTGTTTTTGAAGCAATTGTAAATGGAATGATCTCTTGATTTCTTCTTCTGATTGTTTATTATTGGTGTATACAAATGCAACTGATTTCTGAATATTAATTTGGTATCCTGCTACTTTACTAAATTCATTTATCAGTTCTAATAGTTTTTTGTGGAATCCTTGGTGTTCTCTATATATAGTATGTCATCTGCATATAAAGAAATTTTTGCTTCCTCCTTTCCAATTTGGATGCCTTTTATTTCTTTTTCTTTTCAGCCTGATTGCTGTGGCTAGAACTTCTAGAACTATGTTAAATAAAAGTGGTGAAAGTGCACAACCTTGTCTTGTTCCTGATCTTAAGGGGAAAGGTTTTAACCTTTCCCCATTGAGTAAGATGTTAGCTGTGGGTTTGTCATATGTGGCCTTTATTATGTTGAGATATGATCCTTCTATTCACACTTTGCTAAGAGTTTTATCATAAATCGCTGCTGGATTTTGTCAAATGCTTTTTCTGCATCTATTGATATGGTCATATGACTTTCATTTTTCATTTTGTTAGTGTGGTATATCACATTAATTGATTTGCGGATATTGAGCAAACCTTGCATACCAGGAATGAATCCCAATTGATCCTGGCATATGATTTTTTTAATGTGTTGCTGAATCCAGTTTGCTAGCATTTTGTTGAGGATTTTTGCATCTATGTTTCATTGGGGATATTGGCCTGTAGTTTTCTTTTTTTGTAATGTCTTTGTCTGGTTTTGGAGTCAGAATAATAGTGGCCTTGTAAAATGTGTTTAGGAGCCTTCCCTCTTTCTGGATTTTTTGGAATAGTTTAAGGAGAATAGGTGTTAATTCTTTTTTGAATATTTTATAAGATTTACCTGTGAAGCCACCTGGTCCAGGATTTTTTGCTTGTTGGGAGCTTGTTGATTACTGATTCAATTTCTTTGGTAGTAATTGATCTGTTCAGAGTTTCTGTTTCTTCTTGATTCAGTCTTGGAAGATTGTATGCTTCTAGAAATTTATCCATTTCTTCCAGATTGTCTAATTTGTTAGCATATAGTTGCTCGTAGCATTTTCTCAAAATTTTCTGTATTTCTGTGGTATCTGTTGTTACTTCTCCTCTTTCCTTTCTGATTTTATTAATTTGGGTCTTCTCACTCTTTTTCTTGGTGATTCTAGCTAAGGGTTTGTTGACTTTGTTTATCTTTTCAAAAAACCAGCTTTTGGTTTCATTGATCTTTTATATTTTTTTTTTTTTTTTTTTTTTTTTTGGTCTCTATTTCATGTATTTCTGCTCTGATCTTTTTATTTCCTTCTTTGTACTCTCTTTGGGCTTGTTAGTAAGACACTTTTTTGGATGGGTCTACTGACTATATAGCTTATATCCTTACTAACTAATTTTTTGTTTGGATGAAAATCTAATTTTTGGAGCAGAGAAAGGGAGAAATAAATGAATAAAGGTGTTTCAGATAGGATTTTTTACACTGCAGTCAGCAGTAAACTCTCACTCAAACTGATTGGGGTATTCATTAACTCTCATAATAAAAGTCCTGAAGTAAGATGAGCTCTGTAACTGCTCTTTAGCAATTTTCTTGGCTCAGTTCTTCTTTGTATTGGCTTTATCCTTGGGCCAGTAGGAAAATAGGTGCAGTAATCTTAGGCATCACACTAGATACAATGACATTAAAATAAAGCAAAAAATTGTTCTTGTGTTTTCCTTTTGGGGGAATAAAACTTTTCAGAGTTCTCCATAAGACTTTAGTCATGTTTCATTGGCAGATTTTGGTCACATGCTATTTGTAAGCCAATCATTCTCAAGGGGAATGAGATTACTGAACTGGCTAAGAATAATGATTTAGGATGAAATGACTTTTGAGGGTTCAGTAACAATAACTACTACAAAGGAGAAGGCAAGGAGGAAAGAAGAAAGGAAAAACAAACTAGAATTAGCCTTCTTATTTAGTAAAGCCATGTTTTACAAATAATTACTATATTTCAAAGATCTCTGTTGGGTCTCTAGAATCCAGAGACTCTCAGTTGCATAAGTGAACTTCTATGCCCATTTGCAGAGGGAATGAGGTCTCTGGAGGTTCATTCGACATTTGAATGCTCCCATGTCACTTCTGCTCACAAGTCATAGACCAGAATTAGTCATACAGACCAACTTAATCTTTGCAAGTTGATGGCAGGAAATTCAAATCTACCACATGCCTGGAAGGCAGGAAGCTAGAAATATTTGATGACCAAAATTAATGACCACCATAGTTTACCAGATATCCAGCCCTTCCAAACAACCTCCAAATCATTGAGGCTTATCACAGCAGACGTTTATTTCTTACTCCTACTACATGTCCATTGTAAGTTGACAGTAGGATTTTTCTACTTGGGGTCACTCAGTGACCCTAACTAATGACCCTCACTGAGGCATTATCTCCACACATGTTTTTATGACCATCATAGCAATAGAAAGAGAATATGGCAAACTATGCACTAGCTTTTAAAGTTTCTATCTGGAAATGACACTTCACTTCCACCCATATTTCATTGTCAAAGAAAGTCACATGGCCATGCTTAATGCCAAATGAAGGAGGGGAAGGGCAATTTTTTTGTTGCCCAGAGACAGAAAATTGAACTACCTGATACACTGCACTTATAAATAGCCTCCTATATATTCTACTTCCATTTCTCCAGCATGATATCTTGGGTTTTCCCATAACTTTTCTGATCATTGTCAGGTAATAAATAGTCTCTGTCTTGTGTAATATCAAAATTCCAAGTTCCATTTAGTTTAAATTCTCACTGCACATTCAGTGATTCCTTCCCTGGGTTTGGAAGACTTCAGGTGCTATGTGTGTGTGAGGGATGGGAGTAGGACCATCTTTTTATCTTTCTGGATATATTTCTACTTCCACCTATTAATGACTCACTCTTTGAACAAATAGTTATTGAGCACTTATTCTATTAGACACTGTTCTAGATGCTGGAGATACGGCCATGAACAAAATAAGACAAATTTTCATACCTTCATGGAGCTTATATTCTAGTAGATACATCAATTAAATATATAATGTGATAGTGATAAGTTCTAGAATAAAGAATATAGTGGAAAAAGGGACAGGAACTATAAGTTTGGTGCTATTTAGGTGAGAGTATCTAAAGAAGGCGACATTTAAGTAGAAATGAAGGTAAAGGAACTGGTAAATGGAGGAAGAGTTTCTAGATCGAAGATAAATAAATGCAAAAGCTCTGAAGTAGGACATGTCTTGGCTTATTTGAAAAACAGCAAGGAGGACAGTTTGGTTAGAGTAGTGGGAGGGGGAGAGTAAAGAGGGACCAAGATAACGTGGGGCCTTGCAGATCACTGTGGACCACTGGAAGGCTTTGAGCAGGGGAATGACATGATCTTGTATGGGGCTTATGCAGATCACTTAGCGATTATGATTAGAGTGGATGACCAATGAGGAGACTACTGCAAAAATCTAGGTGAGAGGTGATGGTTTCTTGGACCATTGTGGCAGCATGGAAGTTGTGCATTCTCTTATATTTCAAGCCTCTTGGGGCAAGGCCCAATGTTGAGGGAAGAAATATTATTGAGGGGTTGAGTATTGAAAATGTTTTACCCAACTGCGATAGTAGGAATCTCATAGAAATATCCTCTGGATGTGGTAGATGCCAACTGTTGATTCTTTTCCTCCTCAGGCACCTATGTAGGTTTTTAGAGACCTCCCATTTCCTGTGATCTGCATTTCCCTTGAGAGAGTCAGGTCCCCATTAGCTGGTCAAGTATGGCCCTCTCCACCGGTCTCTGGTTTCTGTTTGGACCACTTAGCTCCTCTACATTATTCTTTTGGGCAGAGTATGTAGGCCAACTCCCATTTGTAAAGCCTAACTCTCTCAACAGGATACTCCCTTATCAATTGTCCTACCCAACTCAGTAAGTTCTAGTCATTTCCACTGCTGCTTAGTTTACCCTGCCCTGGACCCAAAATGTGTCTTTCAGTCTTTACAGATGTATAGGACTGCGAGACATTCTCTTGAAGCTCCATACACTTTGAGATGAGAGAGAAGCTTGTCTCTCCCCTCCCCAATTGATAGGGGAGAAGGAGAAATATAGCACATTGACAATCCCTTGAAAAAAGATTCTCCTAACCAGCCTCTCCAAATTCCAATTTATTCATTGCCTCCTCTTGTACAGAAAGAGAGTAATGGGTTAATTCTGAAAGAACAAGCTTCTCACTCTTAGCAAGTCCTGCAGAAATATTCCATCACTTAGCTTTATGAGATGGCTCTTCATCACCAATTTTCAGAAACTCCAGGCCTTAAGGAAAGTTGAATTTAACTTCTTACCATTGCAAACACAGTGCTGGAACTAGAGTGAGGCATGTGGGGCACCTAGAGCACACAATTTAAGAATCCTTCACTCTCAGAGATGTGCAAGTATGTGGGTGGCTTCACCCTAGTCCCAATATTGACAAGCAAACAAAAACTAACTAGAGGTAATTTAAGCAAAAAGAGTGTTTTTGGGTAATTCATAAACTCACAAAGAATACTGGGAAAGCAGGTTTGGAGGCTATACAGTGAGGAACAAGGCCCCAAATAATGCCACAGATTTAGTGACAAAATCACAGGTTGCATTGTTAGACAGACACACCCAAGCTTCCACTGCCCACTACTCTGGAACTAGAACCAGTTCCACTAGAACCATGGTTCCTGCCATTTCTGAAAGTGGTTTTAACCACTGCTGTTGCCACTCTCACTAATAACATCCTGAGCAGTTCCTGCTTCATCATTCATTACCTTCTAAGTCAGAGTCTGGGTCAAGTGATCTGAATGGTTATGTTTCCAAGGTGCAAAGGACTTTAACAAAGTATTGGCCATTTTTAACTTCTATATTGGCAGTAAGTTTAGATTCATAAGGTGTGAAATTTCTCGAATATTTGAAGGGAATTTAGATCCTGGACAGACAAAAACTAATGACAAGTGTCAATCAATCAAACTTGTAGAATAATTTGAAGTTACAGAAAGTTCTATGTAAGAAACAAAAATAAGGGTTAATAAAGAATGCAAGAGGGGAGATCTACTTGAAGGACAGTGGTCAATAAGGGACGTAAGCTGAGACCTAAAGAAAGAATGATCTGGCTGTGCAAAGACTGGTTACAGGTAAAGGGAAGAACAAATGGAAAGATCCCAACGGTGGGAAGGAGCTTGGTGTGTTCCTGTTAACTAATAATGGATGGTGCATTAATTAGGGCTGGGGAAGAAGGCAGAACATGAGGCTGGAGATAAGGACAAGAGTCAGATCATTCAGTAGGCTGTGGTGAAAGGTTTGTATTTGGGGCAATTATTGTAAGCTTTTAGGCAGGGTAAAATGATTTAATTTTGATTTTCTTTTTAAGAAAATCACTTATGCTGCTATCTAGAGAAGGAATTGGTGTGGGAAGAGTCATGTCAGAGAAATCAGCTCACAGGCTGTTGAGGTATTCCAGGACAGAGAAGTTGGCCCAAAATAAGGTAGTGACAGCAGAGCTGGAGATAAAAGTCTGAATCTCATTTATATTATTTGGAGACAGAATCAATGACTTGAATAAGGGAAGTCAGGAAAAAAGAAGGATCCCGGATACTTGCTAGGTTTTTGGATGGAGTAAACGAATGAACAGTTGTAACTTTTACTAAAATGACAAAGTGGAAACCAGATGTGGAGGTAAAAGTTCAAGAGTTCTATTTGGGACATTCACTTTGCAATGTCAGTATACCATCAAATAGGCAAGGCTTCAACACAAGCTGTTAAAATATCTCAAGAGTTGCAACAAACCAATTTGCAAACATTTAAAGTAAAATCAGTATTAAATATTTCATGACACTTGGAGTCTAGAAATATCATGCTGCCTTTTGTCTTTGTGAGTTTTTTTATTTAAAAAAAACCCCTAAATATTTCAAACATACAGAAAAGTACAGGAATAAAACTTACCAGACACCTGTATATCCACCATCCAGATTTAACACATGTTAACATTTTACTATATTTGTTTCAGATCTTTTTAAAAATAAATAACACAGTATACATACAGCTCTACTGCCTCATTCCACTCCTCTTAACTATATGATACCATTTATATAAAATCTAAAACATTCAAAACAATTTTATATATTTTTATGGACTGCCCCATATGTAGTAAAATTACAAAAACAAGCATGTGATGACACACCAACAGCACAATATATTTTTTTGTTGTTATTTTAATTTACATTAAATGTAGCTCAAGCCCCACACGTCAAGGGTTCCAAGAAATCACATCTCAGTCATTTTGGACAGTGGTTTTCCCCCTCACTTGAACTCTTACAAGAAATCTGCCATGGCAACCTAGGGACATTGGAGGGAAACTCTAGCAGTCGGGTCACTGGGGTCACCTTTATGGTCCTCATTGTCTGAATCTACACAGAGCTCTTGAAAGCAGGAAGGCTGAATCTTTGTAGCACCCATTAGCTTCTGCCAAACATGCCTCTAGAACCTGTATCACAGCTCCCAGTGCCACCAACACTATTATCCAGGTCCAGCATCCACATAACCCCCTCATTAGAGGTCCCAGGACCTTGGCACAATTCCCTGGGACCATAGCAAAAGACCTACCCCACTCCACAACCTCCCAGTTTCAGGAAATTTAATTCTTCCTGAAGTTAGACCCCTCCTCCCCCTCTGTTCCTTCAACCTCCAGCTTTGGGGCAGTGGAGTTCTCAGCCACTAGCGTAACATACAAAAGGCTTCTGACACTTTTCCCCCATGTTAAGGGAAGCTGACATTCGTGATAATACCTGTCAACCACAAACCAAAACAAAAAAATATCTCTCTTCTTCCCCAGTGAGCTTATAGCCAAATCAATAAGATAGCATTCATTTCTCAGACAGGTTATCTTGTCCCAACGAATATAGTTTCCCTCTTGTTCTCGGGACTGCCGACCACACTTCCCTAAAGATCTCCCCTAGACTGTTCCTGGCAGTCACTTCCTGTAGGTTCTCTTCTTTATCACCTTTTTGCCCTCGAAAGAACAGTGTACAGAGGCTGAGCCTTTGGCATCTCACTGTTGTCACTACTCACTACTCTTACTTCCGCCACAGTCTCTTTCTTGCATTTTTGATCTCTTAATAATTCCAATCACTTTCTATCCTCCTTGGAAGGTCTCTTCTTGTGTTCTTCCCTCTCCTGTCATTTATTACACTGGTGCACCCAAAACATTACCTGAGGAACAAAAGGGGGCTTCTACCAATATACCAGGATTAAGAAAAGGACAATTAAATATGTTTGAAATACTAAACCTCTTGCCCACCCATTCTTCATAAAAAAGAAACAGGAAACAAATAAACAAATGTTCTTCTAACTTATTCAAGCCAGTGACAGAATCAAAAACTACATCTCCAAATTTCTGCCAAAGTTATCTACACATATATTCTCATGCACTTCCTAATTAAACCTACTTTTCTCAAGGAACAGCCAGGCAAAAGAACATTGTTTCTTACTAATTTCACTATTAAAATATATCCATTTCGTCAAAAAACTTTTCTACTTAATTCATCTGTATAATAGGACTTTGTGGAATAGATTGGGTCCTACCCACCACTTAAAGAGTTATTTCTCTGACATGGTGAGTTCCAATGCCACTTAGAAAGAAACTTTAGCAATGTAAACCACTGGTGACTCCACAAATACAAAATCAAATGATAAAAACAAAAATTCATTCTCCCAGTATGGAAATATTTAACATTTCTGGAAATATTGCATTTATTTCAGCATACCTGTTTTATTTCAGTTATCAGAGAATTAGCCAAATGACTTTCTTCCCCATAAGTCTTTTAGTTACAGGGAAAATATTTATTGAACACATATTTAAGGCTTTCAGAACAGGATAGGCAAAACTCCAGTTTTTTTATAGACTATTTATCCTTCTTTCTTGTTTTCATGTCCGAAGTTGCTAAGTAATAAAAATAGAATATTTAGTTACTCTTAGATCGAGTTCATAAAAAGAAGTTCCTAACTACTAATATTCCTGCATTTTAAAAGCTGTTAAAAAATAAGTTCATTTTTTTTATCTCATGCCTAGAATATGCACAGCACACAATAGGCATGCAATAAATATTTGAGAATGGAAAATCATCTGTCTAGAATACTTTTAGCTATAGCCCTGCCTAAGGGGAGAAAGATAATTCACAATCTCTCCAAATCTTTAGACTGTATTTTCTGAGCAGCATGGTGGTATTCCATGCTCCCTTTTTCCCACACTCTTCCAACCCCAAATCCCTAAAAGGCTGAATTCAGGAAGGCAGGACTGGACAAATCAAATGCCTCATTAAGAATGCCTGAAGAAATATGCCTAAAGATGAAATTATAGCTCTTAGACCAGCACTCAAAACCCTGGAATAAAAGGAAAGCATGAAGGAGGGGATGGAGGCAAAATTATGTGATTTGACCGTGGCTACTTATCCAGCAAATGCTTCTGAAAGCTACTAACTACTAATTGTGGTAAAGGTTTTTAAGCCGGGAAATGGTGAGTCTCTCTCTCTTTTTCCCTGACACTCTGTAATTCTTGTGCAGTTTGGGGATGGCACTACGTCTTAAATACAATAATATTTTAGAGAAATTTGAACACTCTAAGTTAACAGGTATGCCATTTAGGAACCATAAAAGAGATGCAACTCTAGAGATTTCAAATAATTTAATAAGGCGTAACCGTTTTTCTAAAGTTCTGCGGTATTTTTTTTTTTTCATCAGCCTAAAAAGCTCTACCATGCGGCCTAATTCAAGGCTGCAGGCAGGAGAAATTACTGACTTCATTATGCCTGCTTGGTGTTCTTCAGTAAAAGCGGTTGCACCAGGCACTCTCATTCTAGGAGGCTCTGTAGAAAGCTTTGCCCTGACAGATCTCCACTGGCTTCTTGTGAAAAAGCCACAGAGAGAAGGAGGTTATGTTCTATTGTGTGCCCGGCTCAGAGGTTTGTGTCCCCCTCTTTGCCTTAGAAAAGGCCCACAGCAGGGCCTAGTCACACCCGACTCATAATGGCCCGTGGGCCACTGAACACCATTCAGGGTTTGCTAAAGAGAAATTAATGTTTATTATTATTGCCATTAATGGCATTACTGTTATTGTTATTATCCATTGCTTATTGGAAATGAGCATTCTGTGGTCTTTTGAAACATTCCACTGCTTTCCCCTGCAGTGCTTAGAATAGTCAGTTGCTTATCTACAAGGGAACAAAGAGTAAAAGCGAAGCCATGGCTTTTCCTTGCACTTCTTTTGGTGCAACTGGACTTGTGTTTTTATTCGCTAAGATAGATAAGAAAGCAGGAAAGAATGATGTATTAGTTAGAGAGAAGTTGGCTTCTCTGAGAGAATAAGCTCCCACATCTCAGTGGCTTCATGCAGTACAAGTTTATTTCTCACTCATCTAAAGAAAGACTAAGCTAGGTATTACCAATGGACAGACTACATTCTTCTAAGCACTAACCCTGGGATTCACGTGCCCTTCATTTTGAGGCTACTAAAATCACGGTGGTGGTTGATTCCATTCCGACCAGGTGAATGGGGGAAAGACCACACACAGGAGGTCTCAGAGTAGCACATGCTACTTCTACTCACATTTCGTTGGTCGTGTTTAAATGCAAAGGAGTCTGGGTAAAGCAGTCTAGTGCGTAGTACAGACAGCATTGGAACTGGAGCAGCCCTGCTTCTGAGACTTGTTCATCAGGTATTGGGATGTCGGGTCAAAGCACACGGAAGCTCACTTCTCTGTGAATTCTAAAAACATCAAACTCAAAAACAGAGAATGGAATCATGGTTGCCAGGGGGTGGGAGGATGGAGGAAATGGGGAGATGCTGGTGAAAGGGTGTAAACTTTCAGTTATAAAATGATCAAGTTCTGGGAACCTAACATACAGCGTGATGACTACAGTAAACAACACTATTTCATATTTGAAAGTTGTTATGTGAGTCCAGCTTTGATGTTCTTACCATAACAACAATAACAAGAAAACAGTAACTATGTGAAGTAAAGGATATGTTAACTAACCTCATTGTGATAAACATTTTGTGATATATATACAAGCAGCAAATCACACATTATACACCCTAAATTTACACAATATTATGTGTCAATTATTTCTCAACAAAGCTGGTGGGGATTGTAGGGTTCTAGGTAAACTTCCCGGAAAAGATGACATTTGTGTGGATAGACAACACAGTGGGAGCAAATCTAACAGCTCTTTGTAAGTTGGACATACCTATAGTTTTTAGTTCTTTATTGTTTCAGGAAAGTCAGTATGAGCTCTCCTAAAGATAAGTTCCTCTTGAAGTAACTTGTACACTTTTGGGAATGAATAGACAGAGCAGTCACTCAAATGATTCAAATGCCAATGTCTTTTATCTGGGTTCATTGAATTTCTAAAGAGACAACAGCTTCAATATTCTAGCTGGAGGTAATAATCTGGCTCCCTGGGTTCTGCTTGCTCTAGTGGGAGGTAGGTGAGGTCAGCTCTTCCAAAACCAGATTTTCATCCAATTTCCTTCTTTTTTTAGTCTCACAGTTCACTCTTCTCTGTCACTATATTGGTGCATCTAAGTTTGCAGTGCACATCATCTCTCCTCTTTTCTGTATCTCTCTTTGCAAAAACTCTAGCCTGTTCCTTCCCCTACTCTACCTTGTCAATTTTCAGACCTCCATCTTCTTCCCATTTCCAGAATTTTTATTAAAATTCTTAACTGATAATGTCTCCCTCCCCTCTCTTTGTTCTTGTGAGTTTAAACAATTTTCTTAATTTCTTGGGAGGCTTTTAAAAAACACAGATTCCGGGGCTTAATACTTCAAATTCAAATAAAGTAAATCCATGTTGGAACTTAGGTCTCTCTATCTTATATTATTTTTAAAAAGTAAATACAAAAAAAAAAATGAAAGAAAGAAAGAAAGAAAGGAAGAAAGAAAGAAAAAAATACAATAAACCCCCATGTAGCTATCACCTGGACTTAATAAATATCAAAATTTGAGATTTTTTTTTTTGCTGAAGTATTTTAAGGTAAGTCCAGACATTGTGTCATTCTTTTCCTGTATAGTACAATATACATCACTAAAAATTAAAACATTTTCTTATGTAACCATAAGAACATAAAATTAATTATATTTCTCTGGAATCATTTAATGTTCAAGTCCATAATCTAATTTTCATGATTGTTTAAAAATTTATTCAAAATTGGTATATTTTTCAAAACATGAAAAAAGAAAAGTCTATTTTTATACAAAGAAAATGTAACATTGATAGCAAAAGTGATGAGGATTTCCTAATAAAATAAAATTTTTAGATCAATCTCACTTTTGAATATCAACTGACAAAGGATGTCATGCAAACAGCAACCAGAAAAAAAAACAAAAAACTGAAGTGGCTATACTAATAAACAGACAAAACAAACTTTAATATACAAATTGTTATAAATAAGGAAGGGCATTTTATAATCATAGAAGAGTCAATTCATCAGGAAGCTATAACAATTATAAACATATAAACACCTAAAAACAGAGCCCTAAAATACTTGAAGCAAAAACTGACAGAATTAAAAGGAGAAATAGACAATTAATAATAGCTGCAGACTTCAATATCCACTTTCCATAATGGATAAATCAGATAGGCAGAAAATCAACAAGAAAATAGAAGTCTTCAACAACTATAAACCAAATACATAACAGATATCTATAGAATACTCGACCCAATAACAGCATAATTTACATTTTTCTCAAGTGCACATTCCCCAGGATAGACAATATGCTAGTCCATAAAACAAGCCTCGATAAATTTAAAATTATTGAAATCATCAAATATGTTCCCCAACCACAATGAAATGAATTGAATAACAGAAATAAATTTGGGAAATTCATAAATATGTGGAAATGAAACACAAACTTCTAAAAAAAAATGAGTCAGGAGAAAAATCACAAGAGAAATTAGAAAGTACTTTGAGACGAATGAAAATTAAGATAAAATATACCAAAACTTATGGAATGTGGCTTTGCAATACATAGAGAGAAATGGATTGCTAAAAACAATATATTAAAAAGAAAATTTAAACCATTAAGATAATCTTCCATTTTAAGACACTAGAAAAACGCAAGGTAAACTAAACCTAAAGCAAGCAGAAGAAAGAAAATATGAAAGATTAGAGCAAAAATTAATGAAATAAATACTTGTAAAGCAATAGAGAAAATCAACGAAATAAAAAATTTGTTCTTTGAAAAGATCAACAAAATTAACAAACCTTTAGCTAAACTGTCCAAGAGAAAATGAGAGATAATTAAAATTACTAAAAGCAGGAGTGAAAAAGGGGCATCATTACTGACCTTACAGAAATGAAAAGGATCATAAAGATACGCTATAAACAATTATATGCTAACAAATTAGATAATCTAGAGGAAATGACAAATTCCTGAAAAGACAGAAACTACTGATATTGATTCAAGAAGAAATAGAAAATCTGAACAAATCAATAACAAGTAAAGAGATGGAATTAGTAATTTAAATAAAAATCTTCCCACAAAGAATATCATAGGCCCAGATTGCTTCACTGGCAAATAGCACCAAGTGTTCGAAGAAAAATTTGATGATAGTATTGTATTAATGCAATTTTTTCTGAATTTGATAATAGCAATAAGATTGTGTATGAGAATGTTCTTGAGAAATACACAACGGAGTATTTAACCATAAAGGAATATGCTGTACCACCTTAAAATGGTTCAGAAAAAAATTTATATGTGTGTGTATGTGTGGTTGGGTATGTGTAGATATATAGGACTGTGTGTGTGTGTGTGTGTGTGTGTGTGTATGTGTGTGTACACGTGAGTAGAGTGTGTTGAATGGGAGAGAGACAGAGAGAATAATACAATAAATGTGCCAAATCTTAATAATCACAGAAGTTGAATTAAGTGTTTTTATAGTTTTATGTTTTTTTTACATTTTTCTTACAATAATACAAAAAGAGTGTGAAATTATTTCCTAATAAAAGGTTCTTTTAAAAAGTAAAAATACATTATGACCAAATCAGAATCATCTAAGAATACAAGGATTGTTATATGAAATCTATAAGATGATGTATCACACTAATAGAATTAAGGGGAAAATTACATAATCATCTTTATACATGTAAAAACGTATTAGACAAAAGTCAACAGTCGATCTTGATAATACACTCACTAAAATAAGATGGGTATTTCTTTGACACAATAAAGGAGCAAGATAGGGCTACTAGCCCTACCAAATATTAAAACTTAAAAGTAAAATTTTAATAACCTTCTATGGTTAAAATAGTATAGTAAATATTGTTGCATAAGAAGAAAGAGAGACCAACAAAAAATGGGCATAAATAATTATGGAAATGAAATATTTTATAAAAATAGCAACATCAATAAGTATAGGAAAGATGGAATTTTTAATAAACAGTGTTGGGTTAACTGGATAGTCAATTTGAAAATAAGGAAATATGAAATTAGATGTATACCTCATACCTTAAGATCAGAGTACTAAATGTAAACATTGAAACTGTATCAAAATTGGAAGAGAACTTTATAATTTGGGCATGGGGAATTCTTCCTATGACTCAATATCTAAAAGCAACTAAAGAGAGATAAATGCTATTACATAAAAAAAATTAAAGGCAACACTGGCAAATATGGAAAACAAAAACTACTCAAAAATCTATATCACAGAGGATGAATATCTCTAATATACAAAGGACTCCTAAAATCTGGAGGACAGGATACAAAAAACTAATAGATAAATGAGGAAGTCATGAACAGACAACTCACAGATTAAGACATAAAAATACTTTCTTTAATATGTGAAAAGATACTCAACCTTACACCTAAGCAAAGAAATAAAAAATAAAAGTACATGAGGTTCTAATTTTTACCTCCCAGACACAAAAAACAAAGTTTGACAATTACTCTGCTGACAAAACTTTGTGGAAACAGGCAGTTTCATACCTTACTGATGGAAATATAAAATGGTAAAAGGCCAATGGAGGGAATTTTGTTAATAACAAGAAAAATTACATATGCATTATCTTTTCCAAACCTGTATTACACTTCTAAAATCTATTCTTAGGTTAAGCTGGCAGAAAATTAACTTATTTATGTACAATGTCATTCCTTGCAGAAATTTTTATAATAACAAAAGATTATAAAAAGCCCAAATTCCCATCATTAGTAGACATCCATACAATAGAGTACAAGGCAGTCACAAAAAAGAAAGAAAAATCACTATATGCTGAGGTATATTTTTAGGTTAAAAAAAGCACAAAACATTAAATATGATACCTTTTATGTAAAAATAAAGGATATATGACTATATGAAAATATAATAGAGGAAGAATTGATGTCTTTATCATGCTAAAGGAAACTGTGACTTTCTGTTAAACCTGGAAGAGTGAACATATATATTTGCATTAGAGTTCTCTAGAGAAAGAGAATCAAAAGTAGACAGATGATAGGTAGACAGATAGATAGTTATAAATATAGATGATACAGGTATAGATATATATAGAGAGAATCTGCAGGCGGGCAGACCAGAGATGCAGGGAAAAAATCAATGTTGCCACTAAGTCCAAAGGCAGTTTGCTGATAGAATTCCTCGTTCTTTGGGAGAGGTCTGTCTGTTTTCTTAAGGCCTTCAACTGATTGGATGAGACCCACACACATTGTGGAAGGTAATCTTCTTTACTTAAAGTCTACTGATTTAAATGTTAATCCCACCTAAAAATACCTTCACAGAAACACCCAGACAAGTTTGACAAACTATCTGGGTACCATGGCCTAGCCAAGTTGACAGTTAAAATTAACCGTCACAGTTTATCTCTCTGCTCCTTCCAGATACCAAGTAAAATAAGAAAGAAGGAAATAAATAATTGCATGTGATGGGTGCTAAATAGAGTGAGATACTAAGAGAATGTATTACAGGTAGTGGCCTCTTCAGGAATCAAGAAAAACAGAAAAAAAAAAAAGTTTGAGGAGAGGGATAAGAATAAGTAGAAATTCATTAAGCAAATGAAAGGAGAAAATGAGAATTAGGCAAAGGGCAACTTTTACTTTCTCTCCCCAGCCTGTGAGACAGGAATAGGGGTTTAATTTAGGGAAATGGCATCAGTATAACATAGTTTTGGCTTTGTTTGTTGTTGTTTTTTAAGAAGAATCATGAAAAATTCCTCTTCCTCAGTTTCCATGATAACCTAAAAATCTTCTGAGCCCCACTGCAAAGAATTAGCAGACCAGCAGGAAACAGACAGACACTCAGGGTCTTTCCCAAAGACTGCCTTTCTTTCCAACCCATGTGTACCTTTGAAATGGCTCTTTCTCTACTTGCCTGAGACAATCCTTTGAGTTTCTGCTCCTCTACCATTTGCCCTCCCTTCTAGTGTCACTGACGTCCTATCTTCCACCAGCACGGCCATAATCGTTACTTCACTGGCCATCTTTAATCAGGCTTAGTTACTTGACCTATGATAAGCTCATATAAAAATGGAAACTCTTTGCAGTATCCCAAACTTATGCTTACCTTGCTTTCTCCTTAAACAGGGCTGGATGGTTCTAAAAACGGAGCCAGGAATGTGGTTACTCTTTGCAAATGACAAACTTTAACATCTTACAGAATCTCAAATGACTCCTCAGAAAATTCTACAGTATAACCTGAAAGATAAGAGGTACAACATTCTAGTCTTAGTATATATAAGATTATTTGAGGTATTACCACAGCACTGATTTAATCATCCGTGTATTAATGATTGTTCAGAACTGGGTCCTCTAGTACATATTTTAGTTGACAAAACAGACATACATTTCTCATTAACTTAGGGACATGTGACTTCTATCTTCCAGCAGCAACAAATTCACTTGGGCATCTGGGAGTAAATATTAATGTTAACCAAGAAATCTAATAATTTAAATTTCATTTCATTGTTATGAATAAAAGGTAATTATTACTATAAATGTTGGATGAATCTATCAAAAGTATTTTAATATTGGAATAAGAGTATTTTTAGAAGTCATTACATCACTTTTTTTCATGTGAAGTCCACCTTAATGACTATAGTCCATGTATCATGTAGTTACTATTTTTGTTTGTTAAATTTTAGTCTAGCAATAAAAATGCATTGCCAATAATACAACTTATATGTTTAATTAACATCTTTAAGTTTTAGTATCAGAGCAGTAAAAATTACTCAGCAGCATTATAACAATTTGTAACTATTAATTTATTAGTTTTGTTTGTGTTTTTAAGGCACACTAGTAAAATGGACTCTCAACAGTGTTGTATGCTTTTTTATCTAATATTTACCATCCATTCATGATCAATATAAAGCAGCATAAGCAGCATATTGGTGAATATGGAAATGTTCTTGCATAAATGAGCTTTTTTTTTTTTTGTCTTTGTCTTTGTCATTATAAGATCCAGGATCTGTAGGAGAGAAATACATAGAATATGTAATTCTAAAATTTGAGGACTACTCTCCTATAAAACAAGTCTGTCCACTCAATACTATCCTTAGCCTACATAAATCTTACCTGCAAAGGAGTCACTGAAGGCTTTAAAGATGAATTGATCCATTCCTTTCAGTTACATTATAAGAAATGCAAGCCTACTGCCTGGCCATTGCTTGGAGCTTTGAAGGATCTGAGGTGTTAAAGCACTTTGCCTGACTGGAACTCACCACCTCCTTCAGAGCAGTCTTGAGCTAGTCTGGACATACTCTCGCTCCCCTCAAAACCACAGATCCTATTCTGTGTCCTAGAGGGCTGGCCTGTGCAGACTGCATCAACTGGTGCCCTTGTCCTCTGGCTTCCAGTTGAGTGTGACCAATAGGAGACATCACTGGGAGACAGGAGAAGAGGAGGTTGGAGTCCCTTGGCTCCATCCTTGTTGAGTCACCACAATTTTGTTGCATCCTCTTTGAAAAGCCACAGTTCCTCTCATGTAGACCTCTTCCACAGCTACAGTTGTTTTCCCTGGGTTTCACGAACCACTTCCTCCACTTGTCCCTTAAGGTCTAAGGGTGGCTCCCTGGTATTGCTAGCCCTTGAGCAGTCTACCCCTCATTGGTTTCTTTTAACCCTGCCCTTACTGCAGTAAAGAGCTCCTATATTAAACGCTTCTCAATTACCCTCTTTGAGTTTTCTATTTCTTTCTTGCCAGACCCTGACTCAAACACTGCTATTTCCATCACTCAGAGATTGAGGACTTACCTTCGGTCCAATTCTGGGCAGGCCAGGAAGTCCAATATAGGTGTTTTACTATCATCATCCGTTATACAATGTCTGCCTCCCACCTGCTCCCTGGGCTTTGTGGTACAAATGATATACTTTTCATGTTATCATTTTAGAAAGATATATTTCTGGAAGTGCTGAAGACCATGGGTGGCTACAGATCATGACTGTGAACAAATCACCACAAAACTCCTGAATTTCATTTATGAACCTGTATTTCATGATTGCAACTTTCTCTTATGGTGTTTGATGCCCAAAAAACATTCCATTCCCCAATCTCCATTTTCTCTGCTTTTATATTTCATCACCTTATCAGCCCCTCACCAAAAGTAAAGGTAACACTGATATCCAAAATTGAAGAGATTTTAAGCAGAAAATTAATATATACTGCCCTTACTCAGCTCAATTTCTTATAATTTAGCACCACATATGGTAGTTATGAATAAACACTGACAAGAGAAGTTTCCTATTCTTCTCCACATGAGCCGGAATAGAAAGAATTTTAGAACTTGAATGAGTCAATAAAATTGAGTGAGTCAATAAATATTAATAGTTCCAAACATGGGTCCAAAACTTTAGAATTCTGGAGTTTGGGAATTGCTTTGTTGCAAAGTTATGTAGAAGTAATTAGTAGTATTACTGCCATTGTTGGCGTTTGGACATCAAAAGGGTTCTTGGTGTTGAAAGAAATTTCTAGAAAGGCAAGATAGATGATGACAAAAAGTTTCATTCCAAAAAACCACAAACCAAATGAAAAGGGAAAAAAAATAATCTTTTCACTATTAATTTTCTTATTTCCGTTTATCTTTTCTTATTATGAAGAGCAGAGGTGGTAGGCAAAGAGCAAACAAGTGACATGAGCACACACAGATCTGGAATGTCTATAATTCCTCAGCATTGATTAAAAGTTGCCACTATGTAAAACAAAATTCCCAAACATGATGAAAACATAATATTCTGCTCACAAGTGCAATTGAAGCAGGTAACTTGAAATCGCACCAGAAAAGTTTATTTGAGAAATTTTGCCATAGCAAAGATTACCAGTGGTCAGATTCCTCTAGATCTCTGGCTAAATTGTTTCGAAAAAGTATCAAGAAAAACAACATACTACAATTGTTTTTCTCATTCTAATCTTTGGGATTAATTTTTTTAAATTCTCAAGAATTCAGAACTTATTTTTAGTGGTTATTTTGATAAAGAGGGAGCCCTTTAAAATATAGCTTCAAATTTATGTGGTATAGAATTAAATGCTTGAGGATTCTAGGTTCACATAAGGATGTTAATTTTAGCTTTACTAAGAAACGCGTGCACAAGATAAAGAGAGAATAAAGCATCATGATATGGAACAATTTATAGTGTCTGAGAATGATACATTTATCTATAAACCATAATGTCAAATTACCTACCAGTTAGAAGCATGAGTACCATTTATTTAGCAATAAGAAAGACCCATCACACAATGGAAACAGCTTCTACTTTTTCTTATTTTTAAAAATAAACCAGGAAGAAGGAATATTGCATCACAAGGACAATTAATGTAGCAGAACAGGAATTGGATTTTGGTCCTAGATTTACCATGAACTAATTGAAGGATGCTTCTTGAGTCCTCATTTTCTTCAATCCTAGAATCTGGAGGAAGAGCAGTGAGGGGGTGGACCAGATTATCTTTAAGATCACTTACTGTGCTAGAATCAAATGCATTCTAAATCTATCATAAGTCCCATTTCTCAATCTCTCTCTCTCTCTCTCTCTCTCTCTCTCTCTCTCTCTCTCTCTCTCTCTCTCTCTCTCTCTCACACACACACACGAGATAAAAATGCCAGTTGTTATCTTCTTCCTAAGGCTTTGGTTTTTATTCAGACCCTATTTTGGAAAGGGAAAAAAAATCACAGATGAATCACTGCAACTTATGATACCAGTCATGGATCTTATCAAAATTGGCGACTCATCCATTTTCAGCAGTTTTGCTAGCCATGGGAAAAATGCATTTTTTTCTTTCCTTCCTCCAAAGGTCAAAGGAACATGATTGCATCTTTTCTCCAATCTATAAAAAAAATAAAAAGGCTGTGATCATTCTTTACTGTTTTGTAAAGTTTCATGCTTAATCCATAGGATTAAAATGGTTCAAGTCCATTTTGAAGTTAGTCTTTTCAAAAGATTAATGTTCATGTTTCAATTTTCTGGCCTTGGAGTAATGATATTTATTATAATAATTATTCTTATTCATTCTAAATTATTAATACTATTGTATATTTAATGTCCAGTTTTATTTTGGTTCACAGAAATGCCAATTTTATGAGCAGTGAGAGCACTGAAGGTTGATTCAAGAACATATATATTTGTGTCCATCTTTGCTGTGTGACCTTAGGCTTGTCATTATATCATTTAGCTTTAATTACCACACTTGTAAAATGAGTAAACTAGCAAAATCAGTCAAGTGTACTTCCCAAAGTTATTGTAAAAATAATGTAAAATAATTATGTAAAACCATTTTAAAATGTGAAGAGCATGATACAACTAATATTTATACTAATTATTTCCCTACTTATTTTGTTTTAAGTGCTTCTGTACTCTAAGGAGTATTGAAATTCTATACTTATTTCAAAGTGGGATTTACTATTAATTTTAAAATTTTTGTGTACTTTTGGAGTTTGCTTTGTTCAGTTCTGCATATATATATAGTTAAATTCTTAAAAACGCAAAACATGTCTAGCTAATCCAGAAGCAGTATTAACATAAAATGTGAAGAAATATTCCCACTGGTTCAGGTAGCATATCAGTAGATAGCTACAGTGTACAGCACGCAACTGGCGGTTTGATTTAAATGTACAATATGGAAATGTCTTTATATAACTAAACTCTCACTCAGTCACCACTACTATAACTGTGATGGCAATAATTTAAAGAGAGAGCAAATTTTCAAATATAACCTTTCACCCAATCTGTCCAAAACTTGAATCTTTTTATTCAGTAGTGACTATTTTTTAAGGTTCTCTGGGACTTCACAATGAAGGGAGTTTTTGGTTATCAAGTTCACTGCCAGGAAATACACTGAGTGTAGTGATTGCCATAGATCTATGGAGAGATTAAGAGTTGGCAAACATGGTGGAAGATGCTCTCAAGTGCCAGTTCCATATGCAGAAACACGGTGAGAAAGTTTCTTTTAGCTTTCTCAAAGAAAATCATTATAGTAACCTGGAAATTTAATAAAGTTCCTAGAATATAAGCAGTCGGGGGAATTATTGGTTTTGAATTACTGGCAATAGTGAAGAGGGTTAAATACAGTTTCAGAATGAAAATTAGTTTTATTTTGTCAGGAAGTGAGTGAGCAAAGAGGTGCAAAAGCAAGAAAGAGAAAGAGAGAAGATTACTGGGGCTGATACCAAAGAGTGCAACCTAAATTCAGAGATGACCGAGCAGGTGAAGATTTGCAGTGTAGTCACCACAATGTTACCTACAGCTGAGAATCCCAGAGAGAGACAGAGACAGAGACAGAGAGAGACAGAGAGAGAGAGAATGCAAATGTGAAGCAAATTCTCAGCCATCCACTTTACTACTTGAGTTCTGAATGAGATCTGATCTTTTTTCTCCCACATCCTTTAATGCTCTCACTAGAGATAAAGCGGTAGTGGAAAGGGATAAAAACCTCCAAAATTCATGGATTCTTCTTTCCTGCAAAAAACTCTGTTGCAGTACAATTTAAATGAAAATTCCTTATTCCAGACTGCCTTGCCTGCAATGTTGTATTTTGGTCCTCAAACAATGCATTCCAACATAACTTTTCTTACTTTTGTATAGATTAAACATATGCCCACTTTCAAACCAGGGCTCATGAGAGGAACTCTCAAGAGGAAGGCATTACATTTTTACTCCTCACATTCAGATATCCTGTCCCACAATTAGGTTTTACAGATTCATAAGGCTGGAATGATCTAAAAGGTGATTTCAGTCACCTTTTATGGAGTGCTAGAATCAAAACCCTGAACTCAAACCCTATGCCATTAGTAGTGGCATTATGTAAGTCACTTAACTTTTTAAGTTCTTTGAACTTCAGATCCCTCCCTCACCTGCAAATAGGGATAGACTTGTAATTTTAAGGGTCATTTTGGGAATTAACTGAGATGTTACAATTAAATTTCAGAAGACATTAGGCTAAATATCAGTTCTCTTTATCCCTACTGACTACCCCTTAACACTTCCATGTGAAGAACTGTAAAAGCCATGGAGTAAAATTATTCTGAGTTTTAAGATGAAAAACATAAAGATAAAAGACACACGTTCGTTATAAGTTTAAATAAAAGCAAGGACTTAGGAGGTACATAAACCTGTTTAGAATGCCAGCTCCACACTTACGACCTCTGTGAACTTTGATCCTCAATCTCTCTGAGCCTCTGTCTCTTCTTCTGAGAAAAGAAGACAGTAATTCACATCCACTGGGATTTTTTTCCCCCAGTTATTAGGTAAATCATTAATTCATAATATATTGTTTCATTCGTGCAACAAGATTCTTTTTGAGCCATTACTATTCCAGGTGCTGTTCTGGACACTTGGAAATACATCAGTGAACAAAACAAAACATCTCTGTTCCACGGAGGTTTTAGTTGTGGTGGGAGAAGATAGACATTAAACAATAAAAATTGTAAATGATGTATATGGTATGCTGCAGGTTATAAACGCTACAGGAAAAAGAAGAAGTAAAGGGGATTGGGCGTATGGCAGGAACTTTTATGGGGTGAAGGGAGGGAAAGGCATGTTGCAATGTTAAATATGATGATCATGGTAGGGTTGTTGAAAAGGTGGAATTTGAGCAAAAACTTGAAGGGTGTCAATAAGTGGTAACGTGACGGGGGAGAGCATTCCAGGCAGCGAGAACAGCTGAGGCACAGGCGCTAACCACAAAGAGGCTAGTGTGGTTGGAAAGAAGTAAGCCATGGCGACATTAGAAGGGGAGAGGCAAGAGGGACAACGAGGTCACATAGGACCTTACAGGACATTGGGAAGACTTTGTCTCTTACTCTGAAAGAAATGGAGACTTTTTGCAGGATTTCGATCAAGGCAGTGACATGATCCAATTAATGTTTTAAAAGGATCTTCTGGCTGCTGTGTTAAGATTTCCCAGCTCTGGAGACCCAGGGTAATGGCATGACAATCAGTTATGAGGCAGCATATGAGAGAGGAATAAAGCAAGTGATAACAATGGAATGGTGATTTATAAGTGTGGATCTAAGTTAAAGGGAAACCCACAATATTTCCTGATGAATTGAACGTTAAATATGAGAGATAGAGAGGAGCTGAAGAAGAGCTCCTCTCATTTTAGAGCTGGGCAACTGGGAGAATAAAACTGCCATCAGCTGAGATGAGAAGGATTATAAGTTGAGCAACTTTGGGGGCAGAATGATCAGGAATTCAGTTTAGGCTGTAAAATGAGCTTCAGATGCCTATTAACCATGCAAGTAAAGATGTCCATTGGGCAGGTGGATCTACTATAAATGTAGAGCTCAAAGAAAAGGTCTGGGTTGGGTATTTCAATTCAGATGCATCAGCTAGCTATCTAAAGCCATGAAACTGGATGAGATCAATAGGCAAGTGAATAAAGCTGGAGATGGGCCAAGAACTAAGGACCAGGAAAACAGACCAGTGACCAGTGATGTAAGGGGAAAACCAATGGAACACATCTGGAAGCCAGGACAAGAAAGTATATCTAAAAGAAGGAAGTGATCGATGTTTACAAACATTGCCAATAGGTCACGCAAGATGAGGATTGAGAACTGATTTGGCAATATAAAGATTACTGCTGACTTGACAAGAGCTGTTTGGGTGGGGTGGTGAGAGTGGTGGAGGAAGCCTAACTGTGCCGAGTTTAAGAAATAATAGGAGAAAACTTTGAAAAAGTAAGAATAGATGTTTTTTCAAGAAGCCTTGCTATAAAGGAAAGAAAAGAAATGAAGTGGTAGCTTCATGAGAAGTGGAGTTCCATGAAGGCTTTTTGATGTAGAAGAAAGTAGTGTATGATTGAGTGTTGATATTATATGTGTCAAACTCCTGGAACACTGCTTGTCACTTGGTAACTAATATTATCTGTGTTCCCTATGAACCCATTCTTGCACTGGGAAATCTTGACTGTCAAAAAGTATTTATGTATTGATACTTCCCAACATATAAGTGCCTGTGAATATAAATAACAAAGTTGGCCTATGTCTGAGAGAGATGGGGGAGCTCAACTAGAAAGAAGTCTTTCCCTATTTGGGGGAAACAACTTTTTTACTACATTCAAGATAGTCACATATTTCAAGACAAAATACTAAAGAGAGTTACCAATGTTCCCCTCTAACCACTTTGGAGTCATTGCACCTGCACCAAGAGACGCATACTCTCCCTGAAATGCCTCACTCTCTCCTTGATACAACACAAACACCTTTTCCCGGAGAAACAACGTCATGGTGATGCTTACGCATATATCCTTAGCTTAGGACTTCCTACACTCTTCAAATCTATTCAATTCACACTCCAGTTGGAATATTATGGAAAGGAGAAAAGGAGAGAGACTAGAAGAAATCCTAGAACTAGAGGGAAAGGAATTGGACTAAGTAAGAAGAAGAGGTCTATATGAGTGACAGTAGGTGATCACCTGAATGGAAAGGAATACTCCATTTTCTGGGAGGTGCACCTTGATTTTTCTCTTGGGAACTATTGCTCCACTATTGCCCACAGGCTTGATGGAATGTAGATCTAATTGTTGTGCTCCCTTTTGGCAATCTGTAGGCAAAAGAACCAGCGTGGACTAATCAACTCTTCCTCTTGAAGGAAGTGGCGCCAGGAGGGGAAAGGGCTGCTATCGTCTCCTTGCCGTACAAATTCCCTTAAGAGATAGTCTGTTGGGTTCTGCTTCCCAGACTCAGGCCTCATCTTCAGACAGTATGCTCTACTATGACGGTACCCATTGTTCACAGTTATCGGTTCCCTTTGGCCGGTATCCATGCTGCACCTGTTGTGAAGGGTTTTGAGTATAACTTCTAGGTTTTCCTGGTCCCTGTCTATTCCAAAGTATATAAAGGTTTCTCAACTCTTCCTTTATATCTGTCAGTTATTATAGATCTTAAAAATCAATTCCCCTTTCTTCCTTTTGTTTTCTTTTTGAATTAAGTTAAGCACAACTACTTGCCCTGTATTTACAACTGAAGAAGGCTGGAAAGTCTGGGAACCTAATTGCTACCGTAGACTTTCAAAATGACTTCCTTTAATACACCTATAAGTAGGTTGGGATCTACCCTTGTATGCAATCTTTAGCTCCTTCTACTCCTTTTACACACTGACTTGGCTTGATATAATCTCTCACTATTGGATAACAATTGAAATTATTTGTGAATAATGAGGAGCTGCTCCTCCTGCTCACCAAGTCCTCAATGACATGGCAACACATTCATGCTTAACACTCTGTTCCCTTATTTTTTCTTGGAACCAACAATCATTATAAAATAAATAGCACTGAGACACTTAATACGAACATAGAAAGATTCTTAAAATCTTTTGTATATTCTAGACAGGCATTTGGCAGAAAATAAAGATCCTTTGTCTATTAAAAAATTCTTTTTAATATATAAAATGGAAATTAGTTATCAAGATGCTACTCTCAAGAGCCTTTTGCTCTTGGCTATGAAACCTTCATCTGAAAGCCTTTTCCTTTGAATTCCCTGCCACAGTTTTATGGGATGCTCAATGTAAACAGATGCCTCATATAAATTTCATTTTTATAGGTAGCTAATATACTAATATCCTACAGGGATAATTTAAGCTCCCAGGTGTCCAGGTTTAACTAGGCTACAAAGAAAATTTAGCCAAGGACAATAGGACGAACCACCTAACTTATAAATGTCACGGCTCTTTCATGAGCCACAAGGATTTCAGCAAACTTCAAAATAATGTCACACAAAGAACAATCTGGCTAGGAAAGAGACTCCATTAACTGAGGTGAATCACATTTATAGATTATGTTGGTGGAATTTAGAAGCAGGAAATCCTTGTATATGTTATTTATATACATAGTTCCACATTGAAACTTGGAATAGTAAAATGTCTCATAATGAGATGGCATCAAAACACCACCCTTTCTACCAGGGTTGCTATATGCTGAGACTATAGGACAGGATCCATGCTATTAGAGAGTACAAAATACAGAAAATAGATCAACAACAGTTACTACACACACACACACACACACGTAATAATTCTGAGTGTAGTAAAGTTCCTGTTGAGAAGAAATTTAAACCTTTGCAGAAGAAGTGACCAGACAAGTTTTATACCCAGAAATTAATTGGAAGCAGATCTTGACTCTTCCCTAAATATAAAAGTGGCTGTGGTTACTTATTCAAACATAAAGCTGGGAGTCACCCCAGCTTTTATAGCTTCCTCCCCAGTACAACACAGAACACTAAGCTCAGAACTGGAAAGGAGGCTGGTACACTGGCTTAAAGAGCATGAAGCTTTCTGGAAGAAAATAGTTTATTTTAAAGGTTGAATATTACAAGAACCTCTACAAATAATTAGCTTAGCAACTGAGGTCTGTAAAAACAAAAGTGATGGGTATGGGAAGTTGGATTGAGGACAGACATAACGTCTGGAATTAGTAACTCATAAGGTTTCCTGTAGCATCTTTCCACAGCTAGAGATTCCTTAGGTATGGAAGTGGCTTTGGGGCTGTGATCCAGTCTGCGAGTGTGAACTAATGAGCTGTAACCCTAATATGAAAGCACGGGACAGTACTGCACTGCAGTGGGAGGCAAGCGAGTGAGAAGGTTTCAACTAGCAGACAACGTGGCTGCAGCATAAGTAAAATATCTGGTAAAAAAGGGACCAACAGAGGTCCAAAAGTCTCCTCCAGTGCTCTCCAAGGTTTGATTTGGAAGCAAGATGAACTCTTTCAAGAGTTTAACTCCCAGGAAATCTTGACAATTTGGGAGTGCAGTTAGCCTGGGGAACAATAGCTGGATTTTCTTCTAACCTCGTGTGAGAGCTAATTTTACGTATCAGTTGTCTAGGCTGTGGTGCTCAGCTGTTTGCTCAAACATGAGCCTAGCTGTTGCTATGAAGGTATTTTGTAGATGTGATAAACATTTACAATCAGTTGACTTTAAATAAAGGAGATTACCCCACAACATTAGTGGGCCTCAGCTAATTAGTTGAAGGCCTTAAGAGCAAAAACTGAGGTTTGCTGGAGAAGTGCTTCTGCCTCAGGACTGTAATACAAAAATTCTGCCTGAGTTTCCAGCAGCTGGCCTACCCTGTGAACTTCAGAAATGCCAGTCCCCACAATCATGCCAATCTCTCTCTCTCTCTCTCTCTCTCTCTCTCTCTCTCTCTCTCCATTCTCTCCCTCTCCCTCTGTCTCTGTCTGTTTCTCTCTCTCTTTCTCTCTCGCTCTCTCCCTTTCTGTCTGTTTCTCTCTATATATATTTTTTCTTCTTCTTTTTTTTCCTGAGTAGCCCTCTGTCTTTTCTCTTTGGGTTCTAGATCTCTCTGTCTCTCTCTCTCTCTGTCTCTCTCTCTCTCTGTCTCTCTCTGTCTCTCTCTGTCTCTCTCTGTCTCTCTCTGTCTCTCTCTCTCTGTCTCTCTGTCTCTCTCTCTCTCTCTCTCTCTCTCTCTCTCTCTCTATATATATATATATATATATATATATATATATATATATATATATATACATATATACATATATTTGTTTCTCAAGAGAACCTTGACTGATAAACCCGGGCAGATGAATGCTTGAATGATTATTTGGATAAAAGCAAAATATATGACTAAGTATGTACCCCCAGCTGGTGAGACAGTCCTTTTTGATTACATACTTATACAACTTGATAAATATAGACTTATATTGTTCTATTACTATATTGCTTAAGGACTCACATGGAGTTAAAATGATTTACAAAGAATTGCACATTTTTTCAATATCAGCATCACTCCTTTTTTGTAAGTAACAGTCCTCATTTCTCTCTTTTTAAGTATGATTTCTGTAAATTATCTTTCTAGCACTATTTTCTACTCAAAATGAAACTATAAGAAAGGGGAATCCCAGGCAGGCTGTTCTTGTATCATATATTCAAATAACCCCAGGGCTTTGGCAGAATTCCTAAATTTTCTTTAGGTTTCAGAGACAGGTAGGCAGGTACTCAAAAAAATCTGGGGCAAGTGAGTCTAGTGCATAAGCTGAGAACTCCAGGACCCAAACAGAAAATACAGAGTGCTCTTCACTTGAAGAGAAGGAAAAGCCAAAGAGCAAAACTAAAGAGACCAGAGACCTTAAATCAAATTCATTCATTCCCTCAAACACACCACACACACACACACACACACACACACACACACACACACACACGTCTATACTTTCTGTCATGGGAGTGGTGGTACATAGCCTATGCCCTCAAGAGATTTAAAGGATGTATTCTGGTCCCAGTTTATACATGAGAAACTAAATTTAAGAACGACCAGAAATGTGGTGCTCCTACCACATAAGTAAGAGAAGTATGAAAATAACTGTAACACAAGAGGGAAATTGTGAGGTCTCATTCATGTGGAAGAGAAGCAGTTGACGAGACTGCCTGTAGATGAGCCATAATAAAGTTCTCTGGAATCCTAAGAAGCAATGATGCCTGCAGACGGAAGATGGATATCCCCAAATCAGGGCCAGATTAAGATCATTAAAGGCCCTAATCCCCAAGGAGATTATGTGTGGTGCCCTTCATCACTACCATTTATAAATTTTTTTTAAATAGTACTTAATTTTTTAAAAAAATTAAAAGAAATCCAGTGCAGTTCTGATTGTTTCCCCATGATAATCACTTTACTGTTTTTCTTGAATGACAAAAACCATTTTGGGGAAATGCTCCTGTTTTGCTGGTTCACTAAATTCATTCTTGGTCTACCTACACCAGGAAGCATACAGTTTTATTGGCACACAGCCACACCTGTTCATCTGTGCATCATCTATGACTGCCTTCTGACCACAGTGGCAGAGCTGAGTAGATGCAACAGAGACTGATGGCCTGCAAAGCCTAAAATATTCACCGTCTGGACTTATGTATATAGAAAAAGTTTCTCAGCTCTTCATCTACAGAGTAATTCAGCACAGATATAGAAAATGCAAGAAAGGTGTACAGGGGGTATGCCCTTACCTGGGAAAATAGGCTGACAATCTCCTAAGAAGCTTTCCAGAACGACAATTAGTTAGTTACTTAGTTAGTCTACCTTTATGGACACAACGTCCCTATCTAGTCTACCTCTTGAGACCAGATCCCCCAAGGCTGGACAGGAAATTGACTCAAGATTATGAAGTTGATGTGTATGCAAATTATGTCACATTTATCAGACCACTGGCCACATGACCATCCCATCTCCACTCCACCCCTACAGAGACAATCATAGTCAAATTGATGATCAGAATGTTGCTTGATAAACAGAATCAGAAGGAGGAGCTGAAGTGACTTGTAATGGCAGCAGATGGAGAGAACTTAAAGCAGCCAACTTATCCAGAGGTAGCCTTGTTAATGAAGCGAGAATTTCAGCGCTCAGGGGCTCCTTCACAGGGCATGGATAGGATACGCACTGATAGTGTTTGCTCTCTAATCTTCCATTTACTGTTTTGCCAGCCTTCCGTCTTATGATACATTCTTTCATTGGAAATCTGAATCTATTCAGTAAGGCTGTGGTCAAGTTTTGCAAGCCTAGTCTCCCATTTATTCTCTTTCTTTAGGTCAAGATTTGTTCTCAACCATTGCTTTTCTTCCTTAATTTTCAAGGGCGTCTCTCTGCCGTCTTCAAGTTCAATTCAGAGGAGTTGACGGTAAATATACATATATATTTTTTGGCTTTTTTATTCACACCAGCTCAGAGTAGATCATGCTATCCTCATTGTCATGCGTCTCACCATGTGAGTAATTACTTCCTCAGGAACTCATTTGGTGCCACAAGCATGTGTTCACCTATTCAGGAATGTAGACAAAGAGCTCATTCAGAGGCCCTAAAACCTTATCAAATCCTGATTTATACAGGTAACCACATCAATAAACACATCAAAATCCTGCCGGGTAGTGACAGTCACTAAATAAAACTGAACGTGTCTTTCCTGACTGACTCTGATTTGGAATATACAGCTCTCTTTCTAACACCTTTTGGACTGGAGCACTTGTGCGCTTGTGGCCAAGCTCTCAGCCCTGCTGACCACATCCATTCTACTTTGTAAGGCATATTGCACCAGGGTTATTGGGAGTTCTCAGTCATTTCCTTGTCCATGTGGTTAATAACTTAGTGTAACACTGAACTGATCATTTATTAGTGGCCTACTGCTTTTTATTATGTTGACCTGGGGCAGTTTAGGCTAATGGTGCTCTTTGAAGAAATGTTTGCATGGCAAAAAGGTTAATCCTTTTAAACCCTTTGAAAGATGGAAGAAAGAGCAGTAACATTTTAAAAGCCAGATATTGTGTTATGTACTTTCCACATAAAGTATGTATTTTAAACCTTAAAGCACATACCTATTTCTAGATGAAAGTTTAGGCTTAGATATGTTAAGTATTTTGTTCAAGTTCTTTTTGCCAGTAAGTGGTGAATCCAGGAACATAAACTCAAATCTCCCTTCCTCCATGGTCTGGTCTTGTTTCATCACACTGTGTTGCCTCCTTCCTCTAACATTAGTAAGCTCGTAGGATTGGTAGCTCTTGAAGCCACTGACACATTATCATGAAAAGTACTTGGTTTAGAATTTAGTTTTGTTTTTAGGGTTCATAAATTTACCATCACATCCACAGCCAGGTCAAATACTTTCTGGAATGAGGTGGAGATCAACAACATAAATAAATGAACATTTCCATTATCTTCCCACAATCCTAGCTTCTGAATAGTCACCAACGAACATCAGTTACAATCAACGTTCATTCAAATAATGCCCCAGATATTGGTCGAGCACCTACTATGGGCCAACCACTGGTGCTGAGTTTTATGAAAGATTCTTGAGTAGATGGACCTAATGGCCAAACACACTAGCTACACAATGGCCAGGGAGCCCAAATATTGGGATGAACCATACAGGGTTTTGAAGATTTTGAAAAAGATACATTTTTTTTTTTTTTTAATCACTGAGTTTTCTTTTGTTTCGTTTTTTTTTTTTTTGGTTTTGTTTGTTTGTATTTTTATGTGTAGAAACAGCAGCCAAGCACCAGTGTGTGATTAAAACTCTGTGAACTGCACAGATAATTTGCCCTTTATTCAGAGCAGCTGACACCAAACCTGCCTAACTAAGAAATCCTGTTTGGTAGTGAATGCTCACGCTTGCCAAATCACAAACACTCAACATTTCCAGTCAAAAGAGTCAAGCTGACCCTGGCAGTGACATCAGCACTTGATGATATCTCCGCTGCCCTTCTTGGAAGCTTTCTTTCTATCTACTGACGTACTTCATGGGTGTGGCAGCTAGTAACACCTACAACATACCAGAATGTGAAATAATTTAGATACGAAGTAGGGATACTGACTAGGGAGAAATTAGGAAGTTGTATCTTCTTCTACTAAATGGGAATGGTACCCCTGTCTTAGAGGGGGATTGGAACATAAATAAAATAAGGTTGGTATAGTGTTTATTCATTTAACAAAAATTTATCAGACACTTACTACAAACCAAGTACTGTGCCAGGCACTGGGGATAGAAGAGTAAACAAAACAAACTCTACCCATGCTCTCATAGGTCTTTATGTGTAGTGGGGCAAACAGACATTAAATGACTAGTCATAGAATGAGCTAAGCAATTAACATTTGTCAAATGTTATAAAGAGTGCTATAAAGTGCAGAGAGCTATAGGGTATATAAAGAAAGCTCCCTGAGGAAGGCTGAATAATCCCCCCCTCCCAAAGATGTCCATGTCTTCATCCCCAGAACCTGTGACTGTGTTACTGTACATGGCCACAAGGCCTTTGCAGATATGATTAAGTTAAAGAGCTTGAGATGGACAGGTTATCCTGGATTATCTAGGTGGGCCCAATATAATCACAAGGGGCCTTAAAAATGAAAGAAGAACAAGAGGGATGTTTGAGTGCAGAAGAGGAGGTTGGAGTGATATAAGAATGACTCAACTTGCCATTACTGGCTTTGAAGATGTGGGGGAGGGCCGTGAGCTAAGAAATCAGGGTAGCTTCTGGAAGCTAAAAAAGGCAAGAAAACACGCTTAGAGCCTGCAGAAATGAAAGAAGACTACTGACACCTGGATTTTAGCTCAGTGAGATCTGCGTCAGACTTGTGACCTACAGAACTGTAAGACAGTAAATTACTGTCTGTTATTTTTAAGACACTCAGTTTGTGGTAATTTGTTACAGCAGCCATAGAAAACTAACACAGTCCTAAGCTTAATATGGGGAGGGAGGGATCAGAGAAAGCCTTTTTGAGGAGTTCAACTGAGACTCGACGGGGAAGTTGGAGTTAGAGTGCCTGGCCCAATAATTTCTGCCCCTTTCTCCTCATGTCATACCCCTCCACCTGGCACTTATGCCTATGGCTTCCTCTGGTGGATGCTGTCTTTTCCTGAGACAGCTGGTCTAAGGGGTCCCATTCCTGACAGACTCCATGAGGCCAGGTAGCTCAGAGTAGGGCCTCTTGCCACCATGCATCCATAGTGCAGTCTTTCAACAAGTACTTATTGAGCACCTACTAGCGCCAGGGACCTTTCTAGGTGCTAAGTGAATAGCAGCAAACAAAAGAGTCAATGTTCTTATTGGTAGAGAATAACAGTGGCTCATCTTTATGCAACAGATCGACTCTATTTGATCATAATTGTTTCGAAAAGCAGACACAAACAAATTGATGTCATCTTAAAAAGTGCTATCGTCTTAAAAAGTGCTAAGAAACAAGAAGCTTGGTCCAAGAGAGACCCCATAAAAGCATTTTAAACTCCTGTCTAGATGGTCAGAAGACTCAATTGACTTGGCTGTCTCCTGTTCCTTTTTACAATAGTATAGCAATGTTAACGGCAGCAAGAGATCGAGTCACAACTCTGACTCTAGGAATATCCAATTCTAGACACACATTGGACCTGTGGACTTAAGAATAGAGTAGGTTCCTCCTCAAATCCTAGTGATAAGACTTAAGAATAGATTTTATTTTAGATCTGAAAAGTGAGACGCTCAGAGATACCAAAAACAAGTGGCACCAAACAAAATGGTTCGGCATAAACCATTACATACTACGCAAAAATTAAAACGTATTTTGTAGCAAAACAAATTCATTGCAATTTCTAATAATTTGGAAGGGAGAAGTTGTTTTGATTTGTACTTATTTGTTTTATTTTCAAATCATAAAAGTAATACTGGTGTAGCACAGGAATGTGTTCTACTAAACAGACCCTCCAAATACCTACCCGAAATTGAAGAAAGCATCCCACCCCACTGCAGAAAAGCCAAGGGAAACCTGAGACCTTGGTGGAGCGTGTCCTCATCAGACCTTTTAAAGCATGTGGTAATCATGCATAATGAAGGAGAATTCTGAAGTAGCTTCAACTGCCTATTGGTTTGAGAAGGTGACCTGCCAGTCCCTGGATATTTGGGTGGGAGACATTAATCAAGCATTCCTTTGTCAGTGTTAGTTAAATATAGTTAAATGATCCTATCTGCCTGGGCTGTTTAGACCTGTCAGAAGTAATCTGCCCCTTCATGAGGATTGCCAAACAGGTTTTCATCCCAAGTGACTCAGTCATTTCTTCCTGTTTAAATACAAATCTTACTTACCTCTGTAAGTCCTAGCTCACCCTTAAAAACTCCACATGTGCTTAACGTGCCACAATGCATAAAGTGGTGAACTGTAATGGATTCTTCTCATTTCTCTAAATACTACGGCCAGAAAGCGGCCAGATTTTCCTCCAGAGTTGGGAAAAGTAGAAAGTAAATGGAGGGCAAACCACTGAGACAGCGTGTAGGGATTCTCAAGCTTAATTTTAAGGATATACTTGAATGACTTTTTATCCTTGTTCACCAGAACCTACACCAGGAAAGCAGGCATTATGCAAACAAGCAATGTGCAAATAATAGGTCAAAAAGCATAGTTTAAAATTTTCTGTTTTTTTATGACACGATGAAGATTTATAATCTAGATGACAAAATTAAAATTCCTTCTCGTGGACAAGTACTTTTAAATTTGGAACAAAGAACTGAGAGCCATTCCTTTCCTTGTCACAGAAGCATCATTTGGCATTTTGAAAGCCACTGAATTGGTTTGCCTATGTTCCCTCCTCTTTGGTGCTAGGATATTTGGACAATGGGACTGCAGCAAGAGGCAGCATTGTGGCTCCAGCAGCAAGAATTGGCAACTTTCTACCCAGAATTGGCTTCTGAATGTAAGAGCCTTGGAAAAGTTCATACTCTTTCACTCCATAATTGCTCTTCTAGGAATTTCTTCTAATGGACTGTTTGGCAATACAAAGTAAGATTTAAATGCAAAGATGTTCATCCCAGTTTTATTTATAACTGAGAGAAAAAGTGAATGTAAAATAAAAGAACACAGAAACATATTCAACCAGAAGTGGGTGGTTAAATTGATTACGGTGAATCCACAGAAAAGGAATATTCTGTAGCCATCAATAATTGTTCATAAGAAGTTTTAAGAACCAAAGAAATTTGTTTTTACTCATCACACTTTTTTGTACTTCTTTCTAGTTTTTCTACAAAGATTGGGATTTCTCTTGGTGATCAGGGGACAGGAAATATCTGAAGCTGACCATAAGAGCACTGACATGTACACAATGGACAACACTGAAGAAGGCTTCTTTTTTATAAACAGGTACACACAAGACTCAGTATTTATTATTACTCAACCAACTCTTTATCACTCAAATATCTTTTATATCTGGCTACATTTAAGCACCACCAACTAGAATTGCCTCTCATATTCTTCTGCCTGTTCTTCGTTGAAAAAAGGTGATTGCAAATTTATGTTAGCCTCTTGGATAAAAAAGATCTTCCATAACTATTTTGTTAAACAAGTCCTTTACTTCATGGACTGACTTATACTGGAAGACACCCTCTCATTAGTTAGAGCTTATACATATAAAAGGAAAATTTGCATTTATATTCTCACAAAGTGCCATTGAGCTGAGAATCTTATTTCAGTTAAACACACTTTCCTTTTTACTGTAGTGTTTATCATGCCTTTCTTAACAGATTATAAGCTTGTCTTTGAATTGCTCATATTGCCTAGAAGATTTTGAGTTGGTATATTTCAATACATCCTGCCAAACAAATAAAAGAAAGAAGACCCTATATCAGTGAGCATCCATCTTTTTTTTTTTTGCCTCAAGAAACATTGTTTAAATTACATCTTATGCTGCACCTCAGTATTTTAAATAAGTTCAAGAGGAGCTGGTTTGATTAAAGTGGATATGGGGAAGGACTAAATCTTAGAGTGACCATACAATTTATCGAGCAAACTGGGACATTCTTAGGAATGAAAGGAGACACTATTAATAATTGCAACAGGGCAATGTATTTTACAGATCATTTCTTTCTGCTTTAAGATCACAAGTTCAAATTGCCCAGAAGCAGTAAAGAAGATGATTGGGAACTGGCTACATAAAATGGAAACTCCAATATGGGACATGGGGGAAAAGATACTATAACGAAAGTCCAGAGCCAAACACTAAACTGGACAAAAATATATTTGCAAAACACAGACAGTGGGCTAATTTGGTCAATTTAGAAAGTGCTTGAACAAAACAATGAGGAAAAGATGAACCTCCCCACAATGAGCAAAGAATAGCTGCATAGGCAGCTTATAGGGAGTAATATATAAATGGCAATCATCAAGAAAAATCCAAAATAATTCTTTCATTCACAATCAAAAGAATATAAATCAAAACCAAAAAAAGGTAAAATAAAATAAAATAAGGAAGCAAATGTTAGCCTGAGGATTCCTTATATTAGTTAGCCTACAGGAAAGCAGTCATACTTAACACTGATGATAAACATATTAACAGGTTAAAACGTTGTGGACAATAGCTATTAAAATGAAACCACATATTGTCTTTGAACTGACAATTACACAGGTAAAAATTGACTTGATGTTTACAAAAGCTAGCATATATACAAGTAACATGAACCATAGTCTGTCATAGCAAGAAGAAAAGTGGAAACAACCTAAATGTCTATCATTTAGGATGGGATTAAACAGGTGTATGGATTAGGATACCTATATGATAGAAGGCTGTGCAGCCAATAAAATAAAACTAGTAGTTTTGTATGTTCTAATTAAGAAAAATCTCGAAGGCAGGTCATTAAGGCAAACAAAAAAAAACACAGGGTCAGAACACTGTATATAATATGGCTTTTATTCCGTTCGTTGTTAAGAGGTTACTTATAAGTGTTATGCATATGTGGGTTTTTTAGGATCACACCAGAGACCATGACAAGTGGTTGTCTGTGTTAGAGGGATTGGGTGAAGGAGTGGGGGTAGGGGTGTCTTTTAGTCTCTGTTTTGTATCTTTCTGCCTTAATTTTCTAAATATGTTCATGTGCTCCAATTATGCATGTTTAAAATGGCGACAGAGGTTATCTGTGTGATTCCATTATCAAAATAAATATTATAAATGTGTGGGGAAAACAAAACAGGAAGCCCTAGTTAAGAGATATTCCAAGCTTGCAAAATCATACCACCTCTATTAACTATGAAAGAGTTTCAAACATGAATGTCTTCCTTTGCAAAATATTTAGCATTTGAGCTATCCATTCACCCAAATGCTTATTACAATATTGGAGTTACAAAGGACGTCTTTCCTGGCCCTCAAGTAAGAGTGAAAGAAATATATACAAGGGGTTGTGGGAGCAGAGAATATGTCTACGATGGATGTCAACATATTTAAAAAAGAATCCCATTTTCATTCCTGGCTCTTGTGAAATAGGAGAGGCCACTCTTCCTAAGGAGCCTTCCCTGATATCATTCTCTTATAGCATGAAAGCTACAGTTTTACATGAGACCAAAATATCAATGCCTTGACTTACTGCATCCTTCAGAAAAGATGCATGGCTGGGGTAGGTTGAAGTTAGAACTAGAAGTAGAGACCTTCTCCACCTACACAGTGGGGATCTTCTAGAAACCTACAGGAAGACCAGTGTCCTCCCAGAAGCTAGTATAGGTCACCAGTGGACCTTATTATATTCTGTTCTCAGTCAGGTCAAGCCTAGTTAAATGGATACTGTAGAATGGATGCTGTAGAATGTCACCAGAGTCAAATGTAATAAAAATGAATTTTCCAGAAGAGTTTGTGTATTCATCATCATCCTTCCTGACTCTCTTACCATCATTTAAAGAAAGGACTGGTTTCTACACAGTCAAGTGAACGTGAAAGTCTATGAAAAGGACTCAGCTGAAATTTCATTCAGCACTTAGAACTTTCTGCACTGATGAAATATTTTACATCCAGTGTTGTCCTGACAGGCAGCCATTAATTACTACTGATCACTTGGTATGTGGCAACTGTGATGAAGGAACTGAATTTTTAATTTTATCTACTTTAGTTCATTTACATTTAAACAGACACGAGGTTACCATATTGGATACCCCAGTTCTAGCCAAAGTCATCCAAGAAACATTTATTGGTAAATGGAATCAAAAGGAGAGGAAATAGAGGGAGAAGTAATGATACAAAATCACAAAAATGTTTAGAGTTGGAAAAACCTTTGAGACTCTCTAATCCAATTCATTTATTTTCCACAGATGAGTAAAGTGTGACCCAGAGACATTAAGCATTTCGCTAAGGTCACACAGTCTAGTAAGAAACCAGATATAAATCCCACCTTTTAATGAATGTTAAGCCTAGTCATGGTGTTAAAACAACTGCACAGAATTGAGTCAAACTAGGGGAAAATGATTTTCTTTGTATTCTTTGTGAAGTCTATATGAGGTAAGGAACAAGTGGTAAACAGTATTAGGCAGAATGGGCTCTCCTTGCCTCTTACTAAATCTGTATCAGTAAGAAATAGGTAAAATTCCCACAAGGCAGGGACATAAGGAAGTATAAAGCTAATCTGCTAGTTAATTCCATGGCCTCCTGTTAGGGAAACACCAAGCACCTTGGAATTGTTTTGATGTCCCAATTCTGTTATTAAAAAAAAAATCTGACTCCAAATTACAGTATTCCCTACCCTATGACTTCCTTCCCAACCTGTACCCGGGAATGGGGAGAGTCTTGTATACCTCCCTCACAGAGAAGCTCTTCTGTTTAATTAGGTTAATAGGTTACAGATAGGTTAATTAGGTTAAATCCTGGGCAGACTGAAAGTGCTTTCTAATTGCTGCTGCCATGGCATTACCTGGAGCTGAGATGGATCTTTAGCATACACTACTCTCTGTTCTTCTCAGAGGCGTATTTAAACAAGGTACATGGTGGGGACATACACACAGGGCACTGTCATTCCCCTAAACTCTTTGGCAAAGGCATTTTGAAAAAAATACTCTCTGCCTTATAAATGATTTCTTTCAGGTTTCCAGTGAAACAAGTCATTTAAAAAAAGAATTTTTTTTTTTTTTTTGACAAATGAAAGGGGAAAAAAAATGCCTTTTCAAATCCAGGGCACTTGAAAGTTTCATTTTCCTGTTTTAATTTGCTTCAGCGTTTCAAGGGAATAATAATAGTTTTTTAATGCCAAAGGTGGCTTTCATCACTCAAAGCCCTCTAATTTCCTCCCATATTGCAAGTAATGTGTTAATAGTTCCAAAATGAAATATTACCTAAAACACAACTTGGTAATTTTCCTCACAGTTCAAAGTTATTTGAAAATGAAGCATCACCTTTCACAAATATTTACTTTTCCACAACGGAAGATGCTGCAAATTATCTACAGTAGCTTCCATTCTCTTCTTTTTTAGTGCCATCTTTGAAACTTCTGTTGGGAAAAAAGAAATGAATGGGGAAAAGAAAAAACACCTCCCCCTTCCCTTCCCTGTTCTAATATCAGGTTCCATGTAAGGACCTGAACTCCAATTTTAAAATTAGATAATGTTCATATACACAATAAATATATATATATTTATATATATATATATATTTTTTTTTTTTTTGAAAGAGAAAAGCTCGGTATTTGTGGTCTCATTATAGAATACACACACCAAAGAAAGGATGTGCACAGAGGCCATAGAGAATTTCAAAGATTTATTTATGATGTATTACTGTAATTTTTAATTTAGACATGCAAATTTTTTAATTTGCACCGACTGCTTTGCCTTAATGGTTTTGATTAATACTTGGAGGTAGTGTTTGTGAAAGAGATTTATACTGTGATTCATCTGCAAAATAATCAAATCATTACCAGCTAATGACAAAGCTGTGAAAAATGATATAGATATTGTGTAACTTCCAGCTATGGCTGAGCACGTGGAGGTACCCAATCCTTCCAGCAAATGTGGACTTGTGTTAATAACTGCTGGGAAGTTCGCTCTAGGTCCACTCTAATTTGGCAACAAAAAACATTGATCTTAATAAAGCTGTCTGATAAAAGGAGCAGTGATTAACATCCCGAACCCTCTATTCTGTAACTCATGCCAAGGTCCTTTTTTTTTTTTTTCCAGGAATGAAATTCCACTGCACTTCCTGCTTATCGCTCCATCTCACCTCAGCCCTCTGTGAGTTTCCAGATAAGGTTGTAGACAATCTAAGGGCGGGGGCTGGGGGGGTGAGGGCGGTGCGGGTGGAGCAGTGCTGGTGGCTGCAGGTGGCAGTTGCCCCGGGGAGAAAAGCACAGCGCATTGAATTCCCAGAGTCTGAACCCCTTCCAGAACCAACGCCCATTCCTTCCAGAACTCAGAGACACCTTTTCTAGTGGATCCTTCCTGCCTGGATTCCACCATTCAGGATTGAATGACTTGCTTTCTTCCTAATCCTAACAGTTAGCAATGGTAGAGGAGAAAGCTGCAGAGCATGTCCAGAGTCAGCAGAACAAACTCTCAAATGGTATCAGGAAACAGAAGAGGGCAGGAAGCAGAAACCCACAGATAATCCCCAAATCTCATGAAAGTCGCTCCTTATGACAAGGTCCTCTGCCACCTTTCCCACCCAAGTGGCCAACGTGAGACAAATGGCAGATTTGGATTTTTACCTCCTTTCTGGCTGCCCCTTTCCAACTAAATAATAAAAATTAATGTTTCTTGAGGTCTTACTGTGTGCCAGACATTATGCTAAGGCATTCTACACCCACTTTTTCATTAATGCTCACCATTAATCTATGAAGTAGGTATTATTAGTAGTATTACTCTCATTTTACAGATACGTACACTTTACAGAGAGGTAGCTCTTTCCGAGTTAATAAAAGAAAACTGGCATTGGATGGAGGTAAGACTTATTTCTGCTTCATTTTAGCACCACAAACCCAACCCATCAAAACCACGTCCTTATCTGTCTGAAGCTTCTACTGAAGAATGATAATACCCAAAATAAGTGTAGTCAGAAGAGAGATGGGATGAGGTTACATTTTTGTTTTTAAATAAGCATTTTTAAAAGCTTGGACCAGACACAGTTAACACGGAAGCGATCATATTTTAAGCCATTATCAAGAAATTCAGCCCCTTTTTGTTTCAGTCCTCACAAAGGAAAAGCCCAGTGAGTTGATAATCATTAATATTTCATTGAAAACCAATCCATATTTTCTGTGACGGTGACATGGACACTCCACTTCATCAGAAAGCCATTTTACAAAATTAGAAAAAGCAAGGCACCATTCTGGAAAGCACAAGCTGAGACTACTTATCATTATTATTTATTACTTATTGGGTGCCAACTTGAGTCCCCGCTGTAGAGAGGGAGTTACGAAAGCATTGTACGGAAGCAGACGGTCCCTGTTCAGTGGGTTCACCATCCAGTTCCGATTGCATGGCTACAATGGGCCCTGCGTCTGTAATTACCGGTAACTGTAACTGCCATGGAACCACAAAAGGAAGATCAGAACTTTCTATCACTTTTCTAGACAGAAAGACAAATGAGAAGGGAAGCAATAAGTATAATTAATTTCAACCAGAGCTGGAAGAGGGAAACTTTCAGCTGTAGTACCCTACACAGCATTTATCAGGAGAGCTTCTCACCTGGCAGAGCCAGACCCACTGATTCACACATGTAAAATAGGCGGCCATTTCAAAATGAACGAGGAGAGGAATGTAAACATAATATGGCTTTTATAGCATTATTTCATTTTAGAGTATCTGTGAGAGAAATAAACATGCGATTTAAAATTGTGTGCATGGCCCAGGAAAAGCAGGAGGAGTTAAGCCAACAAGTTCAAAGCAAAGTTAAAATTCAAGCCGTTCAGAATGAGCCCACACAATAAGCCTTTGGACAGATGGGCATCTTGTGCGATTCAACCCAAGATATAGTACAAGTAATGAGGCTGAGTCCTTAAGGAAAGGGAAATACACTCTCAGAGGTAAACTTGCATTCAAGTCGTCAGGATTTAGCTGAATAATTCCCTCTAATGCTTAGACAAATAATGCTCCTAAATTCTCGGGAATTAAACCACATCTTCACCCTCCTGCATTCAGGAGTGTCTAAAGACTGGACTGAGCTAATTGTGGGGCAAATTAAATCCAAAATTTGTTCATCACAATCATTTCAAAGAACTGGAGATGCTCCCTGTCCATCCATATGTGAGAAAAGGGACAAAATGTAACTATAGGTAACCTCAGAAATTTTTGAGGCAGGCTAGAGACCACAGAATTATTGTATACAGGTGTTATTATAGTAGCTATGCTTCTGCCGCCAACTGGTCACACATATTTTGGAATCCTGTCCCTGTCCAGTCACCTCAGCCTCCCTCCTCCCTCCACCATTAACAGTTAGAGTCTTGGTCATCACAAAGAACATCAGTTGTCCTTTATGCTGTTTTCCACTTCTGTCAACTCTTATACAACATTCTACAGTTTTCCACATGCATCTAAAATCCTGCAGTAGAACTTTCTGAGATAGTGGAAATGTTCTATATCTGCACTGTCCAATATGGTTGCCACAAGCCACAGTAGTTAGTGCTACTGAGGGAAAAAAATGTTTTATTTTATTTAATTTTAATCAATTTAAATTTAAATAGCCACGTATGCCTATTGACCGCCATACTGGGCAATGCAGCTCTATAGAGAGCAATGTAGATTTTACCAAAGATATGTAACGTAGATGGAGAAGTTTGCATTGCACGTACCACAAAACTCTCTTCCCCAGACTCCTTTGCAGGTAGGGGTGGCCATGTGACACAGTTGTGGCCAATAAGAGGAGAGCTGAGGGTTACTGAACACGTTTCTTTCCTTTCCTGTATAGAATCCAATTTCCAATTTGACCCTTTTGTTTTTCTTCTGCCTGAGGTATGTACATGATACCTGCGCACATGGCAACCATCTTAAGTGCAAATACCATTCATCAAGGTTGGCACAGCAGGAAGTTGGAAAGGGGCTAGTAAAACTTCCTTGAACCATTGCACTGGTCTTGGACTACCAACCTATGGATTTCTGCCGCATGGGTCAAATAAAGCACCTACTCATATAAACTGCTCTTTGCCTGTTTTTCTATGCTTGGAGCCAAACTCACTAATCCTAAGGCATATAACGAGATCCCATTATAAAAGTTTCCCACATAATGAATATCGTTGTTTCTACAAAACTAGTGTCAAGTCCAATTGTAATAGCAGTACTTACCCACTGCACCTACCCATCCTCACTCTTCTCCTTGGGGCCAGCCCTAGACAGCACTGTGAGTAGTGAGTAGACTTTATTAGATTGCCCACTCCCTCCCTCCACTTCTCTTCTCTGTGTTCTGTTTCTCTATGTTCCTGTCCATATCTAATTCTTTGTATCTTTCCTCTCTCCCCTTAGCAGTGCCTTTGTTATGATTCATTGCGATACCTCCTTAAAATTGGGGGATAGAGGGAGGGTAAACTTTGTCACAGGTCAAAAGGATTTTAATCACAAGAAGAGAGGAGATATTTGGCTATTACAAGGGTGTTCCCTTATATAAAAATGTTATTCGTAAGTAATTTTCTACCGAGTGTGTACAAAAAAAGGTTTCCCTGGTCTCACTTTTGAGATTTTGTTCATGCTTCTTTTTTCTTTTTTCTTTTTTTTTTCAGCGTCTCTTAATTGGGCATCTAGTGTGTACTAAGCCTCTGCTTGGCCATTATATGTATAGTGTTTCTTTCAATTCTCAGAACAATCCAAGGAAGTGAACCTTGGAAAGACACTTGGGGCCAAGTGTGGCCTTTTAAGAGTTTTTCAAATCCACACATTGTATCTATAGATAGCCCTTCACTAAATCTGTTGAAAATTCTTCCTCTTGTGTGTATGACAACTGGATCTATTATTTCCATTTTACAGATGAGGAAAATGAGTCTCAGAGAGCAGAAGTACTTTGTCCTAATAAAGGACAGTGGCAGGATCTCTGCTTGCAAATCAGGGCTTTTGCCAGTGGAAAGAATAGGAAGCTTGGGGTTGGTTTATTCTCCCTTGTGATCTTATCTAGTTCCAGCCACTGAAGACAAGGGGTCAGATTCTCTCCTCAAAGGAGCTCCGTTGGAGGGAAGAGGGAATAAAGGAAAACCAGGAAAAGGCCCCTGGTGGTAAGAAAAGCCAGGAAACCCCACCCTCTGGCCCTGCCAGGATGCCTGACAGAAAGGCACTTAACCTCTGCATCCTATAGGATGTCAAAGGTGTTAATAAGCTTCCTGTCCTTACAGGGAAGTTGTGAGGATTAATTCTTGTTTAAAAGCATATTGTGAGCCTGTGATGAAAGAGTCTCTTGTGTTCTTTGGTCCCCTAGTTCCTCCTCCCACAGATATGACTCATGAAAAGTAGATGGGGCAAGAAGGAGGGTGGAGAGGAAGGTGAAGACAAGCAGCTGGGAGTGAGCGGAAAACAGAATAGGATAGGACAAGAAGGGCAAGGTTGGTGGTTCTAGAATTCATAGAACGTGACCAGGAACCACTGGAAGATGATGTTCAACTGACAGCCTCTTCTCTTAGCTACTTCTCTTAGCTACAAAAATGCAACAGGGTTTTTTTTTTTTCCCGCCGTCCCATTCCAAAGAGGAGAATCAAGTATTAATTTTTCATAAGTACTTTTCAGGTGTCACATATGGTAAAGTCCTGTCTTCTGCTTTCTCCACTTCCTCTGACCTTTGGTACATCTTCCCAAATGAAAATGAAGAAGGATAGTTCACTCAGTCCTTGGCCATTTGGGTTCGGATGTGTCTCCATCTGAAATTCTTCTTACACAAGCTTTCAGAAAGTTGCACATGTTTCTACATTCTTTCCCTCCTTTTCTTTGTCTACCATGATGTCTGATTTTCCCTTTTCCTCTTTTTCCAATTTAAAAGGATGAGTGTGAAAACATAAGGACAAACCCTTTTCAGGGTCAAGGCAGCATTAGAGCATTCCAAAGTCGTGGCTAATAAAGGAATTCATGGGTGGAAAGGGAGAGACCCCAAGGGACAAAAGTGGCCTTTGAGGACTTTTCAATTCCATACACTCTATTAATAGCCCTACAATACATTTGCAGAAAATTCCTCCTCCTCCTCTTGTGTGTATGCCAATCGCATCTTTACCTGCAATAGAGAATCGTTACCCTATGGTCATACATTGTGAAACAAATATCTACCCTCCCAGACACAAGGGAAATGTGAAAAAGATGGAGAAAAGAAAGGGTCTCTTTCATCAGCCCACAGCATGACAAATACCATCTCTAGAACCGAGAGTGGAGTGGATTCATTTTTACTGTGATCCATCTGAGCAAGATAAACACACATCTAATCATTCAACAAACATTTACCAAAGATCTTCTATGTGCTGGCATACATGAGACGCTCAATAAATACTTATGAATTAAGGCACTGAGGGGCAAAGAAGAAACATCTTGTTCTTAGGAGCAAGGTGTGCATGGCCAATTTTGGGGGAAAACACAATGAATTCAGAGGCTAAAGGTTTAAGAAAGAAAGAACAGGATGCCCAAAGCAGAGGCACCTTTCTCATTTGGATGAGGAGCGTGAACCCCGGGCTTTCCTAAGGAACACTGTGTACTGTTGCTCAGTCCATGCACTGCACAAATGACTGGCCAAGCGTGAATGCATGCCAGAATTCAGCTCCCTCCACTTGCCAAACAGAGAGCCAGTGGGCCATATCTGCCCGGATGTAACATCTTTTACAAATTCACACAAAGACAGTGTACTTTGATGTAGTCTTGTTTTCCTAGCTAAAAGAACAACAACAACAAAATCCCTGCTTCAGGTTTACTCTTCATATACAGTCATGATGCTCATGTGTGGCCCAGAAGAATAGAAAATCACTACAATACAGCTCTCGACTGGTGGTTTAAGTAAAATGTTGTATCATTGATTTCTGAGTACTAAACTATCCAGAGATGTTGCCGGTGTCTTTTTAATAGACCTGCCAAAAAACATTTAATTTTTTTCATATAAAACACACCCAGAAAATTGAACAAATTTCATCAAAACGTTTAAATGCCAGAAATGATTCCAATCTAATAAAACATTAAGGCCCTGCGTTGTCTATGTTGCAAATGGGGCAGACCTCCATTAACAAAACAGTTGGAACCGCGTTTCTAATTCTTTTGCACAAAATCACCAATTTAGTTTCTGCTGGGAAACCTTTTGGAAGGGTTTGTAAATAAAGCAACCACTATCTTAAAATAAAGTTGGCCAGGAGTGTGGTTCCTTTAGAGTCTGAGAGGAATCTCCGTTGATCAAATGCTGAGGCAGGCCTATACAATCAGCTGTTATAATAGAATCTGTTGGTGTCTGCCGGCCCTCTGAGTGACAGCGGTGTGTAATCAAAGAAGCACGTCAGACGGCAAGAACATAGGACTAAGCAGTGGAATGGGAGTATTTTGGAATCTAAATGGACCTGGGCACAAAACACTTTGAAACTGCCATTTTGCAGAGCCTGATAAATGTTTCGTGCATTTGGAATCTAGAAAGGGAAGAGTAAGGAAGAAGAAAGGAGAAAGGTTCATATTTATGGAGCGCACCCTATGCTCCAGGCACAAAGGGTTTTGCACTGTGGGATCTAAACCTCATACTCACAGTATGATGTTAGGTGTATTATCCCTATTTACAGATGGGAAAACCAAATCTTGAGAGGTAAAATAACCTAGTAAGTGATAGAGCCAGAACTGAAATCCAGGTCTGTCAGTCTCTAAAGTTCAGACCCTCCCACTTCCTTTATTTCCACACGGTGGTGGAAATCAGGGGAAAACACTTCCTTCCACCTCAATCTTATATGCACTCCTCATCTGGTGTCTTCTAAATATGCAAGATGCCCTTCATCTTGTCTGCCTCATGTGCAGGAGAGAGAATCCTTCTTATTCAAAAAGTAAACTCCTGCAAAAACTAGGCTGTGTTCAATTGGACAGCCACCCAACAGCTCATTGCTCTAATCCAGTTTTGTGGACAGTAGGCCCAGGACACTGAATATGAAGTTCAAGAGCATGACCAGCCTCGCAGTCATCTGCCATGGCAACTGCCTCAGCAGCATCTTCTGTATGTTCACATTAGATGAGAGCCTGAGATGAGATACTAGCATGTATAACACCTGCAGTCACCAAACATATTAATCAGTAACGAAAGCCAGGTTCTCCCCTCTGAGCAAGGGACAAGATTTACAAGAAAGCCAGTGATGTTCTCTGAGGGGAGTAAACCCACTTTATGTAAACCTGAAAGATCAGTTAGAGTTCCCAGAATTCACCCCCAGAGTGTGCCCCTGAAGTCACCGAGTGAGGGACTGTGAGAAACAGTGTGAATGGACTCAAAACAAAACAAGACTCACCTGATTACAAGTTTCATTATGAACCTCGGGTTTTTTAGAGCTGGTGACATCACATTGCTTTGAAACGTTGGGAAGAGAGAGGGGGTTGGCATCTGTGCTGCATGGACACGTGAACTTGGCATGTCTTGCAGACCTCCCCACTGACATCACGCAAAACTCAGGCTTCATTAGCTGTCTAGGCCATTCCTGCCCTTCTTTCCCTTCAGAGGTGGTTAGCAACCAAAGAGTGGATTTTTTGTTATTTTTAAAGGCAGCTTCAGATACCACGTGGTAGCATAACCATTGTCAGTGAATGTCAGCAGTTGGAAGCTGTCAGCAGTCAAAAGGAAGCTGAGACCTGTTCCAGCCTCTAGCTCCAATAAGCAATTTGAATTTGGGGTACTAATAGCTTAACTGCTCAAAGTATGGTCCATAGATGAGCAGAAGCGGCCTCAACTGGGAGCTCGCAAAATATAGAGAATCCCAGGTTCCATCCCAACTCTAGTAGATCAGCATCTATTTTTTTTTTTCTTTTTTCTTATAAGATCCCCAGATGATTTGTATGTGGTGGAAAAATGGCAAAATAGACCAGTGGTTTTCCAAGTGTCTCCCGAGGACCAGCAACATCAGTGTCACCAGCAAGTTGTTATAAATGCAGAATCTCAGTTCTGCTGAACCGGAATTTCCATTTTAATAAATCCCTAAGTGATCTGCACCCACATTAAGGTTGGGGAAGCACTATTTCAGGGTCGAGCAGACCTGGGTTTCAGTCTTTGCACCACCATTGACAAGGTGTATGATTTTAGTACATATATTTTAGTACATAACTCTTAGAGTTTCAGTGAAATAAAACTAATAGATCCTTTTCTTAGGAAATTTAAAGGGATTAAATTAGGTCCTGTAGGTAAAGCTCTTAACCACAAGGCTAATGCATATTAAGCACTTAGTAAATAGTTGTTTTTTAGCTTTCACTGTTTGTTCCTTTGCCCCTTGTCTGTCATTCTCTACCCTAGAGATATTTCCATGAGGCCTTCCTGGGTCCCTTCCAGATTTAACATGCTCTGATCTGACAATTAGTTCATTTTTTTTTCTTCTTAAAACCGCTGAGGAGCCATTAAACCAAACCCAGTAACTGCAATAGAAACAAAACTGGATTAAGAATTAGTTCCTCTTCTACGTCCAACTTTCTTCTCTTGCAGATTTTGTTTTTTTTCTTCAATGTAGAATGGCCGCAGTGGAGGACAGAGACAACATGTCTGTTGAGCACTTTCAATATAAAAGCTCAGATACTCACACAAGGGGAAACAAAACGGTCATGGCCCTCCCCTCATGGAGTTTGCTTATTTAACTGAGGAGATCAAAAAATAAATATAAAATTGCAATTGAAATTGTAATAAGTATTATATGTATAATGAATAAGTGCCATATGAACAAGAATAAATGGATAATAGAATTTAGATGGTGGAGGTGGGGTTAGGGGAGCGAAGCTGGAGAGATGGCCTCTTAAAAAGAATGGCATGCAAGCGGAGACTTGAAAAGGAAGAATCAGAGTTAATCAGGAGAAAGAGAACCCCAGGCATAAGCAACAGCATGTGCAATGGACCTGAGCCAGCAAGTTCTTTGAGAAGTCAAGGAACCAAAAAGAAGGTGGGTGTGACTGGACCTCAGTCAGTATAGGGGCCAGTACATTGAGAAACTGGGGAGGTGGGTGGAGCCAGATCTGGGCTCCCAGGCAATTGGTTGTTCTATAATTTAGGGAGAACACAGCAAGACACCACCCCAGTAAGCTCATGAACACAAGCGGCTAAAGCAAATCTCACTACTAACTATATCCATGCATGAGCTCCTGGCACCTAGGAGGGGCTGGATAATATTTGTGATTAAGCAAAAATGAATAAATGGGTGAGACATGCAATTCAGAGGAACTGATGCTATAATAGAGGTGAAAATTATAACCCAGGAAAAATACCTTGCAAAAGAATGCAGGGTATCATTCTTCCAAATGCCCCTTCTCTCTCCTGCGTTTACAATTTTTCATGTTCTGCTGGATCTTCTTATCCACATACAAACTTACTGTAATATTTCATGTCTTTAAAAATAACCTTGTATGACCTCCACATTCCATTCCACTTACTGCCCATTTCTCTAGTATCCTTTACAGCAAAACATTGAGATGTTGGTTTTTGTTACCTCCATTTCCTCCTTTTTCATTTTCTCTCTTAAAAATAAAACACATAATATTGATACACTAAAGAATATATGGAGTGTATGCATAGATTATAAAGCTTAATGATAAGCATGGACACCCATGAGTGTTCCAATTCAACTGTTAGAACCTTATCAATTTCATTTAAGTGATTTGTATATTATTCCACCCCTGCCTGCACTAAGCAGGCAATATTAAACCTGAATTTTGTATTTATCATTCCCTTTCTTTTGTACAGTTTTGTCACAAATGCTTATAACCCTAAACAACATATATTTAATTTTACCTGACTTTTTGTACTTCATAAAAATGGAAAATCAATTCCAAATGGAATTGCCAATGTCAGCATATTTAAATATTTAGAAGAAAATATAGAACAATATCTCTTCTAAATAGTTAGAAGAAAATATAGAACAATGACTCTAAGTTAGGAAACCATGTTTTAAACAAGACACAAAAACACTGATGGTTTTTTTTAAGAAAAGACCTTTTCCCTCTATATGCATAAACCACCCTTCCACTCCTTTCCAGGTGTCACACTGCCAAGCAATTGAACCATCAGTGACTCTTCCTTTGAGTTAAACATAACCCTAACGCTGTGGAACCCCTTTAAAACACAAGGTCCTCCAGGGATAGGTAATGTATTAAGTCCCTGCTAGATGTTGGTTTTCTAGAACACAGACTCTAAGACAAAGCTTAACATGCAGGAATTTTATTAAGGAGGGCTCTTAGGATCAGCAATTGTAGGGGAAGGGAAGGAAGCAGGATTGGGACAGGGAGAAGCTGAGCTGTGATGCAGTCTCAAGGGAGGCCTCAGCCCATGCCACCAGGTTCTGAAGCTCTAATAGCCCTTCAGAGCTATTCTAAGTTGCAGTACGGAGGCCTTTATCCCCTCCTCCACCAGTCATCCCGTGCAGTTGACTTTAGGCAGGACAGTGTTCTTCAGCTAAAGAAGTTCCTTTAGTAGGCTGACATTTGGGAGGTGTCCGCGAGCAGTACTTCCAGCAGATGGGGTTACACATTCTCATTCCTGAAGGGAAATCCAGGTGGTACATCACAGCATCCACCAAAGTCCCTCACACCTTAGACTGACTGAGAACATCAGATGTCTTCTTGAACCTGGGGAGACCTAGTGGCAAAAGAAGATTAGGTATGAGTGCGCTGATAAGAGGATGAGAAAAGCAACTTGGTATGGAGAGGGTTGGAAAGAGAACATTTGCTGGCCATGGGTATTAAGTCAAAGCTATGCAGTGCACCCGCTTCTCTACAGCTTCAAGATGTTTTCCAGAATCCACTTAATTAGTACCAAATTACCCAACTAGGAAAACAACTATGTTCTTAGAGGACCAGCCCCACAGGAGAAACTATGCACCCCTCATCCACCCACCCGCCAAAAAGTCCATTTTGATCAACTTACTCAGAATTTTACAATCAGAAAATCTAGAAAGAAACTGTTTTCATTTTAACATGAATAACAGTGTTGAATCATTTTGAAAAATAAAATTTTATACTTTGAATTAACCGGTGGGAAAATGGCACCGAGCCAGGGGGAGTAACCAACTTTCTAGCTCTTTCACTCTTTAATCTCTTAATTAGAGTCATACCTCAAATGGAAACCCTGAGCTTCAGGTATTAGGTAGCAAGAGCAGCTCAACAAGGTAGACGCAGACCTATAGCAGGTCATATTAGAACACAGAACCATCTAAATAAACAGCTCTGCAATTATCAACCTTCCCAGAGTTCAGCTTTGCAAGTTTTCAGAAGGTGAGAAGATCTTCAGCATTTCTTTTTTTTAACTGACCAAAAAGAGAGAGATAAAGCCATTAGGAAATAGCCAATCCTCCCTCTATGATGACTTGGTATTTCTTCACTTGAGCTGAGCAGGTAGAAAAATTATGATGGAACGTGAACATGAAGAGGCTGAAATGATGCATCTTAATTATTCTCTAGAATGACAGTCTTCAATAAGCAACATTTCTGCAAGAATAAAAGGTTTCTTACTTAAAAGAGGGGTTGGGGGAGCTCTTTCCAACGTAGCTGGGAAATGCTATGTATTGCGTCTCTCTCTCCTGCACTGTCACCATGCACAGCCTTATTAAGAGATCTATCTGAGAAGTCCTGCAGCAAAGGAACCTTTTCAATCTTGTTGCGGTGTGTAGTCCTCAAGCGTCAAGCTCAGAACACATGTTCCCTGGAACATCCATGAACACCTTGCCAAACTAGTATATGAAGAACACAGTTTGGAAAATGCTGGTCTACCTGTTATATGAAGTATACGAAGAACGTAGTTTGGAAAATGCTGGTCTACCTATTCTATTTACAGATGAGCAGCCTGAGTATCAGAGAGGAAAGGGGGCCTTCCCATGGTCACAACAATTATTAGAAGCAGAGTCAGGGCAAGAACACCGGCTCCATAGCCTTCAAACCAACATTCTCTTTCCAATCTACTAACTAATGGAAGAAGATCAGATTTCCTCTTTTATAAACTGGCAATTGATTGAGGGTGGATCTAAGAGATAGCTCTAGGGTCCATCTTAAACAGAAAACTTTTTCTTTTCTTTTTTGTAAATTCATAATGTTACTATGGGTTCTCTTATTCATAGAGTCATATAGGATTTTCTTATTCATAGGGTCCTTACAACACTGGTCTGGGGTAGGGAAAATGGAGACAAAGAGGGGCTAAACATATTCAGCTTAATAAGGCAAAATATCATCTATCCAGACCATTGAAGTCTGTGTGTGCCCTTTAAGGGATTTTTAGATTTCTTCTGAGAAGCTAAATGATTGAGTTGGAGGTGGGACCTGAGACAGAGGAAGGAGAAAGTGGGAGAAGACTGTGGGACCCCAGCAATGTATCTGAAGAATAGGCCCCAGGGAGAGAAACCACCAGGAGAGAACTACGTGTGATGGACTCTTGGGAAGGGATGTCTGCATCCTAATTTGAAATGGCCTCCGGTTTTGTGCTGCAGTGGCCCTCTGTGACGCCCTCATCTCTCTGCACCCCTCCCCCATTCCCAAGGTCTTTTAGTGAAGGGCAATAAACAGTAGAGAGAAGTCCCAGCCTTGGAGCATGCTTCCTTGGTGAATGAAATAAAGGCCAGGTCCACATTTAAAGAGCAAAGCACAACACACAAAGCTGGAGCTCCTTTGGAAGGTGTTGTTGGGAAGACAGAGGGGATCAAAAGGGAGTCTGCAGTCAGGATCAGAAGTAAGAGGTAATAGAAAGCAACTACCTCTGTAAGCATCTGCCCCCACCTAGGAGTCCTCAGATACATTGGAGAAATGATTAAAATCCTCTATTCAAAGCAGTTTAGAGCCTACATTAATCTAGTTGAACATTTAGGTAAAAGGTGAACCAGAAGTCTAAATAGGACATTTAAAGTACACCATGCGATGGACACAGAAATATCATGTGAGAAAAATCGCTCAACGTGGCTCCTAATTTCTTCCTATTGGATCAGTCACGACTGGCTTCCCTTCCTATCTGTGTGTCCCCAGCCTTCTTTCTTGTGCTTTGTGGAGTCCAATGTGAATCCAGATCCCCTTTCATCTGCCAAAGCTGTGCACTTCAAGGCTGGTACTCAATAAACACTGGGCCAGTCCCTCCTCTCTGATAAAATGCTTTTAAGATCAGTAGCCAGACCAGTGGGGAACAAACCTGGGGAAAACGAAGGAAATAAAATCATTTTTCAAGATTGAAATGCTAAGGAGATTTCAAAATTAAAAGTTTTTAAAATGCTAAGGAGTCTGTATAACAATCTTCTAATTGGCCTGACACCCCACAATGTGGCATACAAGTTCTGATTTATGTTTTAATTCCAGTTGCTCTAGAATTTCTTAAATCACTACATCTTTTTCTACTTTTCATCTTTTTTTTTCTCTAAACCTAGTCAAGTCATGATAGCACATTCAATTGGATGTTTCTGGTGGTAATTCACACAAGTAGGAGCATTTAAACCCCCTTTTCTGCTGACAAGCTGGGCTTGGTTCACACGTAATGGACAGAGCCAAGTTTCTCCTCCTGCGATATCAATACTCAGTATCCCTGAATGCTACTTTTGCAGCAGCCCGATATTCAGATTTCTCCTTTCGTACAACGCAGTGAGAAACCTGAACATCTATTTTCTAAATTATTCCTCTGGTTTTGTCAGATGGTGTGTACCTCCTCTTCCAAGTAGCTTACGTGAGCCAGTCAGTGGGAACCTAACAGGGATGAGGTTTCAAAGATGTGTTCTGTGCACTCCACAGCCTTCAGAATTTCCTGCTTGTGGTAATTTCTGTGGTTATTCCAGCCTGTCTCTTCCTCAGCAGCAAGGTTTAGAACACCCCCCCACACACACACCACAACATTTGCCCAAGCCACTGCTCGTCATTTGGACCTTCCAAATCAGATACTAATGCTCCATGCATCCCAACAAGACAGCCCGTCTGCAATGATTTTTGCTCTGCATCCCTTCCCTAAGCAAAGCTATTCCAGAGCACATGCCATAGAGTTTAGTCAGGAAGCCAGGTGCTTGAGTCAGGATTTTGTGCTACAAGGGCCTCTCGTTGCCCCCCACCAGCAAGTCTCAGAGACTTTATCAGACAATGGCTTTGCTGTACTCAACCATCCTTTGTAGAAGAATCTCTGCTTCTTTTACAGACAATTCTGTCACATCGCTCACTGTGGACATTTTAGATGAGAAAAGTTAAAGCAGTCAATCAGATTATGTTAAAATATGAGAGTATGTACAAACACACTCCAAATCTGAAACTTGAAAGGTGAAATGATTTAGTTATTTAATATTTCAAATAATTGTGGGTGTGTGACTTATTATTATTAAGGAATGGATGCAGGAGCAGTTTCTAGGCTGCGTGGCTAAAGGGTGTGTCTCTCAAGAAGTTTTGTAACTTAACCAAGTTGAGTAACATAACACTTCGTTTCCTCTCTAGTCAGAAAAATAAGGACGACATACAAGGCTATAGGTCTGAAGGATAATCTGGGATTAAATGTTGAGAACAATGCAGAGGAAATGTGGGTCCGCCAGAAGCCATTTTCCAACTTTCAGTAGTTGCAAACAGAGAATCCTTCTCTTAGGAAGTGTGTGTATTGGGCGGAGGGTGGGGACTGTATTGGGTATAGTGAAAGCTATAAAGACTAAAACTTGTTCACACTCTTAAGGAATTCTTTTTCTTGCTTTAATTAGCCTTTTACAATTAAAGAAAACATTTCTAGACCAATGTCATAAGTCTACTAACCTGGGGTTCAGCAAACTTTTTCTATAAAGAGTCAGATACTAAATATTTTAGGCTTGGAGGGCCATGCAGACTCTATAACAACTACTCAGTTCTCCCATTGTAGCAGGAAAAAACAACAAACAGACAGTACACTTAGCAAAGGAGCATGGCTGTGTTCCAACTAAACTTTATTTACAAAAGCAGACAAGATGCTAGATTTGTCCCACAGGTGGTAGTTAGCTGACCCTTGCGTAAGACTGTAACAGTTTTATGAAGACGAGGACTGTATCTCCAAGATCTGGTACATTGTGACCACTCAATAAATATTAGTAAGTGACATTTTAAAAATTGGAATTATGGCCCTATCTCTACTATTGCATGACCTTGGACAAGTCATTTCTTCTTTTTAGAGCCTCCGTTTTTTGAAAATGTACAATGGGAAAAGTAATGTTGATCCTGCCTGTTTTCTGGGATGAGAATATCTCATAATAATGTAAGACAACCAAAAGAAAAAAAAATTGCCAACATTTATTGACCTCTTTAAAAGTACCATATAAGGTTGTGTTTTATGTGTAAGTCCTCATTTAATCCTCATAACAACCCTATGTTATCTTCATTTTTGTCAGATAAGGAAAACAAACACATAGAGTTTAAGTAGTTTAAGGTCACATAGTAAATTTTAGAACTGAGTTTCAAACTCCACAGCCTGCCCAGTTAATCACTGCACATTGCTTTATTTTCCCTAAGCTTGGAAACTGAAATGAGCTATTACCAAGAGTTGTTTTATTGTTTTTAACAAATTATGGATCTGGCTTGCTCAGTAAGACCAACTTTTTGTACTTAGCTACTTAGCTGTCTGATCCTCTTGACCTTGTATGATTGTTCAATCACCATCTTTGGAGACTAGAAAGGCATAGGTGATAAATCATGTAAGGTCCTCTTGGTGGCAAGCAAATGCTGGTGAACTAACGCAAAGAGGAGAGGTAATATTTATTACAAAAATACTAGACAGCTCATACAACTAAGGAAGAGCTGAACAAGGTCTTGGTATGAAAAAGGACGAATCCGGCAAGAACTTGAGGACATGGATAGTGAAATAATAGCTTGAAACCACCTCCTGCTCATGTTTCAAATCCTCTGGAAAGAGAGTCTCTTTTGTCCAGCGACAGCTACCCTATATTAATCAGCTCTGGCCAGGAACAAAACGGGTGGCAATGTTACAACCATCGATGGAAAGGAACCAGAAAGCAGGCAGCCACATCAGTGGATCTACCCTAAATGGAATGTCAAATTCCCATACCATGTTCTGTTTCCTGCTGACTCTCCACTATATATTGCCCTGTTGTGACATTTTGCCTTGAAAATAAGAACATTAGACATTTAGTGTTTCTTCAAATCCTCTGTTATATGCCCCCAAACACACAAAGGTGTGTTAAAAGTTCCCAATTTTTCTACCCTCCCATATTCAATCTTCCGCCCCTGCCTGTATCCTCCACACACTCTCTTACCACTCATCTTTAATCTTTTGATCACATGATCTTTGATACCCCCATCTTTGATCAGCCTTGCTCATCTCATCTGTATCACATATAAACATGTTAGCAAAATTATCAAGCTTGCTTGCTTGTGGCTTAGCCATAGCAATAAAATTCATTCTAAAGGCTCCCATTTTGTATGCATCTCTGTGTTGTACAACTTCTATGGCTAAAACTATAATCTTAGTGTTATAGCAATATATTTTCATACAAAATGGAATCACTGTTATTATTAGTTTTTGTTTTACAAATGTACTCTCAACCTTATTCCTACAATAATTTTTAGGAACTGAGCACTGATTTCTGATTCGCACACTAATGGAATGCCTGTTTAAAAGACGCACATCCTTTCTGGGTGAAGTCTGTTTTCTGCTTCCATCACACTGGGAGTCAGAGTCTTTGGGACAGCATTTAGATCAATGGGAACCATGGAAGGTTGGAAACTCTGTTTTAATTGCCTCTTTTCTCTTTTCCTTAATTTGTAGTTGAATTTCTGTCCCTCTGTACTTCCACTCATCAACCCAGAATAACCTGTTTCTTTGTATAAGCCAAGAGCTTCGACATTATACCAGGAAACAGGGCCTGGAATCTAAAGAGAGCATAGAGCTCTCTGACACAGAGCTGGAAGGATTTTGAGAGAGTCTGGGGACATTTCAATCCATGGTATTCTGTGCAGTTCAGCTGTTGGTGTACTTTTCCTTTAAACTTTTAAGTTATTATGCCAAAAAGGAAAATATTACTTAGTAATAACAATTACTTCAGTTTATGATCTGATCTTAATCTCCAGGCACTTTGCTGAGTGCTTTATAAGCATTATCTCATTTTATTTTTACTGAAAACCTAGGTCCACGTTGTAGATGAAGAAACCAAGGTTGACAGAGGTTAAACAAGTTGCTGTGCCACGCAGCTGATACGAGGGAGACAAGAGATCTGAATCCATGTTTTACCCTAATCCCTCAGTTCCAAATCCTTCGCAGATTTTTATTTTTGCTTTGCTTTGACCATTAGCATTTTCTTTATTTATCATCACCATTATAGAATGTCATTTTTGAAAAATGACAAGAAATTGTTTGCTACCTTTTTCAGCATGAGATTATTATGCATGATTCTATAGCCACTTTCCTACATCCAGCCAAAAATCCTCTCTCTAATTTCATCCTGAAAATCAATGAATACGTAGAATTCATTCTTTCATTCAATTCATATTTATTGCTTTCTTATGTGTGCCAGGTCCTGTGCTAGGCTCTATGACAATGATAGGAAGGAACAAACAGTGTCTTCCTTTGTGGAGTCAGCAGGGCATGGCACTAGAAAAGAGAGGAGAAGAAGAAAAAGAAAGAAGGAAAATGAGACAGAACTAGTATTGGTAAAATAAAATAAAATTGCGAATTGTTAGTTTTACTGTTCAATAAAATTTAATCAAAATTTACTCTGCAGATGATTTTGAAGGCTGATTCTAGTCTATAAATTGTATCCTATAAGTAAAGAAACACCTTATGCTTCTACTATATAGGCTTTTCTGAGCCACTGGGTTCTGCAGAGAAATATAAGATTCTTTTCAACAAAATGTCGTAGCACACCTTCTTTAATTCATTTATTACTATTAACCAATTGAAACTGCCCCATTGTTATAAATCCTTTAAAATCATGGTGGACAAAGGAATGGAATTGACTTATAAACAGAGCAAGTATTTGGACTTTTAAGTGCTAAAGAAAATGACTTTGTCTTCAAGATTGAGTTTAGATGTGGGAAATTACAATGGTACTAATCTAATAAAAAATATCACCACTTTTTCCTCAAAAACCTAGACTAGTTTAATACCAACAGAGGTTCCAATTTCAGTACAACAAATACCACAGTAAAATTTTCAGAACAACGCAAAGTATTTGGATGTTTTTCTTTTTTCAGCAATAGAAATACAGTTAAATTCTGCTCACAGAATCTAGAATAGAAGTTAGTCTTCTGTATTTTAACATGAATAACAAATAGAACAGAGTACTTAAGTAAGAGAATAAGAAAAATCTCACTTTTTTCCCTTAGATTTATTATTGACCAAAATAACGATACAAAATGACCAAGACTAAGTAAGCTTGAATTTTTAAGCTGTCGCCCAGAGTTAATTTTAGTTGAAATTATGTTTGAGCTTCAGGATGGAATGTTTCCCCTTGTTTCCTTCATTTTTATTTTGTTTTCTTTACATTGATGTTCCCTTTGCATATTCCACTTATGCCAGGTTGGGGAGGGGAAAGCACCGATAGTTCTGCAAGATGGCTGATTGCAGTGTTTTGGTTGGTTAGGATGAGGCGCCAATAAAGCATCCAAACGTGTTGGTGTGCCTCTCAGTTAACGCTTCAAATCCTTAGAGGTGTTTCTCATCACTAAAACAACAGACCATAAAGTTTGCTTTATGGAAGTAGATTTATTTCTTTATTTGTACTCAAACACAACCATAAAGGTTTATCTTCTGATCAGAGAAAGAAAATAAACAAAGCAACAAAGGTCTTCACAAAAGAGAGTATATGAGCCAAATTAACAAGATCTTTGTTCTTTCCAGGTTGAGGAGAAATAGGAAGACAGAAAAAAAGCAGGACTTGGTCAAAAGGAAGCTCCATGCTCTCTGTTACTTCAATTCCTGGTAAGCAAACTTCAGTGTGTGTATAAAATCTTGAGGATTTATATTATTAACCAAACAAGAATTTTTACAATCAGGGAACATTTGTCTGGTTTCCCCCTCGCCTCCTCCCTCCCTCCCCATCCCCCAACCAGCACACACAATTTTTGTAGAATATTTTGTTGGCTATAATTAAACTATGTGTGTTAATTAGGATTAGATTTTAAATGCACTGCTTGGGAAGTTGAAAAATACAGGATCTGAATGAGCCCAAATTGAGATGACACTTGAATTTTCGCAGATGTTTCCATAATCCTAATTTCAAATTGATTGTACTTCCTGAACAGTGAGAAGCCATTTTCAGTTATTTATTCAGACGTGTGCACTACTTTTCCCTCTGCCAGTGGGTAGAAAATATCTAGCACATTCGTTAACTCCTTCAAATAAACTGATTTCTGAGGCAGGTTTTAATGGAAGGGGTGCCAAATAAGACCCACCTGCTCCTAGGGTCACCCCAGACCCTATGTATGGGCCCAAGCAGAAATCTGGACTCCAGCAATTTTCCCACCCATCGTGATGGGTCCAGCTGGCTTTTGACTGTCATTGCCCAACAGGCCAGGGAAAAAGCAAAGAGAGGAAAAAAGGAGAACTTTGCAAATGATTGGCTCCCAGCAGCCCATATTATGTGACACTTGATTCAGCCCCAAAGATGTGTAGCCTACTACGCCACATAAGCCCGGGGTTTGGACCCAACACCAAGGGCCACCTGTAAAACACATTCCCAAATAAATGGCCTGTAAAAAAGATAAGCCCTCGCCAAATCTAAGTGTGTCACTACCAAGTGGCATTTCAGCTAAAGCTGAAAGCCCAACAGCAGACTTATAATATGCTGGAAAGAAAGGGTGGTCTTCCCTTGTGTATATGTGGGTTTGTTGTAGTGTCTCTCTACATTTTATTTGATGTGCAACCCAGAATCCAGAAACTCTTCAGAAAGCTTGCCTTGGAAGCAACCCCATACCCCTGACGAGTTTCCTATTTGATTGTAATTCCTTGCAGCTTTCCTGTTAGGGGGGCTTCTGCTGAATTAGAGGCATCGTGCCTTCTTCCACCTGTAACGATTTCCCACTCAACTGTAAGACAATGGCCATGATTGATCTAATGAGGGGCTGGAAAAGCCAGCTGATTGCTATAAATAGTTGAAAGCAGAAACTTGTGCTTGGCTTCCCAAAGAATTTCTCATCAACTCTGGTAGCCTAACCGAAATAGGTAAGCAGGCTTGTGGCAAATTAGGTGAGACACTTAAGCTTTTTCTTGAGAGTACATATAGAGGGCAAGGCAAGATTCAAACAGAGAGAGATGACTGATGGAATATTCATGTTTTAAAGCAACAATCACATGTTATCCTATATGTCCTATGAAAGCAGAATTCATTTTTTAAACAGAAAGCAGTTGAATAAATGCAAGTATGCATGAGACCAGAGAGTTGGGCTTTTTTATGGATGTTGTTGTTTTTTTAAATATTTGAAGTCCAGTGGAAATAGCCTTTGTGCGTTCATTTGTTAAAGAAAATAGCATGCTGCAAAGGTACATAAAAGCAATTCACATAATGTCTCTGAAAATCATATAATTTGTTTCCTCATTGCATCTTTTAGGACTGTGTTTCTTAACCCTGGCTGCACATTAGAATCACTTAATGCCCAGACCATACCTACCCCCACATCAATTATGTCAAAGTACGGGTCTTGGAATCCAGGAATCACTATTTTTAAATTCTCCAGGTGATTCTAACATGCAAATAAGTTTGGGGATCAGTGATTGAACTAGAGGGTCTCCAATAATAGCATGGAGACCCTCCTGTCCTAGTATATGCAGGAGAAAAAGTGTCAAGTAAAACGGTCCCTACCTTTCTACCTCTTGCCCTATTATTTATCTGAAGTTGTACAGTTCATCATATGCATGCCTAGGCTTGTTCTTGATCACTGCTAGAGCCCCTTCCTCTGGGGGTCACTGCAACCCCTTAGATATGGCAGCAGAGAGCCTGAGTAACTTGCCTAAGGCCACTAGCTGGGAAGTGGCAGAACCAGATTCCAAATCAGGCTGGTGTTGGCCCCAGAGTCCAAGCTTTTTACCACTACGAAAGCAAAGGTTGAATGCTGCAGGCTCATGAGCCAAACCCAGCCCAAGACATGTTTTCTTTGGCTCACACAGAAGTCTAAAAATGTTTAAATTTGTGTGCCTGTGTGGTGGGTGTGTGATCTCCAGTTCGCCTTAATCCTAACCACTCCCGACTGTCTTCACATTGAGTATTTTAATCATTTTCATTAACAGCTTGGCCTCTGCTGTCATTTGAGTTCATCTCCCTCTGTGCTAAGGCAAGAAGGGTCTTTATAATTATGGTGAAGTGACAAAAGCATAAATGCTGCCAGATATTTCCATCCATTACACAATGATAAAGACAAAAATAGCCCTTTCCTCTTTGAAACTGATGCTCCACATTGATTTCATTTAATTATTCACCTGTTGATTCATTCATTTAATGCATTCCTGCTAGATAGAAGACATTTTGTAAGTAAGAGTAATCCAAAAAGGACAGGAATTAACATGTATGTTCCATTAAATGCCAGGCATTTGGTTGGGCATTTTGCAGACATTTTTTTCAGCTAATATTTGACCCATTCAGCAACCTATCTGATATTACTAGTATAAATATTTTACTGATATAGTAAACTGAGAGTATGAGAAGGTGAGACATTCTCATCCTTCATTTAATAAATGTAAATGAGCAGCTGTCACATGCCAAGCACCATTCTAGATGATAGTGCCCCCGGAGTTTGAGCAAGACCAACAGGTTGCCCATCCTCCATCTGAGATGTGCTGGAGCCATCCCATATCAGCTTGCAAGAGCTGGTTATGGAAATTTCAGGAATTTTGCGAGCCAGTTGTTAAACTACTGGTAACATGTTAGGAGTACTTACACCATGGAAATCAGCTGAAACTATAAATCAGGACTTTGGGAAGGGGGGGCAGCAATTTATGAATTTGAGTCCAGGTCTGTCTGCCTCTAAAACCACGGCCACTCTTGAGTAAGGAAGTTTCCACCCTCAAGAAGCCTATAATGTCAGGAGAGAGAAATACATCAAGAGCATAGATTCTGGTATAGATGCCTGGATTTCAATCCTACCTACTCCTTACCAGCCATGTGACCTTGAGGATTTAAATTAACATCTCTTTGCCTCAGTTTCCTCCTCTGTTAAGTAAAAGGGTAATAACACCTCATGGAGTTGTGTGAAGGTTAGTCAATATATATAAAACAGTATCTGGCCCTTAGTAAGAATTATGTAAATGTAGTTGTTAATATTATAAAGGATAAACAAAGTAAATGAACGTTTGTATGTATACAAGTGTTTGTACCTAAGGGAGGAAAAAGAGAGTTTGAGTATATGCATGAGTGAATTATTTCTCTCCTCTTCCATTTTGTTGGATTATATTAAAAGCTCTTGCAATTTGTTCAGAGTTTGTTTGTAGGAACCAACTGGTTTGACTGTGAGTGTTTCATTATAATGGTAGAAGGGAAAACTGCTTTGTCAGATTGGAGGTTGATTTGAGTCCAAAAGACGTGTATCTGACCTGTATTGTGGACATCCAAACATAGGCTCCCCAAGACTCTCAGCAAGTTGGAATAACACAGAAGCTTGTACTCTTGCTGTGTCCACTGGCCTGCCTATGCAAATCAGTGCACAGCCATGTCTTTTTCCTTTGTCTAGGATTCTTTGAAAGTAGGTATTTTGAATGTTTAAAAAAGTTAAAAAACTTGAAATAGGTAATAGTTTGTCATTTCTTTTTTTCCTTTCCTTTTCTTTTTTTTTTGTGTGTGTATGTGTGTGATTTGTGTTGATTATATCAGCCCCTACCCCACCCTTTTTTTAAAGAACCATGTCCTTGCAAGCTCACTGAAATATAAAAATATTGCTATTCAAAGCTACTCAGCTGATGGGAACAATTCTCACATAAAGAATGCTGAGAAGGGAAGAGAGGATCCAAGCAAAGGAGAGACATTTAAGCATCTAACAAGACGTGAGTCCCTGAACACAATTTATAATAAGCATGCTTATGTTTCAATAAAAATTCAACAAGAAATAAGCTTTTATTTTTTTAATCAGATATAGTTATTATAGGTTAATCAGATTAAAGAGGACTTGAGCAATCTATCTAGAAGTGGCCATGCAATTGGTAAACTGAAGATTAAAATCTTGTGGTTGTTAACAAAATTATTCAATCTTATTATATCCACAAAGATCAGCAAAAATGGCAACTTAGACTGTCCCAGAATTTAAGTCCATAAAGGGTAAGTGTGTCATATTTAGTGTCATTCATTTCATTTGATGTCAGATTAAGCAGTCATTAGTTCAATCAAATTGCTTAATATTATTACTTCATATAAAATGCTCCATAACCTCTGTACACATCAAACTGTATAATTTAAACCAAAATCATTAATTGCCAATATTTGGGGACCTTAGTAGAAAATCAAGATGCCATATAATCTAGCCAGCTAGATTGAAATTTCATTTGTTTTCTTCCTTCCCTGGGAACTGCTTTCCCTCAGTGTTTGTCAAAGACTTTGTCAAAATATTAGGCTCAGTATGTGTGTTGTATATATTAATGATCTAGAATAAATTATTCTGAATGCTGTACTATCCGAATATTTAACTGTTCTGAAACTTCCTGCCCAGATTCTTAATGATATGGTTCAATTCAAAGTCCAAAACAAGGAGGAAGTAAAAAAAAATGTACAAAAAGATTTAAACTGACAGTTGCAGAAAGTTACAGAGAATGAAGTAAATTTTTGAATTGATGACTTAATGGTAACTTCCAAAAGAAGCTGGAAGTTGGATAGCTCTCTGACTCTCTCTCTCTCTCTCTCTCTCTCTCTCTCTCTCTCGTTTCTCGTACTATCTTATTGTCTCCTTTTTGAAATTTTGAGCCATTTGAGGGATTTTTATTGGTTGAAATTTTAAGGATTTGTTTCAGTTATTTTTTTTTTTTAGACTTAGGAGTGGCCTAATGATAAACAAAATTTTGTGTGGTTTCTACCTCCACCAGAAACATCAACTAAATTTAACTGAACAAACATTTATGGAATGCCTAACTTCTGTGGGAGGTTGAGGGGCTAAAGTTATGCCTTCCAGAAGATTATATTCTAACAGACAGAGACACATGCATCATTGATCTATTGAGGAATAATTCACGTATGAAATGATGAAGGACATTGAGAATAACCAAATTCACAACTCTGAAGAACAGATTTTATTATATTTTTATGTTAATTTTTCTGGTCATAAGTGATTATAGAAAACCTGGAAAATTCAGAAAAGTCTTCCAAACACAAGAAAAATCCCCTAGAGAGTATCACTATTGTCAGTATTTTGATGTCTAGTCCGCCAGCCTGAAATACAAATGAAAAAGGATAAGCATGTGAACCATGTATAGAAGTGATAAGATGTGACAACTGATTGAATGTGGTGAGAGGAAAGTCATCAAGAATAAACATAACTTTCAAAACTAAGCAGTTTGGTACACAGTGATACGATGAACCAGATAAGGAACATGAGAAGAACAGCAGGCGGACAACAAAAAGGCCGGTGTCAATTTAAATATTTCAACTAGAGGTAACAGCAGTAGAGTCATATGGAAATCTTAGTACATGGATGGTTAGGTAGAGTAGATGCTCCCAGTAATATTCTTAAGGTATTCATATTTAAGTGAGTCATTGAAATTTATTTTTAAAGATCACTTTAAACTATACATGCCAAACTCTGAATTGTGGTGAGAATTAAAGAAACTGAGACTATTTTGTGGTCTTGATCATCAGCTCAGATGAATATCTTTTATATATATGTATATAACTATACATACAAGTATATTCAACTACACATATATTTAAATATATATATGGATATACAGATAGATAGATAGATAGATAGATAGATAGATAGATAGATATGTAGATGTATATTTATTAAAGTGCCCCTCCCATTATCTTTGGTATCTTTAGTTATGAAGAGATATGCAATGAATATTCCCAATTCATAAATAACTTTCACCAGTGTTTAGCAATAATTTCCAAACTCAAGCACTTATGAAAATATCAATTTATTAACATTCCCAGCTCCTATGATGCTTTGTTGTGTTCTACAATTGGACAACAATGTCACCAAGAACTAACTGCTTAATAACAATGAAAACAAGTCACATAGCTAGAAATGAAATTTAGAAGCCTAGAACCTCAACCATGCAGATATTGCTTACTAGGCCACTATAGCTAACAGTGTAAACAGGAACAAGTGATGAGTATCCATCCTGACTTTCCTATTTTTGCAGTCATTTAAGGATTTTCTTTCTGCAGACTCAGCCCACTCAGGTCCTGAGCAAATAAGTTAATGGCAGACACCATTGATGATGTACCTAATTTTCATTTTCCCTTATTCCTTGCTATCAATTTCCTATTTTGTTTATGTAGACCATGACCTCAGACCTGAGGGGTTAATTGTGATTGGTCTAAACCACTGGTTATAATTCATTTCATTTTACTCTCATTGGTCTAGGTGCATGCATGTGATACAGTTCTGGCCAATGAGATGTACGAGGAATTCTGTTTCTGGGATCTGGAAAAGATTTTGCCTCCTTAATGAAAGAGAGGGAAGTGGGAATGGAAAGACCATTTGCCTCCAACTTTCTCCATCCCCCTAAGGATGTGATTATTTTGAACTTCCACATTCATTTTCAACCGTATGAAAAAACCTAAAATATGCTGAGGATAGCAGTACAACAAAAATTAGAGAGTCGTGGATCTTTGATGACATCACCGATCTGTATGAACCCTGGAATCCCTATACCCAAACTTTCTGGTATGTTTAATCATGAATTGACTTCATAGTTTAAGCTATTTTAGAACCACTATAACTTCCAGTGAAAAGAAAACCCAAAACTGTTTGTAAAGCACCTTGCATATATAGTATGCACTCGTTGATTTTAATTTAAACAAAATTAATAAGCAATCCAAAGATCACTAGCCTCAGATAAACATGAAAGAACCTAGATTTAGTCCAGCTGACGAGTGTACCTGATACAGGCACCCAGTCCCAAAGTCCTGAAGACTTCACTGAATGCCAGCTTTACTCATTATCCATATCTTGGTGCTAGCTTGGGTTTCTTGCTTGGTCTTCAAAGTGATTGGCTGCATGCTTTGAAAGAACCCAGGTTGCTGACCTACTGCAAGCTCCTGCCTCCCACTCCTCTACAATGCTGGACACTCATCAGACCAATTTTCACTCCTCTGAGCTTTGCTATGAACTACCAGTCATCATTATATCTTGTCTTCCTGCTTCTTTCTATAACCTTAAGAACAACCGTGTTGGAGTGGAATAAACAGGAGCCTGGCAGGGTAAGAGAAATGGAAGGGGAACAGAGGCCTGAATAATCCATCAGCTGGCTAATCCATCTCTGAATAATTCATAAACTGACTAATCTGACCCTACCATCCTGCCTATACATCTAGGAAAACAAAAGGGAGCCTTCAGGCAGCTAGCATTTTTGCTCCTTCCAGGGAGCTCCAATATCTCAGGGCAAAGCCAAGAATTGTTCCTGCCACCACCGCCTCCACGGGACTTGGAAGGGGCAGCCATTCAGTTATATGTTCTTCTCAGTGGTTCACTAGCACTACAGTAAAATACTTCAGGCAGAGGAAACAATATATCAAAGAATTCAAAGGAAATGAGGTCATCAGAATCAAGTCCCCAGTGTTCCCAGGAAGAGAATCTTCACCATTAAAAAAAGAAGACACAAAGATAACACATTTAACAATCTGATTCTGGATCTCCCTTCCTTCTCAAAACAAAGATTTGCATTTCTCTTCCCAACTATGGGATCACATTATAAAGATACCATTTGCCTAAATATAAACCCCATAGCATCCCACAAAATGCTACAGCCAGAAGAAGTCTTAGAGAGCTATCAGTGAAGGGGAGAAGGGAGATAGTGAAAGGTTTGAGTAGCCCATCAACTGGTTTATCCATCTCTGAATAATTAAGGACCTGGCTACTCCAAACTGGCACCTCCAAACGAGAGCCTGCCACATAATAGAGGTGCTCAATAACATTCATTACAGGGGCAAATGAGTCCTGTCTATATACAAATAAATAAAAAGGCAAACCCATCTCAGAGGTGACAGATCAGATGACGAAGTCTCCCAATCTCTAGTTCTTTATTTTACCATATGCAATGCCATACCAGTGAAAAGAAATCCTTTTATCATTGATCTAGACCTTTCTTTGTTATTCACACTTTGAGGCTCTTGTCATCACGCTTTGACCTGCTTCATAAATTTTAATAGAGCCTTTTTTAAGTAAATATTTTATTGATATATAACATGCAGACAGAATAGTGTGCAAACTCTGAGGGTACAGCTCAAGGTAGTTTTACCATGTAATCATACCTGGTTAACCACCATCTGGATTAAGAAATAGAGATCACTAGCACACAGGTGCCTCTGACCTTACCCACCCCCACCACACACACTCACACAAACACACACACACACACACACACAGCTGCTCTTCTGACTTTTATCATTATAGATTATTTTTGCCAGTTTTAAAATTTTAAATAATTAACTATGTACTCTTTTGCATCTAATTTCTTTCACTCGAAATTCTATTTGTGAGATTCACTTCCACGGTAGCATGTATTTATTACTGTATAGCATTCCGTCAGCCATAAACACGTATATTCACACTACCACATGCATTGCAATTTATTCATCCATTCTACCATCAAAGGACATTTGAGTTGTGTCCAATTGCGAACTTTTATAAATATACCCACTATAAACATTCTAGACAATATCTTTTGGTATATATGGCATGTGCATATTTTACCAAGAAGTGGAATTGTTGGGCATAGGTGTATGTTAAACTTTATTAAAGAAGGTCAGTTTTCCAAAGTGGTTTTGCTGATTTACTTTTCTATTAACAGTAAATGAGTTTCAACTTGTCTTTGCCAACATTTAGTATTGTTGGTTCTCATTCTGTTTTGTTCTGCTGTTTTTAGTCATTCTGATGAATACATGATATCTCATTGTGGTTTTGATTTGCTTTTTCTGATGACTAATTATATTCAGCACCTTTTAATATGCACATTGGGCCATTTAGATAATTTCTTTTATACAGTGTCTTCAAATCTTTAACCATTTTTAAATTGAGTTCTCTTTTTTTACTGTTGTATAGGATTTCTTTTTTATACTTGGGATATGAGTCCTTTGTCATACTTTTGCACTGCAAATTTGCATTACCTTTTGGCTTTGTTAATGGTGTCTTCTAACAAGCAGAAATTCTTCATTTCAGTAAAGTCCAATGTATCAGCCTTTTAAAAAGATTTTTATTAAAATATAGCTAACATACAATATAATATTAGTTTCAGGGGTACACCATAGTTATTCAACATTTGTATACCTAAAGAAGTGATCATCATAATAAGTCCAGCAACCCTCTGGCACTGTACCACGCTATCACATTGTTATTGACTATATTCTCTGTGCTGTACATTACATCCCCATAAATTACTTGTTTTATACCTTGAGATTTGGACCACTTATTGCCTTTCACCTTTTCCCTTCCTTTTTTATTTTTCAGTTACAGTTGACATTCAATATTATTTTATATTAATTTCAGATGTACAACAAGTGGTTAGACATTTATATAATTTAAGAAGTGATGCCCCTGACTAGTCTAGTACTCACCTAGCACTATACATAGTTATTACCATAATATCGACTATATTCCCTATGTTTTACTTTACATCTCCATGACTATTTTGTAAGTACCAGTTGTACTTCTTAATCCCTTCACCTTTTTCACCCTGTCCCCAACTCTTTCCCATCTATCATCCCCAAAAATCTAATACTCATCTAAAACCACACGTACTTATTACAATATTATTGACTATGTTCCTTATGCTGTACCCTGCATCCCTTTATTACTATGTAACAACCAAATTGTGTGTCTTAATTCCTCTCCTTTTTCACTCACCCCCAACCCCTCCCATCTGGCAAACATCAATATGTTCTCTGTATCTATGAGTTTGTTTCTGATTTGTCTGTTTATTTTATTCTTTAGATTCCACATAGAAGTGAAATCACATTGCATCTGTCTTTCTCTGTTTTACACTCCACTCAGCACAATACCCTCCAGATCCATCCATGCTGCTGCAGATGGCAAGAACCCATTCCCTCCCATGGCTGCGCAATATTCCATTGTATATATATATACCACCTACTCTTTATCCATTCTTTCATCAACAATCACCCAGGCTGCCTCCACATCTTGGCCATTGTAAACAATGCTGTAATGAACATATGGATGCACAGATCCCCTCAAAATAGCAGTTGGGTTTCTTCAGTTAAATACCCAGAAGTGGGATTACTGGGTCCTTCTTTGTCTCTTGCTATAGTCTTTGTTTTAAATTTTGTTTTGTCTGGTATAAGTATTGTTACTCCAGCTTCTTTGTTTGTTTTGTTTCCATTTTCATAGATACCTTTTTAATTGTAAGCTGCCATGAACTAAAGAGTTACTATGCAGTATTTAAAATGTGGAACTACATAAAAAGAGAAGTCCCATTTTTCTTGAGGAGGACTGGATCAGACACATTGGGGGGTAGAGTGTGGCCACTTGTGCCAGTGTTAAAGCAGAGTCCTAGGGGCTCAGCATAGGATAATTGCATGAAGTTGACAGTAGCAGATGAATCATAAAGGTGAGGCAGAGGAGAAGTGTCGCTGGTCAAACATGAAACCTAAATCCATCTTTGTCTTAGGTTGAGCTCCCCAGAAGTACATAGACCTTCAAATGAGAATCTGTGTGCAAACAATTTATTAAGGAAATGCCCCCTGGAAGTGGTGAAAGCATGGGAGGGAAGGAGAAGCCGCCAACTAAAATTACAATTTCAAGAAAAGTCCCAGCCTTAGTCTGATCCGAGAGTTCTGGCGTGTAAGTTGTCTCATTCATGGCAAGTGCACTGGGCTTTTGTGCTCCTGTACTATTCAGTCATCAGTCATTGACTAAAACCTACTGTTAGTGGGAGAAGAAGAAGCAGGAGGTCAGTGTGCGACAAAACTTCTAGGAACAGCCAGCCGTCCATTTATGTGGACCAAGTGGCTTCAGTGTGCCTGCAATCAAGCCTCCAAAAGTGAGTCACTCACGCGTATAGGTCTTTATGAGGAAAAACACACGGAAGCTGAGGAAAGGGCACCCAGAAACCAGGACAAGATCCATGGGATCTAAGAGGAGAAACTTTACTGTCCACATGTCAGCTTTAAGGGGCAGGGACAAGCCTAATGATAGGGGATAAAGTCAGAGGCCACCATGGAAATGAATTCAGAAATAGCCCATGTTGGGGTCAGATAGTTCAGGCTTCCTTTATGTTGGTTGATACCACTGAGCACGAGTTAGTTTGTCTGGGCCACAGGTACCGAATCAGAGCCAAATAATTGGTAGTTTGATCTCATTGACTTCATTACATAAATTTCCAAGTAATTCCCTGTCTGCATGAGAGTTCTACAATCCAATAACTGCATCATTCATTCCTTCATTCATTCTCAAATATATTTGAACATCACCATAGGTCAGACACTGCTTGAAGGATAAAATTAACAAGACTGACATAGTTTGCTCTTGTGGGGCTTACAATCTAGTAAGAAGGAACTTAAAGTTCAGAGAGGTAAACTTTGTTGCCCTAAGCTACAAAGCTAGAAAGAGGCAGAGCTAGCATCTCGACCCAGATACCCAGATCCCACACCTGAAACTTTTAGTTCAATTGCTCCCTGGAAGATGTAAACAGTTAAGTCACTCATGGCAACGTAGAAGTAATGGCTACTTTCTCTTCCTCCCTAAAAAGGATTCTTGGGATGATGGGAGAAAAAGGTGAAATGAATTTAATTATCTTATTAGCAATTTTGAGAGAGATGTTGCTCTTTCATTAAAACACGATTATAAAAACGGAGCAAAAATTAAAAATAAAATTCAATTTTTGTGTAGCAAGCACAAGGCTAAAAGACCATCCTTTCCTTTTTATAAACATCTTTCCCAAGGTGTGAAAGGACGTGGTGATAGGTGTATAATTTTACTGATCCTTTAGAAGCAGCTGAAATGTGGAAAAACCAGAGAGCTGGCTTAGAATAGATCCCCTGCTTTAGCTTCAGCTGCCTAAATGTGGTCATTTCAAGACAGATTCCCAAAGTTAATTATGTTTTCCTGTAAAATGTAGCATTAATTGTAAGTGTAGAGTATTAAAATGGAATGTATAATACACTACTCAGATGGCTTGTTGTTTTTTTTCCCCCAAATAAGTGTACTGCACACGATGTCCCCATAATGGTATTAATTATTTATCATTCTATGTGGAGAAAATATTAGCTTTTCTGAACAATAAATAAAGTGGAAGTTGTGAGATCAATATGATGCATATATTAAGTTAAAATTCTCTTTTGCCGTAACAGTTGATAGGCTTTTATGTACCAATCTCATGAAAGTGTTACAGACATTTTAAAAAGAAATATGTTAAATAAAAATAAAATCTACTGAAGAAGGTAATTTTAAATATTTAATGACATAATTAAGTCTTATTAATGTAACATTCTTTATTTTTAAGATTAAAAATTCACAGGATTGTCATCCCTTTCATCTTAATCAGACACCATGTTAGTTGTAATTATTTGTTATGTATTTTCATTAACATTTGATGAATATTAACTGTTTGAAATAAAACAGTATTTTCCTTTAGTTGTGATGACTAACAGGGGCTACTGCACAGCTAGTAGATAAAGTGGGAGGAAAGCAATGGGGAGCTCTTCCCCCAACTCTGCTAGGCCAAGGACAGGGCACAACCAAAGTTTCTTAAGGTTTTACCTTCTGCTTCTAACGGAAGGACCTATGGCTTTGCCATGCCTGACAAAGCCCATCTTTGCATCACCTGGGAAGCACAGGTTTAGAATGATACAGAACTGGATACAAATTCAACTTCTGGTAATTCCCTTTTTAGTTTTGGGCAAGTTGGTAAACTTCCTGTATCTTGGTTTCTTATCTCTAAAATGGGAATCATAACACCTCCCTTGCAAGCTAGCTGTGAGAATTAGAAAGAATAAATACATAAAGCCTGGCACAGAGTAAATGCTAAATAAGGAAAATAATAATAATTTGGTGCACCCTCTCAAGTACTTGAAATAATGGAAATAAACGCAATAGAGTGGTTTCTGATTCCATTTAGCTGGAGAAATAAGAAAGTAATATTGTATATCTGACAACACAGTTCTTTAAAAAGAGCATGCATTAAAAATTAGAACTTTTGTGCTGCATTAGACACCTTTGGAAAATTAAAAGATGAGTCACAGACTGGAAGAAAATATTTGCAAATTTTGTCTCTGATAAAGGACTTGTATTCAGAATAGGTAAAGAATTCTTACAACTCAAAACCCCTATTTAAAAATAGGCAAAATATTTCAATAAACATTCCAACCAAGAAGATATACAAATGGCCAAAATGCACATAAAGTTTGCACAACATCATAAATCCTTAAGTTAATTAAAATCACAATGAGATTTTTGCACCCACACTACACTCTAAAATAACTAGAATCAAAAAGAAAGACAATTCCAAATGCTGGTGAAGATGTGGTGAAATTCCACATCTCATGTATTGCTGGAAGGAAAACAGTTTGCAATTTGCTGAAACTTACCATAAGACCTAGAAATTCCACTCCCAGGAATCTATCCAAGATAATTCTGTCTACTTGTCCTCCTCCAATCACAGCACCTGTCACCCTACCTTTAATATTTTATCAAATCTATTCACTTCTAATTTCCTAGATCCTCAAAGAAAGAACTTAAAAGTAAATGAGTGAAGGTACATGCTAATCACAATAAGGAGACTTAAGTGAAAAGCTAAGGCTTATAGTTTTACCCATTGGCTAAATTATCTCCAATGTATTCTCTCTTCATATACCAAATCTATTTAAGATTTATATTACTGAATTTTTCCCCTTTTACATCCATTAGTCACAATAAATGTTCATACCCAAGAAAAGACATAGGAAACGTATTTGGTGACATTTATGAATCTCGATACAATACAGAAACAAGGCATGGGTTGTAACCTTAAGACCAGTCTAAAGGTATAATTATGTCTCTTAACTACATGTTTAACATTTGATGAACTCCATATTAAATGATAGTGATCTTAGTGCCCTAAATTTCATGTATCTTAACTTTCATAATCTCTTACTAGCAAAAATTGTATAAATAATGTTATTTAATTGCTTGGAGCTTTAGATTACTTATTAAAGAAAAATGTGTGCCAGAAAGTTCAGTGTTCAGCTTTGCTTGTTGGGGTTCTCACTAGAAATTGTGTAGGTTGCATTAAATGAGTTAATGCATGTCAGAAAAATATATATGTATTGTATACAAATGCAATCTTCTTGGTTGAAGGGTTGGGGGAGATAGCTGTCATATTAATATTGACACCTTGCACAACATTTATCACAGCTTTCCAGGAAACTTCTTACTGAATCAAATTTACAGCAGAGCCCTAAAACATAAGTTTGGTTCAAGGGACTTATGAGAGAATGAGGGAATGACTGAGTAGTTAATACCTTCTTATACCAATAAAGATGGTGTGTGTGCCAAGGGAGTACAGAAGGTGATAAATACTATCTGGATAAAAAAATGAAAGAAATGTTGCCTCATCTTGGTAATGTTGCAATAGTATAATTCTGTATTTGTGAGCATAATTCCACTAATAGCCCCTATATCACAAGATATTTCTACCCCCCATAAAGCTGTGAAAGACCTCATGGGAGGGAAGCATAACGATGGAGTAGGGGGAGGAAGAACAGCAACAGACCGTGAACATAGACAAACTGAACTACATCCAACTGATATTGTTTACACAAAACAGTGGCATTGGATCATTTTTTAAAGACTTGGTTTTGTCTCCTTTTTAATTATGAAGGATAAAATAAAATTGAGTGACTGAGAGGAATAAATAGATAATGAAGTATCAAGGGTTTTTATATAGAAGCTCCTTATTAAAATGACTGTCTCCTTCAACTGTTTAATCTAATTTCTGCAAGGCAGGTTTTCGCTTGTTCTGCTCATATAAATGCACAGGTATTAGAGGTATTATTAAGACACTATATAGTTCACACCCAGAGCTTGAAGAACTACTTTAACCCCTTGAATGCTCGGTGAATCTTTTCTCCACTAATGGTCTTTTACTTTTTCTCTTTCCATTCCCACCCCTCCATGGAAACTTACAATATCTGACTGATTTCTGGAATGTGTTTTAACACTGTATATAAGGCTTATATGTAATCTCCTCTATGTAGCGTACAAGCCCAGTCAACAACAAATCTTCATTTTGGCGCTCTCTCTAACCAAGGTATTTGGTCTAGGTATTGGAAAATACAAGAAAGTTTATTTGCAGTATCTGTCTTTAGGATACTTAGAGCTTAGTTCTATGATAAGAAAATTCATCCCACCCAGTTCCTTTGTAGGTCATGTGACAATGCAAGTTATTGTTCAAAACAGGGTGTTTTTTAAAGTGAAAGCAGGTACCATTCATTACACCAGGGCAACAAGCATAAACTAAGAGTGTCTGATATGAACCTGGACAAATGGTCACCCTATTTATGGGTATAGAGACCATAAAAGCTACTGAAGTTTAAAGGACAGAAACTTTCCCATTGTCTAGTTGGAAGTCCTATTTTGAACCTTGATATCTTTATTATACATGACTGTTGAATTATAAAGGGTCCAGAAGGAGTTTTCAGTCCAACAAATATGGATTGTAAGCAAGGTTATATATCTTATAGAAGACCCCCATGTGAGTACAGGTACACAGGTCTAGTCTGGAACTCAAACAAATTGCTTTCACTGTTTTCCATGAGTATTTTGTTTTTCCTCACCTCATCTGGTCCTCTTTCAGGTATGTCTTTCCTTGCCATTTTCTTCAAGGCCCAAATCAGATGCTCCTTTTACACAAAGCCTCTGTTTATTGACTAGAGCCAACCTCTCCCCTTGCAATGCTAAATCTCTATCTCCATTTGTTGGTCTTATCCCTTCCTCTCTTTGAGTACAGTTATTTACTAGTGGACATATCACTTCTCCTGAACTTTAGGTTCCACAATATAGTAGTCAGACTCCAAGGTGGCACAAACGAGTCTTAGCTCCTGGTATTCGCACTGTTTGAATATTTCTCTTCTCCCCACCCTCAACTCACTAGACATACTGAATAGAGATGACATGTATAACCAATGAGATTGCACAAACAGTAGAGTGACTTCTGAGGCTAGGTCTTGAAAAACATTGAGTCTTTCTTCCTACTCTCCATTGGATCATTGGCTCTGAGAAGAGCCAGGTGCCATGTCATGAGAACAATTAAGCTTCTCTATGCGGGGGCTCATCTGAGACATAACCAGCCAATAACCAGCACTAACTTCTCAGGGGTATCAGTGGATCTTCTAGCTTCAGTTATGCCTTCAGCGGACAATAGCGGCAGCAGACATTCAGACTACAAACTCATGAGAAACCCTGAGACAGAATGCCACCAGCAAAGCCACTTCTGAATTTCTGACCCACAGAAATTGTGAGATAATAAATGTGTATTTAAGCCACTGAGTTTTGGGGGAAATTTCTTATGCAGCAATACATAATTAATACAATGAAAGTCGGAAATGTTTAGGTATTTGCACAATACTTAGCATGGTCTCCAGCACAGAGTGGGCACTCTATAAATATTTGTTGGTTTGAATTGAGTTGAATTGATTTATGCTATAGGGTTGAGCACTGAGTTTATACGTGGCATGCCTCTTAGGAGAGCAGGCACATTGCTGACTTGATAGGCCTGGGTGAGCTTTCAGGAACAATCTACTTATGTAGGAATAGGTAACAGTAATTAATAATAAGTAGAATTTGGGGAGAACAGTTCCTAAATGCAAAACATTGTGCTTTAAATATATTAATCTCACTTTATCTTCATAAAATCTCTGTTAGATATTATTGTTCCCATTTGACAAACAAAAACACTGAGACAAAATAGATTAGGCACCTTGCCCATGATTACCTAGCCTAGCAAATAGTGAGACTGGGAGTCAAACTTAAACAACTTGATTTCAAAAATCATGCCCTTAACATTGCATCATCTTGCCTATCAGAAAAAAATAAATAAATTAGTCCTCTGGAGTGTCCCACTAACAATCTCAGAAAAAGCTTTCATAGCATTTTGTACATTGTCGATAAACTAAACTCTAGACAAGTTGTTCTCAAAGTGTGGACTCCAGACCAACAGCATCAACATCATCTGGTTGTTAGAAATGCAAGTTGTCAGGCCCACCCCAGACTCACTGAATCCAGACTCACTGAACTCAGGGAGTGGGACCCAGCAACATTTGTTTAATCAGCTCTCCAGGGGATTCTGATAGAGGCTCAACTTTGAGAATCACGTTCTAGATTGTCTGCATTTCAAGGGATGCTTGACTAGTAACACAAAAGGGACAGACATACAGCCTGAGCCTGGCATTTTTTTGTTCTGATTTTGGCCCTTCCCCAACCGAGTACCAACTCCTTGAATCAGTCCTTTAACCCTTAATATGCTGAGTAACTGGGCTGCTCAACATTCGTGCAACTCCAGCAAATTGGCTGGATGCCACTGAGAAAGGTATGCAAATAAGGGGGTTGCGCAGGCTTTGATGACACTTTCAATATTCCTTGTTGAACTAGCAAAACCCTTAAGTGAGTAAGGGACTGTCCCCAGCCTGGGGAATTTCCCAGTAAAAGATAGTACCGTTCCTACCTTGGAAAACCCAAGTCTTAGTGAAGCTGATGGAGTTCCTGAAGAGATTATTCACAAAGATTGGGTACAAAGGAGGCTTATCCTACAAACATAGACATGCGTGCAAACACATATGCACACGTCTCTAAAAACCAACTTATTTAGAGTAGGAATTCTAATAAACCTTTGACTTCACAATGATATTGCTCTTTTTAGTTAAACAATAATGTAATAAATATAATATAATATACTAAACAACAAGTATACACAACTTAATGGATTGTCACCTGAAACTCTTGGTTTGAATCGTATGTATTACATGGAAATGATTACTTTTGAATACTTAACAAAATCCTGGTTAAATTTAGATAAGCTCTGTTTGTATCTCTTTTCATACTTTCACATAGCTGTGGTTTTGTGTTTTTCTTCTCCAGTTATTATGAATAACACATCTCCTGTTTCATTCTTTTTTTTTTTAATGAAAAGAAAAGAAAAAGAAAGTTAAAATGAAAAACACTTCCATGTGAAATTGAAAGGTTGCAAACATAACAACACAAATTCTAGGAACTGGGAGGTTTCGCCTACACTGTACTCACATTATTCTTTTGTTACTATTTAAATACTTAAAAGTATAGTATAAGCCTAAAATAGCTCAAACATTACGACAATGTTTCAACAACAAATACCCCATCAGGGCTCCACTGAGATACTTCAGCAAAAGGTCCATTGTCAGTTGTTTTGCTTTTATTTATACTAAACAAAATTCGAGAGTCAAACTCAAGTCACCCTGGAAATCTGGTGACAATTCATTGAAAAATATTCTCTTACCTAGTTAGGAGAGGAAGGCTACTTCTGAGGTTGACTCTTAAGAGTCACTCTTGTAGTAAGTATGAAAAAGCTTTCAGGATGTACTAACTGAATGCTCCTAAACTTTTAAAGTACATAGGAATTTCCTGGGGGTCTTGTGAATATACAGACACTGATTTAGTAGATCTGGGGTAGGGCCCAAGCTTTTGCATTGCTAACAAGCTCCCAGGTGACACTGATGGTCCTAGTCCTTGGACCACACTTGGCGAGTATAATTCTTCTTCAGCTCTCAACCCCAGGATAGACAATCTCTTCCCCAAGACAAACCGGACAACAGAAAGACCTCTCCTAAAATTACTTATTGATTCTTAAAAGCCAAGGTGAGAAGGTTATTACATTGTATTAATCATTATTATTTAAAAGTTAATATAATGTCTTCCTTTCCTGAGGAAAGATTCCCAGGCAGTACACTAGTGCTTATTTTCTGTATTACCTTGGATAAGATTCTTAACTCTTTGACCCTCATCCACTTGTTTAGTGAACTCCTCCCAGGTGCCAGATCCTGTGCCACACCCTAAAGATAAAATGACAGATTTGCAATCTAGAGAAAACACACATGGAAGCCAGTGATTTTACAGCCTGTGATAAGGGTTATAACAGGGATGATAGACCAATAGATCATAGGAACTCCAAAAGAAAACCCCTACAAACTGAGACCCATAAAACAAACATGAATTAGCCAAGTGAAGTTTGGGAAGACCATTTCTGGTGTGCTTGTTATTAAAATAGTAGCCCTCAGTGGATCATGACTTTCTCTATCCATAACCCTTTACAATGTGATGCTTCTGCCCTTCCTATTAAGCAATAGAATCTATTTTTCCCTTGAATCTCGACTGCCCTTGTGACTTTCTCTAACCAATAGAATGTGGAGGAAGTGACATGTGGAAATTCTAGAGCGTAGGCCTTAAGAGACCGTACAGTTTCCATTGCCACCATCTTGGAACACGGCAAAATGTAAAGGAGCTTGAGCTGGATAACTAAATGATAAGAGACCATACAGAAAGAGAGAGAGAGACATCCCAACTTTCTAGCCAGCTATACCGAGGCCCCAGACATATAACTGAGGACATTTTAGACTTTCCAGCTCCAATTGGCCCACTAGACAAATGCAGCCACATAAGAATAATTCAGGCAAAACTGGCAGAACACCCAACCAAACACAGAATCATGAGATAATTAATCATTATTATTTTGAGACACTAAGTGTAAGTGCGGTTGGTTACACAGCAATAGAGAAAGAGAGAAGCATATGGAGAAATTTAAGTATTCAACATGTCTGAACATGATAGTGTGAAAGGGAAGTAGTAAGAATTAGATCTAGTGAGGAAGGCAAGGAACAAGTCTGTGAAGGACCTCACAGAGAGTTTAAACTTCATTTTGAGGCAATTTGGAGCCATAGGAATGATTCAAGTACAGGGGATGACATTGTCAGATTCCTCACTTGTAAAAAGATCTGTTAATACTAGCTCCTCACTCCTTCTAGGAGTTTTTAGTCTAGTGAGAATTACATGAGATATAATGGTGAAAAATACCATTAAGAAGGGCTCTGTTGAGACTCTGGACCAAGATGGCAAAATAGGAGAATTCTGAATTTCCTTTCTCCCAGAGACATACTGAATATACAGCTACACACAGAACAATATCCTCTGAGAGAAATCCAGAAATTAGTTGAGTAACTCCTACATAGCAAGTGACTGAGACAATACATTAAAATAGGTAGGAAAGGCTGAGATTTGCCACCATAAACACTATCCCCAGTGTACAGCCATACAATTGAGAGGGAATCCCTGCATCCCAGCCTCTCCCTTCAACAAACTAGAAAAAGAATAACAAATTAAGCCCAAAGTTACTAGAAGGGAGAATATAACAAAGATCAAAGCAGAAATAAATTAAATAGAGACTAGAAAGGACACTAGTAAATATCAATGAAACTGAGATGGTTTTTTGAACAGATCAAAAAAATTGACAAATTTTAGTTAGACTATGAAAAAAGAGAGATGACTCAAATAAATGAAATAAGAAATGACAGACAAAATATTGCAATTGATAACACAAAAATACTAAAAATCAAGCAAAGTAATATGAACAACTATATACTGACAAATAGATAATCTGGAAAAAATGAATAAACTCCTAGAAACATAACCTATCAGAGTGACTATTAAAGAAATAGAAACTCTGAATGGACCAAGGAGATTGAATCAGTATCAAAAACCTCCCTACAATCAAAAGTACAGGACTACATGGTTTTACTGGTGAATTCTACCACACATTTAAGTAAGAATTAATGCCAATCCTTCTAAAACTCTTCCAAAACAATAGAAGAGAAGGGAACACTTCCACCCTCATTAAACAAGGCCCATGTTACCTTGATACCAAAGCCAGACAAGGACACTACAAGAAGAAAATTTGCAGGCCAATATCCCTGATCAGTATAGATGTAAAACTCGACAAAATATTAGCAAACCAAATTCCATAGCATATTAAAAAGTATCACATACTATAATCAAGTGGGATTTATTCATGGGATGCAAGGATGGTTCAACATGAGCAAATTAATAAATTTGATACACCACATTAACAAATAAAGAATAAAAATCATATGATCACCTCAATAGATGCATGAAGACCATTTGACAATACTCAACATCATTTCATGGCACAAACTGTCAATGAATGAGTAAAGAAAGAACATACCCACAGCTAAGCTCATACTCAATGGTGTTTCACCAAGACCAGGTCCAAGATGATGTAGATGCCTGATCACCGCATTGTACACCTGAAGGCTAAGCTGAACAATAATGAATGTCAATTACAATTATATATATATATATATATATATATATATATATATATATATATATATATATATATATATATATATATATATATATATATATATATATATATGGTTACAAGAAGTGGAGTACAGCATTAGGAGTAGAGACAGTGGAAATGTAATTGCTGCATGCGATGTCAGAGGGGTAGTAAAAAAATAAATAAATAAAATAAATAAATAAATGGCCAGGACCAAGATAAGAATGCCCACTCTCACCACTCTTATTCTATTTGTAACAGAATTGCTAACAAGAGCAATTAGGTAGGAAAAAGAAACAAAAAGCATCTAAATTGGAAAGGAAGAAGTAAAATTGTCTCTATCCGAAGATGACATGGTATTATATATAGAGAATCCTAAAGACTCCACACACACAAAAAAAGTTTGAATTAAATTTGTTAAACAAATTCAGTAAGGTTTCAGATATTATAAATATACAAAAATTAATTGCATTTTTGTATGCTAACAATCAACTATCAAAAAGAAATTAAGAAAACAATCGCATTTCCAGTAACATCAAAAACAATAAAATACTTAGGAATAAATTCAGAAGGAACTCATACAACTCAATAGCAAATAATAATAATAATAACTCAATTGAAAAATAGGTAGATACACTGAACACATATTTCTCCAAAGAAGACATACAAAATGCCCACCGATACATGAAAAGGTGCTTATATCATTAATCATCAGGGCAATGAAAATCAAAACCACAAAAAGCTACTACCTCACAGCTGTTAGGATGTTTATTATCAAAGAGACAACTGATAACAAATGCTAGTGAGGATGTGAAGAAAAGAGAAGCTTTGTGCACTACTGGTGAGATGGTAAACTGATACAGCCACTTGTAAAACAGAATGGAGGTTCTCCCCAAAATTAAAAATAGAATTACCCTATGATCCAGCAATCCCATTTCTGGGTATATATACAAAGGAAACAAAATCACTGTCTCTAAGAGATACCTGTATTCTCATGCTTATTGCAGCATTGTTCACATTATTCACAATAGCAAAAGAATGAAAACAACCTAAGTGTCTGTTGACAGATGAATGAATAAAGAAAATGAGAGCGAGAGTGAGAGAGCGAGAGAGCGAGTTAGCGAGAGAGAGAGAGAGAGAGAGAGAGAGAGAGAGAGAGAATGGAATATTAGTCAGTCTTAAAAAAAAAGAAAATTCTTCCTTTTGTGACAACATGGATGAAACTGGAGGCCATTATGCAAAGTGAAATAAGTCAGACAGAGAAAGACAAATACCACATGATATCACTTATATGTGGAATCTTATAAAAGAAAAAGTCAGACTCACAGAATCAGAGAGTAGATTGGTGATTGCCAGGAAGCGGTGTTGGGAGAAATAGGGAGAGGCTAGTAAAAGGGTATAAGCTTTCAGTGACAAGATGAAAGATGAATAAGGTCTGAGGATCTAATGTATAACATGGTGACTGTACTTCATAATATTGTACTCTATAATTGAAATTTACTACAAAGTAGAACTTAAGTGTTCTTACCAAAAAAAGAAAAAAAAAAGGTAAATATGTGAGGTGATGGATGTGTTTATAACTCAATGGAGGGAATTCTTTCTCTGTGTGTGTGTGTATATATATATATATATATATATATATGCACACAAAATCACACTGTGTGACTAATATATGTTATCATTTTATTTGTCAATAATACTTCAATAAAGCTCAAAAAATAGTACTAAGGGAATAACTATGATTTCCAGAGCTGGTAAAATTTTGGCCCTCATCCTTTCTTTCCCCACTCTTCCATGTACCTTGCTAACTCTGTGTCCCCCACCCTAGTCTGTCCAAATTTTGATAGAGGGGTTGACAGCTAAATGAGAATATTTGTGACAGCAAGAAAAATGTGGATGTGCCAAGGCTGTGGACCTGGAAGTACCCACGGTAGTTCATGCCACTGCCGTGATATTTTTTTCTTCTCATTTATCGTAAGATGAATTTTTCTTTTTTTTTTCTTTTTTAATGAGATGAGTTTTCTAGAGGAACCTATAACCTGATGGTTCCCTTAATCTTGATCTTCCTGATAAATCTCAGGTTTGTCCATAATTTTAGTTTTGAGGGCAGTGAGTCAGTCCTGGAACATTTAAACTACCTCTATGGAAAAGAAAAATGTTCCCAATCTGTTCTCCATTCACTCATGCCTGGGGCAGTGTTGTAAAATTCAAGACAGCTTGGGTAATAGAGTTCTGTGAAGTTTGGGAGTTGCTTTTCCAAGAAGCTTAGGACAGAACAGAAACAATTCTCTTTTTTTTAAAATGTTTTTAAGAGTTGAGGAAGGTATAGACATGAATGGGACCAAAAGCCAGATTCCCTGATCTGTCCATCACATGATCCCATTCTTGACTTAGTCAGATATAATTGAGCCCCTTTCCATAAGATACCATGTAAGACACACACTATTGGCTTCTGATGATCAGTAAAATCCCACCATTGTCTATCACAAGAGTCTGACTTACTCTGGAGATTATTTTACCCGGACTAACACCTCCCAGTCTCATGGCCAACCTCAGAGCAGCTTCACCTTTCCCAACACAGCTACTCAACTGGAAGATGACATATGGGAAAATGTCCCCCAGAGTGTGTTTTCTCTATTCTCCTGAGGAAGTGTAGAATGTAGCTAGTGGATTTAATTAGAATTACCTCAGAGAAAAATCTCATTTTTCCTGGCAACAAGAAACATTAAGTGGAGCCAGTGGTATTAGAATTTGAGACTCAGAAGGAGAATCCTCTGCAGGCTGGAACTTTCTGTGCAGATAGGATTGTTCTTTGTTGAAAATCTTTGGCCTGCTGTCACCAGGAGTCTTGACAAGACTATGGCCAGGAAGACATCAGAAACAACTCTACACTATGCATGAAGAACAGAAGAAGTATTTGTGTCTCTCTTTATAGCTTCCATATGGGAAGAGAAGTCATTGAATACTAAAGAAAATGACCCCCTTTTTCTCAGCCCTCTTGAAAATCTTAAGACCATGGTGCAGTTAAGTCAATCAGATGGACACAACCAGGTTTTTGAAACTGGAGCTGACAAATCAAGGAACAGGGAGAATTATTTCTGGCCACAGTGGCAGTGGCAGCAACATACATAATGCCAGTGGCAGCAGCCAGGGATCACTGCTGATGGTGTCAGAGGTGGAAACTGTGACACCCTATACTCAGTTGAGCTTTCACAATGCTGGGTCATGGGAATTATTTGAGCTGTGTTTCTAATTGCAAGGATGCCCTTAGTATCTGCCTGTTTAAAAAGCTTAGCTCTCTAGCATTCCCAGAAATTCTGTGAGTTACTCAATGTTCTACCAATAAATTCCTTTTCTGCTTACATCACTAAGAGTAAGTTTCTGTTGCTTGCAGCTCCAAATCCCGACTGATACAATAATAAATAATGCTATTCTGGGTGGTAGTGGTGTGGGGAGATGGAACATTAAATAATGATATTGGTTTTATTAGGCATCTCTTATGATGGCAGCAAGTGAAAATCCAATTAAAAGAAGCTCCAAAAACATTTCAAGAAATTGGCAGCATTGTTGGAGCAAGTGCCAAGTCTTCCAAGGTGACTACATTGAGAGAGATGGTGTTGCTTGGATAGACATATAAAAGGGAACACTTGGTGATAATTTTTTAAATCATATGTGGCACATAATAATAAAAGGGTTAGCCTGCACAAATAAGGTGCATTAGATTAATGGTTTAAGAATACTCAGCAAATGTAACCAGAATATGTACATATGGCTTTATAGGTGTTCAGGTTTATATTTTATTGCCTTTTCCTATACAACCTATATCTTGCCTTTGCGATAACTAAGGCAAAAAAGTATATATCACTCAGAGTGTTTTTTTATTTTTAGCTCTTGTGTAATAGATAATTCATCAGCTAACAAGATAAAGTGTCATCTCTTTCATGAATCTCTTTTTCTTTTCTCTTTCTTTCCTTCTTCTTTTTTTTTTTTTTTAAACATCACTGACATATTACTGTTTTTCTAAACTTACAGTTAATGGTTAGGAGGTTCAAACTTATATTTGAAATCCATCTCTACCCTTACCCAGTGTGTGACCTTGGGCATATTTTATCTTGTTTGACTTCAGATTGCCCCTCTAGTGATGAAAATTGTAGTACAAGCTGGTTGGGAGGAGACATAATTAGATGTTGGTTATTACCAAGGTTTAGCTTTGTTTTGTTTGAAACTTGTACAAGTACAGCTGACATATTTTAAATAATTAATTAACCAACTATATGACTAAATCAAAACAAGCCACACAAAGACCAATTATAAGAATGTATGATGAACTAAGTAGTTTGATTTATCCAATTCTGTGCACCCAAGCCCTTCCTCCTCAAACAAAAAACACTAACAAAAACTATATTGTTAAATAACTAGTTAAGTAACCAAGTTAGATAAGTGACCTGTCTTCTTGGAAATAGTGAAAAATTGTTGGTTTAGAAAGTCAATTCACTAAACAGAGTCCCCATGTCTACTATTCATAGTGATGTATATATTGAGAGTCCATTTCCTACCCCACATCCAAAGAGATCAACTGAGCACAAAGGCAGTGACTTCAAATTTTCCTGCTCAATTTAGAAATGCACCATCCACTGCAAAACAAACATTAATTAGAGGCTTCAGTTTACTATTTGAAATGGGAAAAAAAAATGGATGATGTTAATTGAAGTATCTGAGTTGTCATTTTATGAATATTTTAGTTCCATTATAAATGACTCACTTGTTCAAATGTCAGCTTTCTTCCCCCCAACCCTCCCATGTCCTAAAACATCTCTAGCCTAGTAAATAATTAAAGGGTTATCAGAAATAGTCAAAAGGAATTTGACATCAGAATGTCTCATGATGGATAGTGTTAAAGTTAACCACAAATAACAAGTGTCTCTTAATTAACTACTGCTAGAGGAATCACCTGCCAGGTCCTGTCAGTGAAGACTCATTCTCAATCACCTCTTTACTTGTGATGTCATGGTGTGTTCAGAGCCACCTAATCATAATTCTCATGTGACAGAGGGGACTCAACAAGGCTTTGTGTGAAAGGCCACTAGCTTAGATTGTTTGAGTCTTCTGGCTTCTATCTTCACAAGTGTTCAAGTGTTGATTTAAAGAGTAGACCATGAATAAAAAGGTGCAGATATTAACCCTGCTAGTCCCAATTTGCCATTTCAGTTCAGCCTTCTAGGCCATCTGAGCTAAAACAAGCAGGCAAAGAACTAAATAAAGAATATTTCAGAGGTCAACAAAGGTGGCAAAGGACAATGGTGAGCAAAAAGAGGAAATTCAGCCAAAAAATGGGAAAGAATGCTAAGAGAACACCAATAATGGTTGGGAGTACTGAATGGAAAGCTGTCTTATGTTCACAACTGTGTTTCACCATTAATAAAAGCAAATGCTTAGAAAGAATACTGTGTCAAGTCTGATATACAATTGTTATACCACAAACAGGTTGAATTATTTTGCTAAAAGATATTTCTTGACAAAATGTTCATTGTTTAATTGGGGTGCTAATATAGCATAGGCAATAAGTGTACATATGTCAAATCAATTTTAAGCCCATAGTTTAGCAAATCGTTTAAAAGCAACATTTTTTTTAGTGAAATATTACCAAAGAATACAATGAAAAAATAAATGAGATCATTTTTATCTACCAGTAATCGGTATAAAAAGACAAACAGGACAAAATATGAATTATTACCTGTCTCATGGAAACCGCTTAATAATATACTGAATGTAGTCAGAACTAGTTATTGAAAAATGTAGCAACTACTCTATGCAACCAATCATGGTTTTGAGTTGAGAAACCCTTTTTTGCTCCATTTCAGAAACATAAACCCAGTAAAGAATTCAGAAAATTTTAATTCATGCACAAATTGATATGAACCAAAATTTAAAGCATTTTATACCCAGCCAGTTTAATTTCAAGGCTTAATCTTTTATGGCAAGCAGAAACAAGTTGTACATTGTTCAGAATTTATGGTATTACTTCTAATGGCAATTTTGGTTTTCTCCTTTTTTTTCTTTTTCTCTGGTATTGAAAGTTCTACTTTTCACTTTCTATTTTCCTCCCACAAATCATACAAGTTTTTTAAATTTATTTTTCTCAGCTTTATTGATATATAACATGTAAGCTGAAGGTGTACGATGTGATTATTTGGTACATATATATTGCAAAATGACTACCACAATACATTTAATGTCTTCATCCTCTCACATAATTATCATTTTTTGTGTGTGAATGGTAATAACATTTAAAATCTACTCTGCTCACTTTCTTTTTTTTAACTTAATTTTATCGGGGTGACATTGATTAGGAAAATTATATAGGTTTCAAAAGTGTACATTTCTATAATACACCGTCTATGTATTGCATTGTGCATTCACCACCCAGAATCAGTTTTCCTTCCATCACCATGTATTTAATCAAGCTTAACTTTCAAGTATATAATAGAGTACTGTTAATTATAGTCGACATAGTCACCATGCTGTTCATTAGATCCCCAGAGCTTAGTCATCGTATAGCTGAGGCTTTATACCCTTTGACTAACATCTTCTCATTTCCCCCACCCTCCAGCCCGACAACCACCATTCTACTGTCTGTTTCTATGAGTTCGGCTTTTTTATTTTTTGAATTTTTATGAGTTTATTTAAGCCAAACTGATGACATATGCCAAGGAGCAAGATCTCCAATGCTGTGGAAAATAACAGTTTTGCAGCTTCTTTTATGCATTTAAGATTAAAGAGGGAATGTAAGGCAGATTACATGGAAGTAGGAGCAAGCCAGGCGGGGACTGGATTACAGGATAGGTAGCAAGATTATGCGCTCTCTTTGAGGGTGGTGGTTACGTTTATTTCAAAGGTGTGTTAACCCAGATGTGCAGAAACAATGGACTGGGCTTGCTGAAGGCAAAGATAAACCTTTTACTAAAAAGGTATAGGCCTGGGGCCTGACTACCTACCATGACCTGCCCAGTTAGGAATTCATGATTAGATCTCCCTGGGAGGGAGTTCAGCTTTTTCACATTCCACATATAATAGTTGTCTTTCCCTGGCTGGCTTATTCCACTTAGTATAATGTCCTCAAGGTACATCCATGTGGTTGCAAGTGGCAGGATTTCTTTCTTTTTTACAGCTAAATAATATTTCATTGTCTGTGTGTCTGAGTGTGTGTATCACATTTTCTGTACCCATTCATTCACTGATGGACACTTGGTACTTTTCAGTCTCTTATGGGGTTCAATGACATTAAGAAAAAATCAACTCAATCTGAGAAGAAGTTTGGATTAGGGAAATCTGAGTCAACATCAACACCTGAGTGCAAACCTATCAACAGCACCCAGGTGTACATCCGGGGGACTTAGCCAGGACTTCTCCTTGTCTTTATTTATGACGTCCTAGAAGTCACGTTGCATGGAGTCTACTTACTCCTGTGCTCTGCAGTCACATTCCCGTGCAAAGGCTGTATCAGACACAGAGCAAACAGCATTAATGTTCTTTTCCCTCGTGCTTGGTCCAATTAGACAGTATTGCTCCAAACAATAAATGCTCATAAAAATAAGAAACATATTAGATAGGAAGGTTATTATTGCCCTGTGGCCTAGCAATTGGATTGGTTCACATATGTTTCCAATAGAATCTTTAATTAAGATGCCTTTCCTATCAATGTGCTTCAGCAATTACCTGTATTGATAATGGGCCGTTATTTTCCTGGCAAGGTAATAGAGAATCTCACAGGGGTGTCTTAACAAGTCACTTCTAGAATCCTTTCTGCCTTTTAATTTTTTTTTCTGTGAATAATTTACCTAAATGACTTGGTCCTTGTCAACTCCTGTCTTAACTGAGAATGGATTGGAATGTACACTTGAATAATATTTAAGGATAAATTTAGTTGGGCTAGTGCCATTTATTCCTTAAGAACTCAGTGGAGTAATTTATTCATTCATCAATTCATTCATTTCACAAATATATACTAAAAACCTAACAAGTATTAACCATTGTGCTCTGATGTTGTTGCTATAAATGAGATGGTTTGTCTGCTGATGTTGGATTTCGAAGTTGAGATAACAAATATGAGCCCGTTTACATGGGACCTAGACTGAGATAAAAACTAATAATGATAATAAAAACTTTTCTAACAGACTCCCTAAGCAGTACTGACTATAAGAGGGATATTTGGGGATTTGGCATATGCTGTCAAAATTTGTTAAGAAATCACCCCCTTAAGTAAGTTTTACATTAAGGTAATGCCTTCCACACACTTAATTTTAAAGAATGTCAGTCCTCATGTCTTGACCTCAATGACCCCCACCTGACAATCTACTCTATTCCTAGACCCTCCTGCTTCTACCTTTGTTGCCCCCTCCTAATCTGTGCTAGTCTTTTCCTTCCAACTTGATATGTGATCCAGCCTCTCTCTCACGTCTTAACTTCCTTCCTTATCTCTGCTTGGTATGTGCCAAGATGTCCCTAAGGAAACCCTAAAGTTTCTTTTTCCCATTTGCTGTCCTGTCCCCTAACCCTCTCTATCCCTGCTGGTCTTCACCTCTTTTTCCATCTAATAATGCTGCTTCTTTCGACCACTGCTTAAGGCATCCATCCCCCTCTTGCTCTCTTGTACTGCTTCCTTTCCCAGAATGTTCTCAAGTAATAAATTTGGTCGTACACAATGGTGAGCAGGTATAATATTTGAAAAACCTGCTGATCTATGTTCTTGATTGGGAAATGTTCATCTTATGCCACCCCTCGCCACTCCCCTGCAATTTGTCCACCATTAAAAATTAAGCATGAGAGTATACTTGAAGAAAAAGTATAAAACAGGAAAAGGCCTAGAGAGATTAAAAAGGGAAAATGAAAGAGAATCCTATTTCTCTAAGACACGGAGGAATTATGTAGGGAAGCAGGAAGGGAGAAGAAGCATGGGATTAAAGTGTTGTTTTCTGGTTTTCCATCCATAAGAGCGGGCGAGTGGGAGTTGAGCGGGTTCTGGTGTGATGAACAAAGTTGAGGTGACTGCAGACACCAGGGGTCTTCATCCTAATTCACATTTAGGACCCTGGGATGAGGCTTCTGGGGTCAACCATGTGAAAGTGGTCTGGGTGTATAAGACAGTTTAAGTAGAGGAAAGGTCAAAGTTTAGTCCTCCAGAGTCAAACTTGACTTTTACAGGTATGAATGGGACCCGGATGTGTCTACCTGGGTTGCAAGGGAATGTGGGTATCAGTTTAGGTTCTGGCTGGGTCACCACAGCAGAAGAAAAGAGGCCTGAGATATACAGCGGGGGGCTGCAAAACAGGCTTGTACTTCAGGTCCCCTGTCGTTGTCCCTCAGGGGTATCCATAATACCAACGAGTGTCCAAATGGTGCCAGATCAGCATGAGGGGACCACTGTGCTCTGATTATACCAAGAAAGACTGGAGAATGCAAAGCCTGTCAGGTGCATCCTTCAGCCGATGTCAGCAGGGATGGAACTAGTCACACCTCAGAGATGAACATTCCAGTAAAAGCATAAGGTGAAGAAGGAAAGACCTGAGAATATATCTCCTCCCCACCATGGGAAGATAGTAAGACCCTCTCCTATACCAGCTATTATACTGGGGGGGAAGATTTGCGGTCTGGGGATTAGAGAAGAGTTTGAAAAAAACATCATCTCCACTAGACTGAGTTACTTAAAGACAATGTCCAGATTAGGGATTAAAGATTAAAAAACGAACAAACTGATATTTTAGAGGCGGGGGATCATAGGGAAGATCTAATAAGTAACAGGGAAGTGTTCAAAACTGTATTTCCTTTGCACTCAAGATGAAATCAGTGAGTGCTTTGTGACCCAACTTGCTTTGCCTTTTTCTCCCTGAACAATTATGAAAGCAAATCTCCATGGCCTTGAAAATGAGTGGAGATAGAAGAAGGCAGAATGTCCCATACCCAAAGCTTTTGGGGTAGCCACAGAGGGGAGTCTCCCTCGGCTTAAGTTCTTCCACAATTTATTTACATTATTTTTTGTTTTTAAAATTTGCACATGTTTTGAAGGCTGCTGACTGGTAAAGAATTGACTAAATCTGCTTATAAATATTATCTCTTGCCCCATTCACACCAGCACCCATGGGACTGCAGTGTCTTTTCTTCTGACATTTGAAAGCATTAAAACAGTTCCAGGGCTGAAAAAAACATTTCCCTGTAATCTTTGAAAGTTTAGTTACCAAGGAGACAGAGGCCTTAGCGACCAGGTAAGAAGGCCTCTGCAGTATGTTCACACAGTTATTCAGTGAAGGGGCAGGAAATCCAGAAATGATTGAAGGGAAGAAACATTGGTTTCCCAGCATTAATATGTAGAGTCTCTTTTATTACGTTATTAGAGGAAACCCCAACGTGCCTTTCTCAAAATGGTACTTTTTTTTTTTTTTTTTTTAAAGATTACAATTTAGGTTCCATGTGGCCTTGACTTACTATCACCACAGGCAAACATCATTCTCAAAACAGATACTTTGTAGAGAAGAAAGGGTCCAAGGAGCAAGTTTTGTAGATTACAGATTACATGACAGCCACCCAACAGTATACTTTCAAAGAAGGCCATAAAAATGATCACTGCAGTGTAGCTCAGAAAGATGTGAAGAGAGTACAATCCTGAGGTAGAAAAGAAAAGAGGTTGATGAGTGGATAGGAACAAAATACAAGGACGGTTCAAGTTTTCTAAATATATCAATCACATCTTGCTTGTCTATATTGAGTGGCTTTGCTTGCCCATGTTCTTTTCATCCTACAATCAAATAGTTGGTTAGAGTATGTGAAAGCACATGAAACCCCACCAGAATACACCACAAGCTGTTTACAGCTGACTTTTCTTTCTGGCGTTAGAGGGAGAAAAATGAGGGTTGGGAAAGAGCTGAGAAAATATGTCTTATCACGCAACATTCTCAATTAGCTTAAAGTATACGCACAATATAATATGGGATGAATAAGACTAGACCCTTTGTCTCACACATTCTAACATATGGTCATGAAATAGATATATTTTTGCATATTCTAACAGGTTGTTTTCCTATATCAAGTATTAACCAGGTCCTACCGCTTTTCCCTATACTCTGATCTTTTCACATTGAACTTTGAGGGTAGAAGCAACACTTGATCTTATCTGTCCTGCCTGGAATGCTCTCTCCTAAGATAGTGAGTACTTTGAAATCAAGAAAACCAAAATACCAAGCTCACAAGACAGGAGAATTCTACCTCCTGACCATAAATTCATGTAGCCACAGGCCAGAAATAGTTATCTCCATAATACATGACCTTTTGTCCATTTCTTTTCTTTTGACTCCAGTTTTCTAAGATGATCAGCGAAAAAACATTCCAATAAACTGCCTCATGAGATTTGAGGTCATGCACCTGTACTTATCAGAAGAAAATGAATTATACAATCAATATAAACAAAATTTATTGAATACTAATTTTAGTCTCTTTTTAAGACAAAAATTCTGCCACAATTCATAAGACGGTCATTATTTTTAACCAAACAGTTAATCAGAAGAGCCAGGGGTTGATATGTATTTTCTTGTCTGTACTTCCCTCACCATCCTAAAGAATGTAGATTCTAAGTAGAGTTCCAAGAGGCATGTGTTTTGGGGTTCCAAGACAATACAGTTGTCTGAAAAATCTATGCTCACAAAGGAATTATGAGTACAGTGGACACAAGGAAAGCTTTATAATTTTTCTACAGGAATGAATGAAACAGCAGTGGGAAGCAAGATTATAAACATAGTGGACATTTACTAAAAAATCAATTAATTAAGCGTTGAGTAACTGATAAATGTGTATAGAGACAATACAATTTTTTCCACCATGTTATTCTTAGCCATTATATGCAAGGTTGTTTTGAAAACTTTAAAATATATTAACATTTTAAAATTTTTTGCCCTGTATCATTAGCTTGAAAACATGTCAATATACTTTTTTTGTGAATCAAATAGGCATTTCAGAAGGATCTGGACTATGAATACAAGCATGTGTATTCCAATCCTTATAGATAACAGGCCATATAAAGAAAGTAAAATAGTCCCTAAAAGGCCATGGTATGACTAAAATGGTAACAATATTTTATACTTCATATTATGAAATAATGTGAAGTAATATTTTCACTAGAATAATTCTGGAAGGATGTTATTCGAGCAAAAGTTTTGGGTTAATGGGTCACCTGAAACAATTTTAATGTTTTGATTTCTGACCTTCCCACTCTACTGAAGGCTCTTGTTCTCATTAGAATGTAGACTTTTACTGCTGAAGATGCTGGCCCAATATCAGTGCTTCCACAGTAAGTCAGGATCGTTTCTACACAACATTCCATTTCCCTCACATAGATCAGAATTTTTCAATTAAACTCCTATTTAATTTTTCGCTTCCCTTTAGAATACTAAAAGGGATATTGTTTTCTGATTCTTCTTAATTGTTCTCCTTTTTCTGATCCAAATCAATTGAAACATCATAACAGCTTCAAAATTAATTACACGATTTCCCCTCTGCTTGGATAGATATGTACATATCTCAGAATGTGACAGTGGTATTCATATTACTAATTACTCACAAAATCCTTTGATGGTTGTGTGTCTGTACTGACCCAAGTGAAACAACCCACCTTTATTTGGGAGTTGCTTTCTTAAATAATAATAATTTTAAAAAGCACAGTGAAAGGAATGAACTATTTTGGTTTTCTGTGACTGAATAAAATCTACTTAGCCTTTTATCTCACTGGCTCAAATTGTGCTTTTTTTTTTCTTTTTTTTTAAAATCAAGTTTACATAAAGAGAAGCTGAACATTTGGCTCTAGAGAGTAATTTTTGTCTGAAGGAGAGAACTGAGCAGGTTCCATCCAAAAAAGGATATAAGACCTGCTTTTAAATAGCCCTGAAATCTATAATAAGGGGGAGTTACAGTCACGAGAAATTATTCCAAAACCCCCTCTTAATTGTCTCACCTCCCTCCCTGGCCCCCCATGAAATGCAAAACCCATGAAAAATTAACTTTAAAGAGAAAACATTTTAGAGCATTTGGATCAATTTGGAATTTTTTGTTGATTTATTTAAGAGTGAGATGGAATGTGGTGGTTATTATATGAACAAAGGGGAAAATAGCTTTAGAAGTATTTTAGAGACAAAAATTCATTCATTTTCATTGCCCCTAAAGTATCACAGGGCTGCTTCAGCAGGCTGGGCAGGTTGGGTACTCCACAATTCTAGTAGGAGCCACCTACAGAGGTCTACGTGCAAAAGTCACTCTGCAGGTTATGCAACGTGGTACCCAGATATTTGTCCAAATAAGAAATTATTGTGTGTTTTTAAAATCTTTTTCTTTTAATGAAGAATTTATTATTTTAAGATGAGTCAAAAAAAATAGCTTTTTCTCCTCAAAGGGGAAAAAATTATTCTTTGGAGCCCCCACACTATCTAGTTCTAGGAATGCTATAAATATTTGTTGAGAGAATAAATGAATCAGCATAAAACGATCATATCTTCTATCTCTTTAGTCTTTTTTCCTACTCCTGCAACCTTTTTCTAATAAAATACCTGAACATAAAATGTAGTTAGAGAAAGTAGCAAAATTGGCAGGTTCAATGTGGTATGACTCCTCTTTGTTTTGAAATCTGAATTATCCTTCTCTAGTTTAAGTTGTTTACTAGGTAGAGGGAGAGAAAGGTCCTTGGCACACTGGAACACATGGTATTGGCAATTATAAAATTAGTTAAGTCCCAAAGAACTCCCAAGACAACTGGAAGGGCTATTTTAGTCTTCAAACAAATCCATGTCCCACTATCACCTTGTGCTCAAACTAGAAGTTCTATAATGTTCCTCTGATCCTATCAGCCCATTAATGTCTAATTTTTCAATAACTGGAATATCATTTTCCAATTGAAAATCAAAATAAGAATTAAAATGCAAATAGACATTGCAAAAGCAACATTGGTTTATGTTGATACTTTCAACAGCTAATATTAGGTTATTTCCTTAAAATCTTGCATAAAAGGTGGCTGCCTGATATGAAGGGATGAAGGAAGAGAAGGAAAGAGACATTTCAGAAAAAAGAAACGTGTCTGTAGCATTAAAAACAGCCTTTCTTTGCCGATTTTATATTTTGCCTGCATTCAGTTTTTGTATCACAAAAAGAACTCAAATCTGAAATAAGGCCATACACACTCCCAGAAAAAAATAAAATAAACAAGTTGAATTAGAAATGAACTATTGGTATTCTACTTCTGCCAAGTGTTTGGGTGGTTTCCCATAGTGCACAGCTGTATCATTGCTGTGAAATTGCTAAGTGTAGAAGGAACCCACCATTACCCATCCCACAATAATATACCCCTTTACAATTCTCCCCCAAATGGACATACATATCCTTTAGGCATGATGACCTTCTAGTTCATCATCAGACCTATAAACACATTCTTCAGCCCTCCCAATAAACATCTGTGCTCATTCCTAAAACTTATGCATCAGCCAAGGGAAAGAATTAATTAAAACTAGCCCAATAGATGTACATCATTCTTAATTGTCAATTAACAATATGGTTCATAAGCCTAGGATAGAAAATCTATTTGTAAAAACTAATGGCTGAGTTAATAAAACTTTGTTGTTGACACCTTAAACTTAAGTTTGAACAATGATTGAGGAAAGTCAATAAAACAACAGGTAATTTAAAACTTTGAACTATTCAAAAGGACTTTTCAGTTTTACATCTACGTATTTAAAATGACTGCCTTAGGGTTCATGCTACAAGTAATAGGGGTTCAATATCCACTAAAACCGACTATTCCTCTGAGCCATGCAATCTTAAGAACCTATGATTTGAATAGATACCCTAGTAAGAGAATCTACTGGTTCCTTCTGTTCAAAGTGTGGCCTCTGAACCAGCAACCTCTGTACCACCTAGAAACTTGTTAAAAATGCAGATTTCTCAGGCCATGCATTATTGTTGGGCAATCTAGATGTTATCAAGAATGATGAAGAACACTTAGAGATTAAAGTTGTGTGCAAGAGGGAGTGGAAAGGAACAGCTGTTGTGGGAAAGAACATGCAAAGGCCATGGTGGAAAATTTTCAAGTTTGAAGTCCTTCAAGGTCTCTCACATTACTAAGGCTTTGCCTTAAGGTAGGGTTTTGTTTTGGGTTGTTTTTTTTTTTTGTTTTTTTTTGGTTCTGTTTTGGTTATTTAGTTTTATTTAGACAGCCTAGCATGCCCTAGCTAGACTTTCGACTCTAGGAGGTAAATAGTAAAGGAGAGATCTGAAAACCTTCCTTAGTCAGCTTTACAGAAACCCATCATAGGAACCCAAGAAAGATGAGTACACAGGAAGAAACCTTTTTATAAAGCATTATGATGCAAGTGAAAAGAATTTTCATCAGGATATTCATGGTGCATAATAGGTCCTCAGTAAATAGTCTCCAATATTCTACTAGCCTGAAAGAAAAAACTGGACTAATAAAAATGTGTTCATCTATTGAGTGTCTACTTATGTGCCAAACACTGCACTAGACATTTTGAATTCTTTTTAAAAATTCTAGGTATTTGTAAGAAGTGGCCACATTCAATTTTCTTGCCTGTTTGACCTCTACTGTATTGCCTGCTGCATGACTTTGCCATTCATGGGGTGATTAAGCCCTTCGTTGGGGTATCTGGCATGCCTGCTCTCTCAGCTTTGTCCTGGTCATGCCAGCTACATCTTCCATGTTTATATAATTTCTTATCCATGACAGTCTCCACTTCTAGTGCTAATTATGTGTATTAAAATAAAATGGAAAATGTGCTGAGAGAAGTGCATACTACAAAGTGATACTTGTAATATCAAGCACTTTCAAAAGTGTATAATATTTGCATTAGGTCATCAAATATATTCCCTACTGTCAAAGAGTGCTTTTGTTCTCTGCTCTCCTCTAACTTGTTTTATCTCTCACAAGTGAAATATCCTTATCTCTACTAAGCCATTCTTACATAATCTTCTACTTGCATCTGCTATTATTCATAGGGGAAAATAATATTGCTCTACATGAACAGAGATAAATCCCAAGCAAAGCATATTATAAATATATTTGTCTATAGCAGTGCTCTCTTTAAACATGCTGGGTGCAAGTCCTAAAATTCCTTCATTGTTCATGGATCCAAAGCTAGGATTCCTTCTAGAATTTGGATGCTCAAAACTGCAAATTAAAAGGCCTGCTCTGAGTATAGCTGGATACCTTCCACCATGCTACTTTAAAGAATATATTAAAGAGAAGCTGAAGGCAGGTGGTACATTTTTAACTGGCAGCTGAACATTTGCTTGGCTTAAAGCCAAATGAAATAACATAATCCTAACTGACTGGTATACTTATTCCTGATCCCTTTAAATTCTTCTTTCTCAAATTCTTTATGACATTTAAATATCCTTAGAATTAATCAATGTTATAAAACAATGAGATGGTTATAAATGAAGACAGCTAGTAGCAATAATCATAAGAAGATGGCTGTCTTTTCCTAAGTATTTCGAATGTTCTTTGATTTTACATGGATCATCATCAATTCCCATGAAAACTCTGTAAGAGATACATTACTCCCATTTTATAGATGAGGAAACTAAGGCTGAGAAATAAAATTACTTGCCTAAGTTGCCAGAGATAACTAGAGGGAAGACAAGATTCAAACTCAAGTTTGTTTTTTTTTGTTCCAAAGCCCATGTCCTCTTCACATTAGTCCCCAAAAATCATGTTGTTTAGATTCCCTATCCTTATTTCTATATCACTATAGAGTTCTACTTAAAACTTTTTCAGGTTTTCTTGCCAGCTCCAATGAGAATGCCACTGGGAAGTGAGTATTTCCAACTCCGCTGCTCACAGAATGGCTCCCACATGGCTGGTGTTCAATCAATGTTAAATAATAACAGTTCAAACCCAGTAATGATAAAGCAGGAAGCGCCTCACTCTTTATACTTTTAATGACTTCATAGGGTTCTTTTTTGTTAATTGTTTAATCACAAATTTCAGTTATTGCTATTTACACGCTCTTTTTCAACTTTTGAATACAGTCTTATTTCTATTTTGCCAAGCTTTCGGAAACACCAAATTAGAAATAAGCCTATTGTCTTCCACACAATTTCTGTTCTGTGAGGAATGAAAAACACAACCAGAGTGCCTGCGTGACTAATAGGGAAAAAAGAAAGAAAGGAAAAGAATCAACTGCAAGCTGTCTAAGGCATGCCACCTTTAGATCAAGTGCTTTAGAGGTCGAAAGTCACTCTTTCCATAATGGAAAATGCCCCCTACACCACCTTAATAAAACCAACAGACAAACTATGGAGGTGAGGCTCTATACAGGTAGAAAATCCATGGAAGGAGTCACTGAATGAATGCAAAACTGACAGGCGTTTGTGCTGAAATGAGTCATTGACTTGCTCTTTAAACAAACAAACAGATTTATTCACTCATCTCCGTCAGTAAAGTTAGAGATTAAAAAACAAAATTTTCACCTTGACCTGGAGAATTAAGAGGTCTGAGCTTGGCATATTTTATGGTAAACCACCTGTATAAACAATATCTCACCAAGTGTCAGACTGCCTCTATGCCCTAAAACATTTGAACTGGAAGTTCACATCTCCAAGCAATTGAATTCTTGAACCATCCCCCAAACTGAGGAAGTTGTATCTTTCTCCCAAAACCTTTCTGACATTTTGTGAAATTCAAACATGAAGATCACAAATCATTTAGCCCCAATGATTAGTAATTATACACACTTTGCTACTGTTACACAGCAAACCTGAAAATTAAAAATGGCATATATACTTAGGGTATGAAAAACTTTAAAAGAAGACTCCAAGAAATCCGACAGAAAGCCTTGAATATGTGTTGCCAAAGGTGATTCCATTTGTTTGTTGAGAACGCCTTTGTGCTGTTAAATCTAGCAACATCCACGGAGTAAAGGGATTATTGGATGAATAAAAAGAGAGAAGCTATGAATCAGAGACTTCCAACTAGCCAGGACCTCTAACAGCTTTTATTTGGCTCATATGGTGTTTCTTAAAATTTTATTTTCCCCACACTTAAAAGTTGGAAAATTCTAAGTAAAATTCAGATTCTTAGGTTTCCTTTACATAACAGAAGATCTGGAAAAGTGACCACAGAATTCCACAGGACAGGAAGCAGCTGGGCTGAGAAATAGTTGCTCCCTCTTTCATAGAAAGGGCCTGTGTTCTTCAGATTGCAATAGCTCCCTGTTAATGACGCCCAACCCAGTTGATTTATTTCCATGATCTGTTTGGCTCCTGTGAGATTGTAAGCATTTACAACTTTTGTTGTAAGCATTGGCAAGGGAATACAAGTGGTGTGTATCTGAAGACTTTTCTACCTAAAGATTTTAGAATATTTATTTGTATACATGAAAACAGAAGATATGAAACCTTAAAGATCCTAGAAGAAAACATCGGGGGTAAGCTCCTAGACATTGGTCTTGGCAATGACTTTTTGGATTTGACACCAAATTCAAAGGCAACAATGGTGATATACTAAAAAGTCAGACTTAAATAACATGGCTTTGATTCAACTTCTACCCTTCATTAGCTGAGTGCTGTGCAGCAAATTATTTTAACCTCTTCAAATTGGATTTCTTCATTAGTATAATAAAGGTGTTGTATTAAGTTACCTTTAGGGTTCCTTGCAGGTCTAGAAGGCTGTGCCTCTTATATGGCTAACCTATATGCGCCTGAGATTAAACCTGATGTATAAGTTACCTTTTAGTATGTGCTTGAGGGTGGTGATGGGGGAAACAGTCTAATGACACCTTGTACATGCTCGAAGAAAGGTGATTTTAATTTCCTCTGAATAGTAGAATTCTAAGGGAAAGGAGTAAGGAAATTATAGTTCCTTTTATAATACCACAGAAAAATGAGAAATGTAATTCAATCTTAATTAAAAGAGAATTTAATATAAAATAATAATAATTCTGTATAACAGAGATCCACCTGTTATGGGTTGAATAGTGCCCCCCACCCCAAGAAGATATAATAAGTCCAACTTCTAGAACGTCAGAATATGACCTTATTTAGAAATTAGGTATTTGCAGAGGTAATCAAGTTAAAGTGAGGTCATTAAGGAGGGACTTAATTCAATATGACTGGCGTCCTGCTAAAAAGGGGAAATTTGGACACGGACACAGATATATATAGACACAAAGAGACAGGGAGAACACCATCTTCAAGCCAAGGAATGTCCAAGACTACTAGAAGCTAGAAGAGAGGCACGGAACAAATTCTCCCTCATACTCCTCAGAAACAGCCAACCTTACCTTGAGCTTAGCCTTTCAGCCTCCAGCACTATGAAACAATAAATTTCTGTTATTCAAACTAATCAGTTTGTGGTACTTTGGTATAGCAGCCCTAGTAAACTAACATACCACTTTACATCCACTTGTCCCCCAGCTCACTAGAGGCATAGCATTGTTCCTGGGGCAAATAACCAAACCAGACCAAACACTGCAGGGCAGAAAAGCAATAGTATCCTTGTGACTTCTGCAGGGACCTAATGCAGACTGTTATGGCTCCTCCAGGTTGTAAACAAGGGCTACTATGCACTAGTTCTCACTAACTCGTCTGAATCTTGAAACTGCTTCCTAGACTGAGTCCAAGACCAGCTACATAATCTGCAAGACCTAGAGCGAAATGAAAATGCAGGCCTCTGGTTAGAAAATCATCAAGAATTTCAAGATGGCGATAGCAGAACATTAAACCATGTATGGGCCTTGTGTGACTGTACAAGTTATATTTCCATGAAGCTGGACCTTACTGGGTCCCACCAGATGTTTGAGAAGGCCAATAATGTCTTCCCTCCCCTTTCTTTGCTGGGTAATTCTGGATGTATCTTGTCTGTTTGGGGAGCATTTTTGACTTGCTCAGAGTTGGTCAAGCCCAAGTTTTTTTTAGCAAACTTCTCATCATCTCTTTCCACAAGTACATTTGTTTGCCAAATGTGCTGAATCCATTGAATGTCCCAGCTATCGTGCTGGCTCCTGAAACAGTCACTTGGTACCTAGTATGAAATAATGTATAATTCAGAGGCAGAAATAGCTGCAACCTAAAGTGTGTGATAAGTGAGATAAAGGAGACATAAGTATTGTACTCTAGACTTTCAAAGAGGAACACTACTTCCAGTTAGGTTGCTCTTAGAGGCGGGAATATTGGGTGGACCCTTAAAAAAATGGATTGAATTTTGTTAGGCATTTGTGAAGACAATCTAAGTGTAAGAACTGATATATGCAAAAGCACAGAGACGGGACCCAAAGAAATACATTTGAGGAACAGGGCACTTTGGTGTAAGTGGAAACATATGAAGCCATTTGGGACTAAGCCCGGAAAAATGAGATAGGAGTAGATCAAGAGGCCTTTTTCTGTCTAGGAGGCTAATGGTGTAAGAGAGTAGGCTTAATTATGTTGAATAGCCAAAAATAAGCAGTAAAATGAGATTAACTTTAATTGAACTGCAAATTAATTTTATGTCTGACGGCACCATCCTTGAAGATGTATGTAAATCATTCTTACCAAATATTGTCAAACACTAATAACTATTTTATGCCCATGGAAAAAAATCTTTGTAAAAACTCTTGGGCCCACCCAAGCAGAGCAAATCCCACCCTCTTTGGGTCCTTCTGATAAACTGGTACCCACCTTTATATTGGGGCACATTGTACTGGATTGCAGTTATTTGTTTTCAAGTCTATCCTCCCACCATGCTATGAGTGTCCTATAATTCTCTCTACTCCTGCATCTGGCATAATGCCTAGTACACGGTGAGTGTTTAGTAAATATTTGTTAAATGACTAAACAGATATTGCCGCTATATGTGGTTGCCTTCATCTAAACATTCTTCTATTTCTTCATAAATGAGGGGCATTTAATTAAAAAATTGGAATAAAAAAAGCTCTAATCCAGCACTAGTTGTGAAAAATAGCTAATCGTTCTACTTTCAAATATGTTTTTCCCATACCCATGATGCTTTGACCTCCAGTTAGGTTTCATCATCCCTCCAGGGTCCTCGGCCTCATGGTCCCAAGTTGCAGAGTTACATGATACCATTGTTTTCTTACACTTGGCAATGGGCTAATTCTTTTCCAGCGGAGTCACCACTGCTGAGATGAAGATGAGGAACTCCAGGTACGTTTAGCTAGGTCAGTAACAGCAACAACCATAGCGTGAGTATACGTAACATCCACTTCTTGTGTAAAAAGGCTCCCTGAGTCAGTTCCAGAACTCAAGTTTGGAAAGCAGGAAGCGTGAAAGGTAACACGCATCAGAGGCAGTCTGATTCTCTTCCTACCACCTCAGGAGTTTCTCTAGGTTAACTCTAAAAAGCACTTTTAGAGTGTCCTTACGCCATCTTGTCTTGTTTGTGGTTTCTTTGTCTGTTTGTTTGTTTGTTTTTCTGAGAACATTTGATGTCCCTTTTACCTTAGGGTTCACTTCAAAGTGAAGAAAATTCCTCTGCTAGATGGTTTTGTTGTTTGGATTTTGAAAGGAAGGTCCTGTGACATAAAGAGTAGTAACTGTTTCTATTGATAAAAATGGCCTGTTACTCAGGCTGGTAGGTAGGGAGTTTTCAGATAGTGTCATGATGTGAAATACTATGTGAGACACTATCATGACATCCAGGGACCCAGCGGTGTGCCCACAACTGCATCCTGACACTCACAGCACTCACAAGGAACAATTTTAAATCACTTTGATTTTAAAGTAATTTGAAATCAGGGTGAACATCAGAACACAGTTTTATCATTAAAAAAAAATAAAGTGTATGATGTAGCCCCTGAGTTTGGCAGTAGTGGGAGGACAAAACACAGCTTTGTAGAAATAGTGAGGCAAATCACATTGGAGCAGAGGGAAGTCTTGGGCTTGCTGAACCTGGATCCTGGCAAGGTACTTACTTTCCAGGATTTAGTTTCCTCATCAGTAAAATAAAACAATAAAAGTGATTACCTCACAGGCAGTTCAACAAAACACCACTCTTAATAAATTAATTAATGTCATAGCACTTATTAATTACTTGAACTAGCCTCATAATTAGCATAGTTGTGGAGGCAGTCATCTTAAGTGGCTTGGATTCTATTTTACTCAGCATCTACTAATCATATAACCTTGGGCATGACTTCTCTCTACCTCAGATCCCACATCTATACAATTGTGTAGAATGTCCTTATAGAATTGGTGTGAGTATAAAATGAGTTGGATACCTATGTAATAGAGTGCCTGGTATGTAATAAGTACTCAATAAATGTAAACCACTGTTGTTATTACAATTGCTCCAAGGTTATTCAAAGGGCAGGATTAATGTTCTCTGGGGAAAATTAAATAGCTTGTTGTAGCCATTTTGAAGATCTTTTTGAGGAACAAGCAAAGAGCTGACAATTATGTAATACCAATGGTGCAAAACTTCAAAAAATGTTATATATTTTTTAAAGCCACTGTTTATTTTGGAATAATTTTATATTTACAAAAGATTTGCAAAGATAGTACAGAGCTGCCATAGATAGCTGTGACCCATTTTCCCCTAATGTTAACATCTTATGTAACCATGGTAAAATGATCAAAAGTAGGAAATTAAGACTGGTACAATGCATGAACTAAATTATAGACTTTATTCAGATTTCACCAGTTTTTCACTAATGTCTTTTTTTTCATTCTAAGGTCCAATTCAGCATTCTATATTGTATTTAGTTGTTGTGTCTCCTTAGTCTCCTGCAATCTGTGACACTTCCTTAGTTTATCCTTGTCTTTCATGACTTTGACCTTTTAAAAAATACTGGTCAGATAACTTTTAGACAGTCCCTAAATTTGGGTTTGTCTGATGTTTTCTCATGATCATTAGACTGAGCCTATGACAGTTAGAGAAGAGTTCCAAAGAGGTGAGGTGCCTTCTCAGTACATCAGATCAGAAGGTACATGATATCAATATGCTTTGCTATTGGTGATGTTAACTGTGATGACTTGGTTAAGACAGTTTTCTGCCAGGTTTCTCTACTGTATAGTTACTATTTCTTTCTATTCCCGACTCTATTGATTGGAAGTAAGTCATTAAGTCCAGTCCTCACCCAAGAGGAGAAAAAATAAGCTCCACCTCCTGGGGGAAGATGCATCGAAGAATTCATGGATGTATCTTTACAACCAGCACAGTAAATAAGAAATATTTTAGGAAGAGATAATTTTTGGTGATGCAAAAGTTTCTTCTTAAACTTTTGCCCACTAATTTTAGCATTCATTAGCATAGCTTGCCAGCAGCAATCTTTGCTGTAATGTTCTAATGGCAATTTTCTATTTCCCTCATTTTATCTCTATTTAATAATTGGAATTTCTCTGTAAAGAAGTAGCCTATCTGATTTATCCATATAAGCATGGACCCAATATTTTCCTTTGGGTTATAATTCAATACTTTATTTATTTGTTTGTCTGTTTATTTATTTATTTTTATTTTTTTTTTGGCGCAAATTGTTGTAGCTTTGGCCATTGGGACATCTTCAAGGTTGCTAATCCCTGTATCTTTTTGACTTTTTCTTCTCACTTTCCTACTTTTTGAAACCACAGGATGCTCTGATCTTATCTTGTATTTTCCCTATCTCAGCCCTTTCTTCAAGGAGACCTTACGCGTTTTATGGGGGGGATGGTACTTAGAAACCAAGTTCTGGGTGCTAAGTGTGTTTCTTGCTACTTGGGTGTCACTGCTACTAGGCCTTCTCAGGGAATGTATGTATGTATACTAACCAATGAATACACACACACACATATATATATGTATCCACAATTATTTTTGTATCTAACTACATTTATTATATATATATATACGTTTATATATATGTATTTATTATATATATACATATATATAACATATATATAAACATGAGTTGATACTCATATCTCTGAATCTCATCTAGAAGCACAGGGTCCTTTCTGGCCCTCCCCCTGCTTATTTGTAAATTTCTTTCTCTGGCAATAAAAACCTTGTCATATTTGTTTTCTGCAATATATGTATTTATTTGTTAAATCCCAGTATACATGTAAAGTAGTTTCAGAATTGCTAACCTATACCCCTGTGAGAAACAAACTTATCAACTAGAGTAAATAGTTTGTGTACAGTTTTGGTCTTTAGGCTTATAACATCTAGTTAAAATACTGTTTGCTAAAGTTATAAGGGTCAGCTTCTTTCTTCCTCACCACTTTTAGTAATTATATCATATATTTGTCACAACCTGTATTCCTTCTTGGCTCCCATTTACATCCTGGTTATTTTTTAAACTAGCATAAATAAAATCCATTTTTTGTGATATACAGGTCTATGGATTTTGACAAATGCATAGAATCATACATCTACCATCACAATACCATTCAGAACATGACCCCCCAAATTTTCTCATGCTGCTCCTTTATAGTCAACCCCTCCCCCAACTACTGATTTGCTTATTATTTCTATAGTTTTTCCTTTTCCAGAATATCATATAAATGGAATCATACAACATATAGACTTCTATATCTGACTTCTTTCATTTGTGTTTAAAATGGGTTTAAAATTCACATATGTTGTTGCACGAATTGGTAGTTTGTATCTTTTTATGGCTAAGTAGTAGTTCATTTTATGGATACTCTACAGCTTATTTATCCATCCTCCTGTTGAAGGACATCTGTGCTGTTTCTAGCTTTTAGCCATGGTGTATAAAGCTTTTCTAAACAGTCACAAATTTTTGTTGATTATGTTTTCAGCTCCCTTGGTTAAATACCCAAAAGTAGCATTGATATAAGTCATATGACAACTGCATGTTTAACTTTATAAGAACTCCCACACTGTTTTCCAAAGTGGCTGTACCATTTTGCATTCCACTACAACTAGAGTTCCAATTGCTCTGCATCATCATCAGCCTTTGGAATTGTCGGTTTTGTTTTGTTTTAGCTATTCTAATATAATGGTATCCCACTTTGATCTTAATTTGCATTTTCCTAATGATGTTGCATATATTATCACATGCGTATTTGCCCTCTGTGTTTCCTCTTTGCCCAGTTTAAATCTTTGTCCATTTTTTAAAATGGCTTGTTTGTTTTTATATTGTTGAGTTTTAAGATTTATTTATGTAGTCAGGATACAAGTGTCTTATAAGATATATATTTTGCAAATATTTTACTCCATTCTACAGCCTTTCTTTTCATTGTCTTAACAGTGTTTTTCACACAGTTAAAGTTTATAATTTTGATAAAGCTCAGTTTACCCATTTATTTTCTTTTTTAGATTATACTTTAGATTTTATAATGAAACAACTCTTTGCCAAACTCAAGGTCACATTAATTTTCTTCTAGAAGCTTTATTGTTTTATATCTTACATTGAAGTCAATGATCCATTTTGAGTTATTTTTGTATAAAGTTTGAGGTACGTGTCAAGCTTTTTTTTTAATGGATGTCAAGTTTTTCCTCACCATTTGATAAAAAGGCTACTTCTTTTCATTAAATTGCCTTTGGATTTTTGTCCAAAGATATGTTGACTATATTTATGTGAGTTTGTCTCTGAGCTTCATATTTAGTTCCCTGGTCTACGTGTTTGTCTTTTTGCCAATAGCACACTGTCTGTGTCATATCTGAGTTTTGGGTCTGATGATTGCCTTGTCTCTTCAGTGTGTGTTACTTAGCTCTGTATGTCTCATAATTTTTGCTGAAAGCTGCTCATCCAGTGTAAAATAATAAAGGTTGAGGTGAATAGTTTTTTACGCTTGGAAATGAGTACACTGTTACTTCTGCTAGGCCTATAGTGTTGGAGATTAGTGTGACCTATTCAGGAGTTGGCTGGGTACAAGGTTTGTTATTGCTATGGTTACTCTCATTGTACCACAGCCTTCAAATGCTGCCAGTAATACCTTCTCTTCAGGCTGGGGCTGGCTTATCAGAACTTATGTCCTCAAGATCTACTTCTCTCTTGGATTTGGGTCTTCCCTTTGTGCTATACGCCAAAGAGAATCTGTCTCTTGCAGCTCTCTGGTTTAGTTCACTGTTATTTTTACTTGACACTTGTTAGCTTGGTGTTGAGGGGTTGAGGAGAGAGGGCATTTCTGATGCTGTAATTCACCAGTGTCTCTAGGTCTGGTGGTGATGTATGCTGGGCCTAACATTTCCATGGCATTCATGTCCCTCCACAGAGGTAATGGTTATTTTCTGTTCTCTTCCTTCAGTTGCAATGACTTTCTCCTACTTGTTCCATCACTAAGGCACCACTTGTTGTCACTTTACCACAGATCAAGCTTTTGCTCTTTATAGAAATGTTTCTAGAATTTTTTTAATTAAAGTTTATTGGGGTGACAATTGTTAGTAAAGTTACATAGATTTTAGGTGTACAATTCTGTAACACATCTTCTATATATCACATTGTGTGTTCACCACCCAGAGTCAGTTCTCTTTCCATCACCATATATTTGATCCCCTTTACCCTCATCTACCATCCTTATCCCCCCTTACCCTCTGGTAACCACTAAACTATTGTCTGTGTCTTTGAGTTTTTGTTTCTCATTTGTTTGTCTTGTTCTTTTGTTGTTTTCAGTTTTATGTACCACATATCAGTGAAATCATATGGTTCTCGACTTTTTCTGTCTGACTTACTTTAGTTCTAGGAGAAGGTCCTGCCATGGCTGCTATTCTCCTCTCACAGACAACACTGTGAAGGAAGCTTTGAGCAATAGAGTAATGAAAAAAATGAGAAATTTTCAACACAGGATCAGTGACAAGATCAAGTTTACATTTTAGAAACACGCAGAGACTGGTTTGGAGCAGGGTAGCATGTGAGAAGACCAGTTACAAAGCTCTTGAAAAGGTACACTATAGCCAAGGGAAAGAAAAATCCATTATCTTAAGAATTTGCATCAGAATTCTTCTTAGGGAGGAAACTGTCTCTGCTTAAGAAAATCCCTTAATAGGCCATTTAGGTTGAAAAGATGGACCCCCAGAAAAGGAGAGAACAAAAGGGCAGCTGAATTTCTCAATGAAATAAAATGAAATAAATTTTATTTTGTTTTGCTGAGATTGATGAGAAGGGGAAAGAGGGCCAGGAGCCATCAACAAAGTGATTACAGAGCAACTTGTAGGGAGGCGTGATCAGTGAATTATTGGGGTTTGGTGGGGGGTGGATTCCCTAAATTACATTATGTACAAGGATGTCTAAAAGGGGTTGTGTTTTCTGTGATCTAAATGCCCTCTACTGCCCTGAAACTTCAATCAAGTCCATATACAACAAAGGGAGTGTTTTGAGGAACTGTGGTTTGGATGGGGCATAGGGAATCTTGGAGCCAAGGACAGAGTCCAACATTTGCATCCATTAAATGCACAACAGCAGTAGTCCAAGAAGGAGGGCCCGAGAAGCCACTAAAATGAACAGACTCAGAGAAATTAAGAATTTCACACCTGACATACACATGACAATTGATGCTCCCCCAAAGGTAGGGCCTGGACTTTTCACAAGTCAAAGATTTGGGTATTTGAGACTGGGTGACCTCAGCTAACCCTTCAGTTCATAATTCATGACCATGGTCAAAAATAAGTGAATGCTCAGGAATGGAGTGTATAACTGGGGCACCAGTCGTGTACATTATGTAACTTAATTTTTAAAACACAAATTTATGAAAAAGAAAAAAAAAAAAATATATATATATATACACTTTAATGAAGACACAGCAAACTGAGTCTGTCCAAATAAGCTGCACTGGCCTCCAACTTATACCATCAAAAGAAAGCAACAGAGTTAGGTTAACTTATTCAAACCGCCTGGAATTATTTAAGAATGTCATTATGTATGTGTAAAAGGAAAAATACGGTTGAAGTTACTTACTGTCAGGGAAGATATATATAATTTATGAATTGTTATATTTAAAACAGAATCAGTTTACTCCAGAAGGAAATTGGGCATTTTCATGGTGACCTGGATGAAAACAGAGACGGGAAATGAAAACCCTCTGTTGCAGGTGGACCGTGATTCTGGCGATGCATTGAACCACTGCTCTGAATATGAGTTCTAGCAAGACACTTAAGTCCCACTGCACATAACATATCGCATGCAAAAGGCAAATTGGGCATAAAATGCCAATTATTTTACACCTGGGACACAAAAGTAAGACATATTACAAACAAGTGTATTTTGGGAGATTCTTTCAAAACAGTAAATCACTAACTTTGGCTCATAGTCTGTTGTATGAACTTCAGTACCAAACATGAGGCAGTTGGAGTTACTGTCAACAACAGAAGCACTACATAAGAAAGTTAACATTTTTAAAGAAAGCCTCCTGTACATTTATATTGTAGGAATTCATCTTATAAACAAGGAAGAAAATGTCACTAAAAGCTCAAGGTATTATTCTTGGAAATATTCGCATTCACATTATCTTGTTTTTCTGGGTTTTTTGTTTATTTTTTGTTTTGTTTTGTTTTTTGTTTTTGTCTCTAAAATATCTCATGCCCTTTACTGAAACTAACATAGAGAAATTATACTCCTCTGAATTATACTCTTTGAATATGGTTCATAATATGAATACAACACTAGTATCAATTCAAGTGCATTTGGGAGTGAGGGTTTTTAAAGTTAATCCTGATAAATTTAAGACTCTGTAGTGTCTGTCTTGATTTAGTTTTCCCCAAAGCAGATACTGACATAAGGATTTGAGTGCAAGAAAAGTATATGGAACATGATCCCAGAAAACTGGTAAGGGAATGGGGAAAGAGACAAAGAGGAGAAAAAGCCAATAAAGTGTGCGTTTATTAGGCAGATAATCATAGTGGACAATTGAGACCCAGTGTGCCTGGAGAACTGTGGCAGACAGTGTAGAACAGACCCTCAGATCCCAACTGAGGAGCCATGGTCAGATATTTATCTGCCTATTTTTCATATGCCTGTTGAGAGCTGCTTCTAAGGACATTAACTCTTCAATTTGCCCTGGTTGGGCAACCTATTTTTCAGGGATCAGAAAAACAGCCTTTGGACAGCTGAAAGTGCTTCTACAAGCAGCTTTGGGAGCTTATAGAGGTGAATACTGAGAAGATGTGTGTAGGGCACCCATAGTGGCACTGAAGCATTTCTCACAAATACACAAATCGCAGAACTGTAGAATGAAAGGAATGTCCAAATAATAAGGGATCAAGTCATTCCTGTAGGTGGTTCTGATACTATCTACCTGTTACAGACCTCTGTGCTTTTGCAATAAACTCCTTACATTCTTTAAGGAAGAGAGAAAAGGAAGAATTATAAATGTGTTGGTGTTCCCCGTTGATCCTATGTAAAATGCATGCAGTTGTGTCTTAGCAAATGAGAGACAGAGAGGTTGGAAAATTGTGACTTCTAATATAAAGAGCGGCAGAAATGAGAAGTAGCAAAAACAGAGTTGATTATGTGATGCCTGCTCCCCAGGCTGGCCCCAAGGATTTATGCCAGGATTTGAGTCTCATAGGAAGAAATCGGAGAACTCTGGGAGACAACAAAGATAAGAAGCCCTGTTTGGTGGTTGTGTGAGCAACTGTGCCACCATGAGAAGGGGAGACTTCTTGGTTTTTCTGGCAAGAGTGTTGTGTGATCCTTAGGCTGTTAGGACCACTGAGACTCCAATACCACTTTGACAGTCTGAGGGAGGGCTTGTAAACGTGAGAGCCGGGAGGCAGCCTGCTCAGCACAGGTATCAGTGATTTCAGCGGGGAGGGGAGTACCAACCTCTGTGGCCTGAGTGAGACACCCCTCCCAAATGACTTCACAGGTACCATATCACTGAGGCGGGTAGAATTTAACATGTGGGGAAAACATTTATGGACACCAGAGATACTGTCAATGACTCTTGGAAATAACTAGAAAAATCTCAGCGAGGGGATGGGGTTATGTAAGAGTTGAGTAGGGAAATGGGCAGAGCATCAGCAGTAAAGTAAGAAATGGGACAAGGCTCTGAAATTGATTGAGAGATATGGTAGGACTCTAGGATGGATCAGGTTTGGAGGGAATTTCGGGAATGAGAGAACCATGACACAAGTGAGGGACACAGTGGGGTTCTGAAATAGACAAGGAGCAAGGATTTATTCCTTCAGCAAATATTGATTGAGCATTTATTATGTGTCCGTCATTGTTCCACACACTGGGAATACATCACACAACAAGATAGAAAGTTCCTACCCTTGTGGAGCTTACAGTTTAATGCAGTGACAGTGATTTTTTCTACTTTTTAAAAAACATCTTGATATTGTCAAATAGTAATTATCTTTTAAATTTAGAGTAATTCTCTTGAGAACAGGAAATGTAGATCTTTCATGTAAAAACATCAGGATGCAAGCAGTTGTGTCAAAATTTTATATGTACAATGTCTCCATTAGTTTAAGTTATTCTTTGTAATTCCATTTCTCTTGCAAGTGTTTGGCTGAGGCAATGACATGTGATTCAACCCTGGCCAATGAGATTTAAAAGGAAGCCTGCTAAGGAGCTTCTGAAAAAAAAAAAAAAAAATTCTTCCTTGTGAAAAAAAGAGACACATAAGGAGAAATTTCCTTTTTACTGTCTTTCCATATGGTTGTGCAAGGACATGACATGTAGGGCCACAGAGAACACCTTGTTTCCATGAGGAAACATAGTGAGGGAAAATGCCAACAAACTGAGGATGGGCGAATGGACAGATATAATAGAAAGAACCTCAGTCATTAGCATCATCTCTGGGCTACTGGATTAATAAATCCCAGAATTGTCTACTTCCAAAGCTCCTGTTTTGTGAGCATATAAATTCTTCTCATTGTTTAATCCACTTTTAATAACATATTCTGTTACTTGCAGCCAAAAGCATGCTATCTGATAGACTCAGTGAGTTTACCAAAGAGGCAATCCAGAACACCTTCTAAACACTGATATCAAATGTTCAAAACTACCTGTGTTATATCACTGAAAACAAAAGTGTTGTTTCTTGACCTAAAGTAAATCTGTTTATTTCAAAGCGTTGCACAGACTGATTTCACTTGCTTTGTTCTCATTCCTCATGACATAGAAGCCTTATATTTCTCTCCATCCAGTTAAAAAAGTACATCTTGGATATATTAAATACACCAATTGATATATTTTTGATAATGCAGAAGAATAAAAGTAATACAAGCCCAAATATTATAGTAAACAGTTATCAGAATTCCTTATGGGGAACTTTCCCTTTGTAGTAATTTGTTTAGCATCCAGGACACTTCATCGTTCATCAGACTTTTTTAAGGTGCAGAGAAAACCATTTACATGGACCTGCCATTCCTATTGTTTAGTACCACTTTCTCTGAATGTCTGCCTTACTAACCGCTTACTCCGCTGAAGAAATTATCTGCCAAAGTCACTTAATGTAGGAATCATCATGAGACAGTAAGAAAACTTCCAATTATACTCTGACCTAACTTCTCTTACAATGTCTTTATGTTCCCATAAACCAAAACAGGTAAACCCTTAACACCACCTTAGTAAAGTTATATTAAAAAAGAAAAAAGAAAGGAAAACCAGTTTCTCTCACTGTCACATTTTGCTGGTACTTTGTGAAGACCTTTCAAGACTTTTCCAATATAAACTATGTCAGGAGAAATCTCAAAGTACATCACATGATCTGAATTGCGAATGACAAATAGCCTGGGTTTCCCATCATCCCAATGTTGTCAATTTGGCCTTCCTCCTCACTGACTGAGGACAGACAGTGGGACTCCAGACTCAGGCCTGCATTAAGTATCACATCCAGTAAATGAATTTATTTCTTTTACCAATATCATTGCATCAGGGAGAGTTGGGGGGAACACTGGCTTGGAATAACATTCCTGGTAGCCGCTGATAGTTCTATTTCCTTCCTGTAGTCCCAATAAAGATGCAAGAAAAAGAACAATGAAGACAGGAGGAGTACAATTTCATCTCAGTTTTACAAGTCCCCTCCACTTTTCATACAAGCTCACGCATGATAATAATCCAACACTTGCTCAGAAGAGTGGGGCAGTGTGGAGCCGATGAGGTCTCCACCCCCACCTGTGCACCTTTCTCAGAACCACAAAGTTCAGAGGTGATGTGAAGGGAGGTGTCTCTGATACTGGGTGCCAATGCCACCCCGCAATCCAATGTATTCCCTTCCTGAAAGCTTCCTTCCTCTGATGTGGCAATCGCACTTCCTCACCTTCTTTCTCCAAGAGCTTTGGTAATGTTCCTGATTTGTTTTCCCCTGTTTAAATAATCCAAAACCTGCTACTGCATAGTACCTCGCAGAAGAACAGATGCAGTTGGGTGCACCTGGGGACAGCTGCGGTCTGGACTCCAGGCCCCCATCAATTATCACCCCCTTACACTCACCCTCCCCTCCGTCACGTTGCCACCTGTGCTTCCTGTGCTCCTGAGATTCCTTGGAAAAAAAATGCAATGAGTGGCATACGGAGGTCTCTCTGATTCCCACCTAGTGTATCGTCTTCCTTTCCATTCCTCTTTTTCAACATGCTAATTGTAAATGCAGATACAAAGAACTGCCTCCAGAAAGCACAGACTTCAAGCTCAACTCAGACAAAGGTGCTGCGGCTGCCAGAACTCAAACACTATCCGATTTCAGTCTGAGGCAAGGCTTTGAAATTACTGCAGGCTTCCAGTTCCCCTTGTCTTCAAGGGCAGACTTAGGTCCAAGCAGGAGGCAACCACTGTGAGGCTGAGGGCCACCCAGCAGTGTGAGGTTTTCAATATATTACAATTACTAAAACACTTGTGCTAAATGACCTGCTCCACAATGAAGTGTTCCTGAATCTCTGAAATTACTCGTTTCTTAACTAGGCTGGCTGGCTTAGTTTCGGTTGGAGGTTCGAAACCTCTTGAAGTCCTTTCTCACCTGCATTATAAGGCATGGTACACCTGCTTTGAAATTTCTTGCTCTCTTATTCTCCTGCAATCCTAGTGACAGCCAAGCTGGGTTTAAGTGGAACTACAAAGGCCACCATAAGTAGCCTGGAGAAGCCAGCTCAGGGAGGAAAAGATGCTGTTTATTTGGATTAAGAGTGGAGTGGAAGGAATCTTTCCTACTAACACTAGGTGCTTTGGTGAAAGACAATTCAGGGGTGAGCCATGCAGGAATGACAGAAGTGCAATTTTAAGTGAATAGATTCATTTCTGCTTCTCAAGATGTACTGAGTAGCCATGTCATATGCTTAGTCTATTAAAGGCAGCTGGTCACTAAACTCAAAAATCACACAGATGGATGAAAAGTTCTCACAGGATTAAGAAATGTCTTTAAAATACCCATGGCCACATGGGTTCTGCGGCCGGCAATGCTAGGAGTTCAGTCTCTTTGCCCCCAAGCCCACAGACTCCTACCATTCGAGTACACTTGTGGCTCGAGCAATGTTTTTGCCTCCTTCAAATGCAATTTCTTCTTTGGCCAGGGTTTCTTTCCTAAACAGTAGGGCTCAATTCATGTACGGGTAAGTGTTACAGGAACCGATGGAAGGAAGCCATACACAGGTTTTCAGGAAATTCTTCTCTAATCTCTGAAACACAATAGGAAAAGGCCTGAGTCTTCCTCATTCCAGGGTTCTTCTGGGATTCTGGTGTGTTTCTGAGACCAGGTTGTAGTTGTACTCACACTTGAACTTCTTGAGTATCTCTAAATTCACGATCCAACTAGACCAAGCCAGACTGAGTCCGTAACTGTAGCCTTGACTCATTGCCGTACCAACATAACCTAGGAAAATACAAGTGGATGCTATTATTGCTTTGAAAATCTTCTCTTAGCAACCTCTAACATTTCATCAGTGCCTATGTTTCAGGATCGGTGCTGAGGTATTTTATATAAAATATCTCATTTATTTCTCACTGCAAGGTGGTGCAGAAGGCTTTGGGGACAGAGTCCCAGAGAGCAGTTTCCAGGCTCTCGGCCTCATGTGGAAGCATGCTGGCTCGGGTAGTAGATGGCCATCAGCTGTGACTAGTTGGCCATCAGCTGTTACCGGTTAGCTGTTAGCCACTTATATAACTAGCGTGGCTGAACTAGCAAGCGCGGATTGCAGTTATCAGGTTGGTTGGTTGGCAGAAAAGCAGACAGCAGGCTGCGGATTGTGTGCTTCCTGCTCCCTGTGTCTCCACCCAGCCACCAGAGAGAGTATAATGGTATGACTCCCCTATCTATGGCCCCGTTGGTGTTCCTTTTTGGCCTCACCATATCCTGCATTCTTATGGGGGAAGCGGGACCAGAAACCCTGCATGACAAAGGCACTATTGGTTTTCCCATTTTATAAATGAAGATGCTGAAATATAGGGTGTGTAAGTAACTTGCCCAAGGCCACAGAGCTAGTTAGTAAATACTAGAACCAGAAATGTATCTACATATCTTAATTCCAAAGTCTACATACTCTTTTAATTACTACATGATTAACCCCCCCACCCCAAATACACACAAAAATATTTTACCTCATGAATAATACTAGAAATGTAAAAGACAGTAACAGTAAGATACCGCTTTCTTTCTCAAACTAGAAAACATTTACAATGCTAATATTTCAACAGGGATGTGGAATGGGGATAGGCTCTTGCTGCTGCTGGGGGTATAAATAGGAAATTTTCTGGAGGGCAATTTGACAATATCAAATGCCTGGGTATTTCACCTACTATTCCAAACAGCAAATTTATTCACAAGGATTTATCCTAAGGAAATCAGCTAGACAACTGTTAAAAGATGAATAGGCAATTATTTCATCACAGCTTTGTTTGCAATAGCATGAGCAATAACTGCAATGTCCAACAAGAGGGAATCAGCCAAACAACCTGTGGTATATCTATATATTGGACACTTGCAGTTAGTCAAAAGTGAGATTTAAATGAGTATTAAATTATAAGGGAATATGTATAAGGTATACTGTTAAATAAGATCAAAGCCATAGGTATAATATAATCCCATTTTTGTGAAAATTTACATACACGCTTGGAGCTTTGATGAAAAAGCACTTTTTATTTTCATTATTTTAAGTCTGATTATCTTTGGCTATTGGAATTGTGTGCAAGTGTTTTTAATTCATTTTTCATTTTCTCTGGACTAATAATGTGTTATTTGTGTAATCAAAATATTTTTTAAAAGCTATTGATAATTATGTTAATAAGATTAAATTGATTTTATAGATCAGCACATCTCAACTACATTGTCTAGGCAGATATAGATGTGAGATCAGTTATGAAATGTCAACATTTTTTTATTGCAAGTAATATTGAACTAAAATTAGAAAAATGTTTTGTGAATTCAGAGTTATCCCTTTAATAATGTCTCTTTTATTCCCTTGGGTTCCAACATAATCTCACGCGTAGAGGTAGATGAAAAGCAGTGGAATTCCCACTAACCTTGGGAAGTACACGCCTCCCACAGCTGCTGTTATCCAATGGGCAATTGTCTGGACCCTACAAATTGATAGAGGTTGAGGATGATGTCCCATAGCAATGTCTGGCCTTGGTTAGAGTGAGGGTCAAAGTCTGGTTAATGTCTGCATGTGAATGACCGGTCATCATATGGTCTCTGCAGAAAATGAAAGTTGAGAGCAAAAGCCAGACAACTGAGACTATTTCCAAAGTAGTAAAATGTTTAAAGTCCAACACTGTCCAAAATACTCTCTACTTATGTGACATCTACTACAGTCCTTAACATTTCAAGCTGTACCCACAAATTAGAGGATTCTGATTCCCTCCTTTTGCCTGTTTCTTCCTCCTCTCTTACAAGGCTTGCCAGAGATTAGACCACACTGCTCCTGAGGCAAAGGGTGTACGTCCAAGTTTTTGGAGGGTCCACCAGTAGGATTCTGTTCCATGTACTGATGCTCTAACTCCTGCCAGAAGAAATTGCTTAGCTGAATTTTTGCCAATGTGGCAAAAATCAAAGTACATGCTCTATAAGAGGTAGAATGTTGACACTTTTCTGGACTGCAAAAAAGTTTTATGTGGTGTTAAACCTTCCTTCAACCAGCACACTTTTCTTGTTTGTTTATTGCTTCATCTGAAAAAAATGCTGATAGTCGAAGGCACACTCTGACAAGATTGAATATACTGAAAATAGGAGAGCCCAAATGAGTAATTGTTTGCACCACTTACAGTAGGATTAAGCATTTATCAGATAGGGAAAATCCTACAATTCAATTGGGAGCATGGGTTACAGTTCAAATATAAAATATTTAGAATATGTGTCCATATCTGATAAACATCTCAATCTATTCCCATGCTAGTATATTAATTATATCTCTACAGAAATTTCAAGCTTCTGTTTTCAAACACTATGCAGATATAAATATTTACATTTGTTTGGGTATAAATAACTATACATGTATTTGTGTACTGTATGGATTTGAGTATATATGAGTATAAAAGTTCATATCATAATGTTATATAATTCACACCAAAGTTAAGCCTGCAGTGATTTTGTATACCAAACCATATTTTATCACTTCAATAAAAATATTTAGTGAGCACTTTGTATGTGCAAGGTCTTGTGCTAAGTGCTAGCAAGGGATACAAAGATGAACAATAAATTCAATATATATGCTCTCAAGGAGCTTATAATTTGTCAGGTGGTTGGAAAGACAAGTAAACAAATAACTATTAGGTAAGCTTAGCCAAGTGACAAATAGAGATATAACAAAAGTGTTATAGGTATTTTAAAAATTATATATAGATACCGATGTAAAGATGGATATAGATCAAGGCCGTCAAATTTTTTCCAGAAAGGCCAGATAATAAGTAAATTAGGCTTTGTGGGCCTTACAGTAATTGTTGCCACTACCGAACACTGCCATTGTAGCTAAAAAGTATCTATAATCAATACATAAATCAATAAACGTGTCTGCTTTCCAATAAGACTTTATTTATGGACACTGGAATATGAATTTCATATCATTTTTACATATTGCAAAATATTCTTCTTAAATTTTTTTCAATCATTTAAAAATGTAGAAATCATCCTAGGCTCACAAGTAGTATCAAAACAGGAGGTGAGCTAAATTTGGCCTGAGGGCCATACTTTGCTGACTCCCGATAGAGATACAGACATGGCTAAAGAGACAGGGATCATAATTAGGGGATGAGAAGTAAAAACTCAGGAAAAAGCTTCTGGATAAAATGGCTTTTAACACGTACCATGAACATGGGAAAGTTTTGGAAGGGATGGGACTAGAATCAGAAAGGTAATGAACGGGAGAGAAAAAGTAATTTGGGGTCATTAGAATGCCAGGCTAAGGAGTTTGAGTAGCCCCTGAGGAATCAGGGAAATATTTTAAATAAAGGAAAAATGATTGCAGCTGCTATTCAGATAGGAGAAGGTGGGAGGTTTGGTGAGAACAGGGTTGGAGCTATTGCCGTTGTCCAGCTGAGTTATCATAAATGCTTGACCTTCCAAAGGGGCCATGAAACTGAGAACAAGAGAAAGGACTCAAGGGACAATGATGAAGCCCCCAGGACCTGGTGGGAGCATGAATATGGCACATAAAAAAAGGGGGGGAAAGGAAAGCAGACTCTGCAGTTCCAGGCTGGGGGACATGAAAGAGGTGATGTCACGAACAGAGAAAAAGGGACGGAGGATTCGTTTTAGGGAGTTTTCAGGAAGGATGATAAAAATCTCAGGGCATGTCAAGGCAGGAGGTACAAGCATGCAAAAGAGTTGATGTTCCACTCATTCTGAAAAATGGTTTTCCAAGTACAGTCTTCTCTAAGACTGTACTTAGTGGCAGGCCATTGCTTTCACATTGTTAATAGTTGCAATGATTTCACATCTTGGTAGAGCGTTGCCTTCCACCAAGATATTTTTGGATGCAATCAAAATCTGGGCTCAAATGGTTATCATTCATCTTAAATGTCTTGGCAGAGAACAGGTGAAGAGCCACTGCTATCCACTACTTTCAAACTCAATATTTTAATGTCTCCTGTTAGCCAAAACACCTGAGTAACTGAATGCTGCACCCTGGTCACAACTTTCTTGTCTGTCTGCCTATTAACTGTAAGTCTGGACCTCAGAAGGAAGTTTGGACTTCAGGTGCAATTTGGAAATCAGTAGCACGTAGGGTAATGCTGTTCAATAGAACATTCTGCATTGATGACATTGTACTATATCTGTGCTGTCCAGTACAGTAACAACTAGACCATGAGGCTGGTGAATACTTGCATGTGGCTAGTGTGGGTAAGGACTGAATTGTTAATTAAATTAATTTAAATGTAGGTAACCATATATGGCTAGTGGTTACTCTATTGAACAGTGCAGATATAGATAACTATAGCTGAGAGATTGGGTGAAGTAACCCAGTAGGTAACAGGAAGAGCACATCAAGAATTCCAGAAAGAGGTGACATTTGAGGGTGGGAGGAGGCAGAAGAGCCATATAGGAAAACATGAAAGGAGGTGGATAGAACAACTCCCAGAAAATAGCTTAAGGAAAGAAGCTAAGGAGAAAAACAATTTAGGAGGGAATAGTGGTCAACCGTTTCAGTAGAGATAAAACAAATATGAGGCAATGAATGACGAAGACATCTCTGTGGACTGTGGGTATTAGCTGACGACTGATGCCCTTTGATACCTAGAGGAGTGTCACGGGGGCAGAATCAAATGGCAATGGTTTGGGAATGAACTCGTGACTAAAATTGAAATACTAACAACAGCCATACCACCATGCACCAGAACTAATTCAGAAAGAATTTAACTAAAAAGACATCCTTTGCAAAATCATGTGTGGCCTAACTCAAAGTCATTGGGAAGACCAGACCTGGAAGGTGATTGAAATGACTGTATTTTTAGGATGCCTTCAATTATAAGGTGCACCATCAATAGAATAACAGCCTTCTTTGGAGGGTGAAGAGGGAAACCATGCCTTAGCATGCACATACCAATTCTAACAGCCAGGCTAGCCAGACTCAAAAGAATGGAGTATATACAAAGGTAAAGGGTCTTTCTTAAACGAAAAAACAAGGCTTTTCTATTGAAGGAAGAAACTTTAGCTATGTGGATAGATTCCAATCAATATTATCAGATTCTCAGAGAGTTCTGGCTAAACATTCTTGCGCAAATTTTTTTACTGGAGTAAAAAAATGTATGAGGTAAGAATGTTAGAATAAGGATATAGAGTAGGAGATGAGAAGAGGGGTACAGTGACTTGGGTTCCAAAGAGTGGAAACAGAGTGTTATACTGTCATCATTGGCCACAGTGAAAGAGATGAGACCAGTACAGGAATCAAAACCACTATGAGCATGGATGAATTGATGAAGAAGATGTGATACACACACACACACACACACACACACACACACACACACACACAGAGGAATATTATGTATGCAGCCATAAAAAATGAGGAAATTCTACCATTTGCAACATCATGGATGGATGAGTGCATTATGCTAAGTGAAATAAGACAGACAGAAAAAGACAAATACTGTATGACCTCACTTATATGTGGAATCCAAAAAAACAAACAAACAAACAAAAAAAACCAAATGCATTGAAAAAGAGATTAGACTTGTGGTTACCAGGTTACCAGAGGCAAAGGGTGGGGAGAAGAGGAATTGGAGGAAGGTGGTCAAAAGGTATAAAATATCAGTTATTGTATTAGAGATGTAATATATAAAATGATGGCTATAGTTAACACTGTTATATGATACCAGTATATAGAAAAGTTGTTAAGAGAGTAGATCCTAAGAGCTCCCGTCAGAAGGCAAATATTCTATTGCTTTTTTTTCTTTCTTTTCTTTTTATCTATATGAGACGATGGATGTTAGCTGGCCCTATTGTGGTAATCATTTCACAGTATATGTACATCAAACCATCATGCTGTACACCTTAAACTTATACAGCGATATATGTCAATTATTTCTCAATAAAACTAGGAGTAAAAAACATTATGAGCACATGTGCTTATGAAAGACCACATGTGTTTAGGTTAACTATGGTTTCAGGTAAAGCCACTATTTTTTTTTTTTTTTTTTTTAGTTTCAGGTGTAAGAATCCACATACTAGTTAGACATTTACACCCCTCACAGTGATAAACCCCCTTCCCCAAGCTACTACTCCTCTGATATCTTATATAGCTGTTACAATACCATTGACTATCTTCCTTATGCTATAGGTAAAGCCACTTTTGAGTTTTGGTGCCAAAGGGTCTTCATCTGAGCTGTTGCCAACATCATTAGATGGTCAGGGGAGACACAAACCACTTTCATCTCTCTCATCCCATCCCCACTCCTGCTATTTCTGGGCTTCTAGCTTAGAGGCCAAAAATAAGACTTTTCCTTTACCTTCATCTGTGCAATTAGCATCAGTATTGCATCCAGCTCACATCGTCAGGCTTTATATGCACATTGAGAAATATTTACTTTTATTAAAGAACATAGAATCATAGAACTAGAAAAGACATTAAAAAACCACCCCAATCAGATATTGTCTTCAGACAGGTATTTGTTTACGTTGCCCCTCAAAAGATGATTATTTTCTTCTTGCAGATTCCTAGGGACAAAGATATGACATTCTCCCTTGTTTATTTGCTGCAGTGTTTTATCCAGATGTTGCTTATCTTGAACAGAGACCTATATGTTTGTGGCAAAATGCACCAAGCTCCATACTGGGGCCTTAGTTCAAATGTGGACTATATTTGAATAAACACTTCTGAGTCACTAAGTTCTTCCCAACAAATGTCTTAACATCTTCCCATTTCTTTCTTCCATTTGTTCAATCCATTTCAAAAACATAATAGTCATTGTTCTTTGCCCTTTTGTCTAGTTTGTTACTCTGTCTTGTATTTTTTTTTAATTAGGGAAATTTAGTGCAACATGTTATGCCTCTGATTCTAAATGTCGCCCGTAAAGCTCTCCAAACTCATGATTTCGTGGCAAATGTAACTCCGTCTCATTGCCGAGTCACAGAGGCCCAAGTATTAACATTTTATGCTATATGACAAAATACTGCACTCTTGGAAAGGGCCAGAATTAATGTTACTATGACAACTCCAAATTTCTGACTTTTATGCATGTAAAATTTCAAGGATACAGTTGCATTATAGCACAAGATTGTTTATAAAATCACACCGGAGCACTAAGATATTTATTACAAGTCCTCACTGAGACCAATAGAAAGTGTCACCCCCCCATACCAATACACATCAGCAAAATAAATGGTAGTGTATATGTGGTTGCAAAATATTATGAAATCGATTAAAATCTTATTTCTTTTTGTAGCTGCTATACTTATAAACACATACATACAGTATGCAGCAGTGGATATAAATACAAATAAAACATAAAGAGAAAACATATAAAACCTCATAAATATACAGTATCCTGCCTTATCAATATTCATTTATGCATATCTCTGCACTCAAGCATTAATAAAAGCACATATATTGGATTTGAATGTGTGAGGGATGGGTAGGGAAGCTGTAATCAAGATATTCAAGCTCTCCTCTTCATGGCTAAGTATTACATTATCTCTCTCAGCCTATTATGTTTTCTGAAATTTCCAAATGTATGTTTTGGCCTCTTCAACTTTAGTCTTTTGCATTTAAGTAATGAGAAAGTTAAGTGCAATAAATGGATCACTCAAGGGCATTACAAAGAATGTTTTGATCTATTTAGAGCCTTTAACTTCAGAGCAAAGGCCTGGTTTAGTGTGACCTTAGTGAATTCAAACTGTTTTGTTTCACTAACAAGTGAAGCATATATTTCAATAGAATTAATGTATGACTGGCTTCTCAAAGATTCCATTCCAAGGGGGTGGGGGACCTGATTTCCGAACTCCCTCAGACATATTTTTTAAGAAAGCATCTCAGTATAATGTCAATTGATGAACATTTGGGAAGTATATGGTCCTGCAGCTCTATTTTATTTCTGTTAGTAATTAGTGATGCAAATGTAGTTCTCTTCAAAAACTCAAAGTGCTGAGACTCTTGGGAGTGAGCTGGACATTTTCTCAACACACTGTTCCGCGTTCTCCATGGCATACAGGGTGTAGGCCCCTGCACTCTCTTTTTATTTTGTAATTCCTAGTATTAAGGCCAAACCCAACTCTGAGCTGAGATTACTTACTGTTTTCTGGGCTTCCATTTCCCTTAGGTGTCTTCCTTTTCTATGGCTTTTGTGATTCTTTGGCAACTATGAATAATGTCCCAACATCTTTACTAACGACCAGTTGTTTTATGGACTCAGGATGGATAATTAGCAAATTAATTCATTAGAGTTATCCTCCTATTATTGAACCAGTCATCTGTACAAGCAAGATGTCCTTAGCTTATAAAAGACATTTGTGCCTATGAGTGAATAATTGTGAACCTGTTTTTTCGCTTTTCTGGAAAGAGTTTAGAAAGACATTTTACACAGAGTTTTTTGTAGCCTTACTAAAACAAAGAATTTAATAGGGGCTAGAGGCAGCTTAAGGCACCAGGAGCCATGGGGTCCAACACAAGAATTATAAGCAAGCCTCAGATATGGAGCCTTTGATTTAATAGTGGCTCACATTTATTGAATTCTTCCTGAGAGCAAGGTGCTATTTGAGAAAGTTGGAAAACCTTGCATTTAAGTAATATACTTTATAGTTACATACTTTAATCTTCACAATGACTCCATAAGGATGAGACAATGATGCAACAGAGGCCTAAGCGACTTGCTCAAGTTCATATAACCAGAAAGCAATATGAGTCAGGATTTGAACGCAGGCAACCTGGCTCCATACCACACTTGAGAGAGATTGCTTTTCTTGACTTACTATTGTCAGATCTCTTAAGGAGGTTTCAGGCTAGCATTTGGGGCCGTCTGGAGGCACACCACCCCACTGTGACCATTCTCAATCTGAAGATGGGATAGCTCTTCCTCTCTGCTTCAGAGCAGTGCCTCCTACTTTACACACCTTGGCCTCCTACATGTCTGATACCAAATACATCATTGCCTTCAGCCAGTGAGTGAAGAGAAGACCAAACTTAAGCTTTAATCATAAAATTTCCTATTTATAATTATATAGAATTTTTTTCTTATTAAAGTATAATGTCTTAACATAGAAAATGTGTGAAACACAAAAACAATTGCTCAATATTTATGCAATGGCAATTAATTATCACTGCTGGTAGTAATGCCATAGCCATTATCAATTTCACATATATATTTTCCTGTATTTTCTATGCACGTTGTCTATTTTTTAAATAACGTGTATATTGTAACCACTAATAATATTTAAAACCAGTGCAAAATCTCTCATATGCCAAGGAGTCTAAGTTTCATAGGCATCTTGCTTTATATCATAAACTTCATGCCAGTCGTGTTATTTATTACCAGGTCAATGACTTTATGATATTTTAATAATGTATAATATCTAAAGTGTTTATGATGGAACATTGTGTTTTCCTTTTTTTACTGTTATAGATACTACTGAAATGAACATCTTTGTGTGTTTCAGATTATTTTTAACAGGAATAACATAGATCTCTAGACATGGAATTACTAGGTCAATGGATTGACCCTTTGTAAGGTTGGTGTTGGTAATTACTGCGAAATTGCTTCCTAGAATCTACTACGCAATTCTTACTAGATGTCTGAAACATTTGGTGAGGCAACTGTTGTTTGGGAAGGTTAAGTTAAGGGATGTGCCAGCCCTGTTATCAAATTAAGTCATCAGAAAGCTGCATGTTTGAAGCTCATTAATGTCAAGGGCCTTTCCAAAGTCACATATGAAGAGTTTGGCTTTGGCTTTCATCAAGGACAATTAAGACCACGTCGCTGTGACCAAAATCACTGCTGAAAATATTGTCTACAGTGTTAGTCATTATCCCTTAAATAAAAGTAAACAAACTTTGTCCTGTCTGGTTAACTGGCACACATCCATCTTTTTTCATTAGAAAAATATAATTTACACTTTTTGCCTGGACAGTTGGGAAACCTAAAACTTAAATAAATATCCTATGGTAGCCTACAAAATGAAATGTAAACTTACTTTTCAAGGGCAAAATAATTCTGCCCACAATTTTACCCCAATCTAGCATTCCAATCACATCTCCTATTATTGCTGTAAGCAAACTCTCTGTCCTAGACAATATTAAGTTCCACTTTTTTGATGACTCTTCAGTTGTCTTCACCATTCTCGTTACAAGCACAGTGCCCTTATCTAAACACCTTATTCGAGTCTTACATGTTTCTCCATTTTCTTTACTTGCCTTTTTATGTCTAACTTAATGACTAGGTCATAAGCCCCCAGAGGGCCTCTCTTATGTCTACATCTTATAAGAATTCTTTGAATAAAGGGTCTCATATCTTAGGTTTAGTTAGTGATCTGTGTGGGGTCTATTGTATATTCCCCAGGGAAATACAGTGAGGCAAGAAGAGTCAATTATTACTCCCTTATGCCCCTCAAGGACTTGAAGTCCCTTTACATCATAATAACCTCTAATAAAGGCATAGTCACTTAAGCTAGGAAGTGATTCCACTGTACAATAGAAACATAAACTGCTAAACAGGTCCCACTTTCATTGTTATGACTACAGCTTAGTATAAGATCTCAGCTAGAATTTACTGAGTGGTTAGCAAAAAACAAATGTTGACTCAGTACTCATTGTATGTCCCTAACCTCTCTCTGAGAGAAGAGGGCATTTCTGAAAACCCCCTTTTTCAATTTTGTTAGGGTTTGGAAATTTTTTTCTGCAACCCTGCACCAGGGAACCTTTCTCAGCAGTACTACTTTGACTAGAATAAGTATGTTTTGCCGAAGCATCTTTGGAGAGTGCTTGTGCTCTATGTAAAGCCATTATTTTTCAATATGGAAACTCAACAAACTATACCTAGCTAGTGCCCCTTTGTATCCTTTAATCATTCCCTCTCGAGTTTCCAGAATCACTTGAGAAGTATTCACTGTGTGAACCACCCTTTGTAAAGTCACAGTTTGAACTGTATGCCTGAGTCAAGAATAGAGTCATAAAATGTGGCTAAGCAAGGCACTTGAGGAAAAAAAATCAGGGTCACTGTTCAAGTCAGCCCGTGAAAGAAACGTATTCATTGAATGAAGTCTTCAGGTAATGAGTAGGTTGAAGGCAATTGAATTTTCTCTCTGGAGAAGTCTTAAACTCTCAGGAGGGCTAGGGAAGGAAAACAGACTTGTTGATCCAAGAGGCTCTTTACGTCTCTCATGTCTCTGGTGTGGAAATGTCCAAAATTAGCCATTGAGATAAGATGAGGCAGCTTCAAAACAGGCAGTGACAGCTTCCCCTAATTCCATCAAAAAATTGCAAGTGAGAAAATGTAGAAACCATCATCCAGATCCTAGAGACCGGGAAGTAGCTAATGGAACCACATATTCATCATATTGATTGGCCCATTGATTTTTTTGCCCGTTTCTAAGCACCCATTTCTTGGTCCAGTGCCAGAGATGCTTAAATAAGCTTAAACAAAATGTACACCAAATCTTGCCAATGGCCCCCAGGGAATCTACAAACTAACTTTCTCTTTTGTCACAGGCACAGCTGCACAGGTAAACTCTCTCCAGAAGACATTGTGCAATTCTGGATCTGGAAAGCAGGAAACTTATCTAATTAAGAACCCTGACTAGGGAGGGAAGTAAGGAAAAGCCTAAGTGGTGAGCCTGGATAGTTGGACCAAGAGTATATGAAGAAAGAGTTTTTTTCAGGTAGTCCTGCTAATAACTGTCGAGTATGGATGGAGAATATCCACTTTCCCAGGACTAATCACAGAAGTTCTGCTACTATCAATTATTTAATCTATTAATGTTCAAACTCCACTGTGTTTAAGAATCATCTGGTGCATTGTTAAAAATGCAGGTTCCAGGATTCACTTCATCAAGTCTTATTCAGTAGGGAACAGGGCATCAGAACCTGCACTGTAACAAGCGGATTCCTAGGTGAAGGGGATCTTTGGAGAAACACTGCCAACAGGTTTATAGAAAAGTGACCTGGTGACCGCTGTAGATTAACTGCAGCGGTATAAAACTGTTGTTGTTAAATATTTGAATGATTGATAATTATCCCTTTATTGTTGTCCATTCATTCTTCTCCACAAAGTAATGTAGAGTAATCTCTTGCCAACCTTTGAGTAACAGAGATACACAAAGGTTGGATTAATTAGAAAACTTTGATTGCAAGTAGCAGAAACTGACTTACATTAACTCAAGCAAATCAATGTAAGTTTATTAGGAAGCGACAGTGGCATCCATGGAGTTTGATGACGTGAGATGGGGAACTGGAAATTCATAACACTCTGCCTCTCATCTCTGCTCGATCTCTCTATCTCTATCTCTCTGGATTTTCCTTCCCCGCTTCTCAGTTCACAAGGCAGGAAATGACTGCTCCACGCTCCTCAATAAACACGTGAGAGTTCTACAGGCTGAGACTGAATTCCAATCAAACTTGGGTTGACTGCTATCTATGGTACAATCAATATAAATCCCTATTCATTTCAAGGTCAGGGGCCCACATGAAAAGTGGAGCATAATCTTGAATGGGGAGTGAGTGGTAATGAATTTAAAATTTCAATCATACTCATTCTAGGCTTTTCTTCCACTTCAAATCCTCTCACCCTGCACAGAGATATCTCACAACAAATCATACAAAATGTAAAATTATAGCAAGGAAACAATGGCCCATAGGTTGTTCTTTCTTAGAAGGAAAGTACAGTAGATGGGCAGGATTTGGACTCAATACAGAGTCAGCTCAAGATATAATTGTCAAGTGGATGAAAAATATCTGATCCCCCTATCCTCTCCTTCTAAGCCTTTACACTCCACCTGTGTCTACCTGCTCACCCATCCTCTTCAATCAGGAGAGTATTATTAATCATTTGCACCCAGTATGCATGGGTTAAGTTGATCTGTCCCTTATTCCTGGGGGAAAGATGATCACGATAAGCCTAACTATGCCCATTTCAATGACAGAACATGAATTTCATTTACCCTGAAGGAATATCCCTTTTCTGAGGCCTTGGACATGCAAGTTAGTCCTTGTGCTAAGGTTCTGGGGACTTTCACATTGGAGCAGTAAAGCAAATCAAAATGGATAGAGTATGATCAGGAGTCCCCTTCTCAAAGGCAGATGCATTCTCAGATACAGTTTTTGGCACTTTGTGACCTATTTGCCTGTATCAGGAGATTTTTCTGGTTTTAAATATTTAAACAGGGTGAAAGAGTTCATTGCAGCCTCAGCAACAGGCAAACCCCATGATAGACTTTCACAGCCTGAACAGAATTTTCTTTCTGAAAAAAATTCATTCTCCGAAGGTTGAAGGTGAAGGTGTGTGAGTGTGCGTTGTGGAGGTGGGGTGGCTAATCACCACCTAGCAAACCTTGACGTTCTTTAAAAACTCCATCATCAATTGCTTGAGGGGCTTTTCACCTACGGTGGTGTTCTCTCCTGGCAACTAGGCGCAGGCGCATGTGCGCGCTATTTTTTTAATCAAGCAACAATCTTCTTTGCTTGAAATTTCATAAGTTCTCTCTGGGATTAATTTGTGCATATGAAGAATGAATTCCCAATATGCATCTGGTCCCTTGAGGCTAAAGGCGCTTACAAAGACTCCCATCAGAAATTTCAACCGGCTTCCAATGAGCCTGCCTTTGCGTCCAATGAGCCTGATGCGCACAACTTTAAACTTTCAGCTGAGGTGTGGCTCTTACTTCTTTAAGACTAGAATGAGCTAGTGCCAATGAAATATGGGTTAGAACAGGAAGCAGCAATTTGTTCCCACACCTTTTCTACCCTCTGGGAATTCACACTCAGAGAAGAGGTCACTCTACCCTGAGCCACCTTGTGGCTGGTATGGAAAATGACAGCCAGAGGCTAAAGTCCTGGGGGACACAAACAATATTTGGGGGACAGACTTTAGGGAGGGTGTGGTAGTGATTCTGAGAGGCTCCATAAGAGAATGAAGCAAGTGGACAGGAAAGATTGTTTCTGTTACTCAGTTTATCTTATGCAACTTAACTCTTCAAGGAGATGGTATTAATGTAGAGATCAGGAGAGCCTTTGGAGAAACACAGAAATGAGTCAAATACTGATTCCACCAGTTACTGACCACGTAACCCGGCACAAGTTATTCAGCCTCTTGAACCTCTGAAAAAAGAATGATAAGGGTACCTACCTCCACGTTTGTTGTGAGAATTACATGAGATACTGTATGAGAAGGCACTGGCATAGTGTCTGGCGCAACAAATAGGCTCAAAAATTTTTAAGTGGATAACAAGTAAACACCGTGGTATCAAACTTGTCTGCGGAATTCTTACTATTTTTCCTTTGAAATTAGAGCCATACTTTTTTTTTTCTTCCTTTTTTGGCATGGTCAAAAAATCTGATGACAGAGTTGTCTTTTGAGAAAAGGGGCATAATCTTTTAAAGAACGCTGTTAAGTCGGTGTGTTAATTTTATAATTGTTAAATTCAATGAGTCAAACAGACATTACTTTTAGCCTCGTCCCATTTATGAAGAGGATGTCCACTTGGCAGCAAGGTGGACTTTGAAAACCCCCTTTCTTCTTTGTCTTAGCTGTGCTATATTTGACCGCACTAAATGCCTTGAAGCATTAGATGTGGAGATGTTAGTCAGAGAAAACATATGTTGACCAGTTCCAGGAGTTTGATGCAATGTCCATTCAGATGAAAATTGAAACTTGTTCATGATGTTCACAGGTCCGTTCCAGATCATGCAGAGTGATTCCATCTAAAGCCCAGATGACCCAAAACCGGTGAGTGAAAAATCCCTTTCCATGTACAGTCTGTCTTTCTCCTTTCTCTTTTTAACAGCAAGTAACTTATTTTTAAGAACTGATCTTCTGGCTACATCTGAGAGCTTTGCCCAGACCACAGAACTTTGCCTCTGCCAAGATACAATGGACAATCTGTTGAGAGGGGAAAAAAAGTTATAGAAAAATACTATCCAAACCCAATAGACTTCAATTTTGAGTGATTTTTTTTTTCTGGGCATTATCTCAATAATAAAAACCTAATTAAAATAGAATTATGTAGAGAATGAAATCTCACATTATTAGTGGAAGGCACCAGATACTCAGGGAGATATTTCTCACTCTATGTCTCAGGCTAACTCACTGAAAGATCTTAGGAGGATGGATCCAATGCACTGAAATAGCCACAGTCTCAGGTAATGGATTAAGGCTATTATATTCTTTATCCATTTGGAATATAATTCATATGGCATGGAAACTAGAGTCAAAGAATCAAAAGAGTATCCAAATGTACCATTTTATCTTAGTGACAGAACATATGTTCTTTGACCCTCTTCCATCACATTATTCAGTATAAGGTATAGGAGTGGAGGAAGGGCTACTTGGTTTTCCATCTCTACCAAGGTGTTCAATATATTTTGTTGATTGTATTTTATTTTGAGAGGTGCTACAGGCATAGGAATAATGTTTAATGTCATAGGAGCTTCTCATTGTTTAGTACTTCACAGTTTGAAAATCCCTTTTAAGTGGGTTGTTTGGTTTGATCTTCACAACAATAAAATGAGTTCCACAGATCATTATTAGAATTAAAATTTGACAAATGAGGTTCTAAGAGATTAAGTGACTTGTTCAAATACACTCTACTTGTAAATATTCATGATGAGATAAGATGGTATTGTTGGGAGCTTAAAGCGGATGCCAAGAAAACTTATGGAACATCCTTCCCTGTAAATCTTTTAAAAACAAAATACATTCTCTTCTGAATACAGGGTTTTGATATGTGGTCCCTAGTGAAGGTAAGGAAAGAGACCAGAAGACCTCTCATAAGTAGTCTGCTAACCCTATAATTGGGACAGTTTCTTTCTCTCTAAAGGGAAGAGCAGTGATGATAATAATTAAGCTTTAGGCATCCGTACTTTCTTTCATCTGAGCTCCTTAGCCAGACAGGAAGGAACCACCCCTTCTACATGGTATGGCTCTCTGTTCAAGCTGGTCCACATCCATTAAATATCTAGACTTTGTCTGGGGGTAAAGGCAAACGTCTTGAGGAAATCTCAGGAATCCGTACGCCCCAAACAGGTGGTAGAATCTGCTGCTTGTAGCCTAGGATGTCATAGGTTTATACAACTTTCTGAACAAGGCAAGTTGCTGCTCCTACGCACAAAAATGAAGTTAAGGAACCATCAAAATCTCTAGTCAGCAACATCTGCAAGTTTAGTGGGGAGAGTCTGAAGGCAGAGCACGAACAGAAATGTGAACACTCCTTCACTGTGTCCCCGCCTCCTCCCAGTCTTCCACCTGCAATAGACTATTCATATCTCCCAGAGGAAATATGCTATTACTGATAATATGATCACTGAAACACTGGGAGTGGTTAGATACAGAGCTCTGGCAGTGGGTTAATAAAAGGCCTAATGAAGAACAAAAAATCCTGCCAGTCGCTGTAAAAAAATATTGCCCTCGGGAAATTATAAATCAGACACCATGGTGTGAAGTTAAAAAAATATATATATGTATATGGATTGCATTGGCTCACTGATAAATGCAGGAGTGGGCAGACTGGTGACGAAACAAATATGTCACTGGTTGCCCTTGAAGTTTCAGTCCACCTCAGCATGATGCAGTTAAACGCCTCGGCAGTGCAAAGCCAAAACCACATTTACTCAGCCTCGTCAGATCACACTGCACTGTGTGGCACAGACAGGATGCCTGGTCCACAAATTAGTTGTAATTCCCAGAGCCTCACTCGCCTTTTCTCTTTTTATTTTTATCTCTTTTTATTTGTTTGTTTGCCCAATTTCAGTGTTAATCTCAATAGACTCTTAAATGCTGCCTCTGAATAGAGACCTGTATTTAGGGTTTTCTTAATATATCCACACTGAGCTTGTCTGGAAAGAACCCAGAGAAAATTGGTCTTATGGGCAGCCTCAACACAATTCCATCTGACCCGATTTAGGAAATATGATGGAGAAAACAGGGCAAAGGCCCTAACTGACAGCCTCACCTTACCTTTCAACTAAATTATCAATGGTCTAGGAAAGGAGTTAATCTTTCTGACTCTAGGACTCACACGCCTTGACACATGAACTTAGTGGCTGCCTGATGAATACTCACTGAGGAACTGAAGCTTTGCCCCTTCACTGAGTCACTTTTGCCTGTGACCTTCTTTACTCCACTGCCCACTAACAGGCCACTTCTGCCAGCTTTTCACCTGCTTGATTGGGTGCCAACCATTGACTCCCCATGGAAAATAGTCCCTAGGGGACTGGGGGAAGGAGGCCAAGCAGTGCAGTGATGTCAGTGCCAAGGAGAACCCCTCTGCCCTGCCCCTCCTCACCACCACCAATGAAGCCTGTTTTACATTCCACCTTCCCCAGCTGGTATCTTTTCATGAACCACTGAAAGAAGTGGGGGAGAAGCTGAGATGTGTCAGGAACTGCTTTCCATTTTTCAGGGATTCCAAAAAGGTAATTCCAGCATGTGAGGAAGCTCTATTAGAAAAATTTCCAGCTCTCTTAAGGAAATTGAAGCACAAACTTCCAATAGATAGTACAGGGAGAAATCTATACTTGTAACAAGTAGTTGTACCTTTATTCTGAATTCTCTTTCCTACAATGTACATTTTCCTGGAGGTTGCTAAAACATTATCACAGCTATCATTATCCTGGTTTCAGAGGGCCTTTTGGCCCCAGATGTGGATACATAGTTCTTCTTTTTTTAACTGAGAAGAAGTGAGAAAACGTAAACCAGACTTTACCAAGGATTCAGGGATGGGAAAAAAAAATAGGAAAAGAGACAGTAAAAGAAATACACAATTTGGTAATCTGATTCACATACCAGCTTTATAAAGCTATCTGATGGGGCATTGATTTCCAGAGCAAATTTCTGATGGAGTTTTCATTGGTGCCCAGTGTACCAAAATGCAGTAAGATTTTCATGCTATATATAATTATATAGTAACTTACATTTATTTTATTTGAGATTATTTTCTCCCTCTGCTTATTATCATAAATAGTCCCCTCTTCTGATAGTAGACCGTACCTGCTTTTTTAGTGTCCTAATTTGGTAAAATAAAAAATTAATCATTGTGTGTTGCTCTCCCACTTTTTCAATTTTACTGGTCTCAGAAATCCAAAAATCTGTAACTCCCCACAACAAAGGGGTGGCTCTCAAATGCTTTGTTCCCAGTCTGCCTCAACATGACAGAGGCTGCCTTTCCCCCATCACTATGGAACCAGTTGCCTTGAACATATCCAGAGATCTTAAAGTACAGGCCCAAGACAACAAGTTTCCCCCACTACCCTCCCCGCAAAATACAGGAGTTCCCTTTCACTCCAACTTTGAAATACAAGCTTCAAATTTTTATTCTGACAACCTCGTTTTTTAAAATTAAATTTATTGGGGTGACAATGCTTAGTAAAATTGCATACTTTCAAAGTGTACAATTCTATAATACATCATATATATAGCACATTGTGTGCTCACTACCCAGAGTCAGTTCTCCTTCCATCACCATATATTTGACCCCCTTTACCCTCTTCTACCATCCCCCCAGCCCCCTTACCCGCTGGTAGCAAATAACTATTGTCTGTATCTATGAGTTTTTGTTTCTTTGTCTTGTTCCTTTCAGTTTTATATCCACATATGAATGAAGTCATATGGTTCTTGACTTTTTTCTGTCTGACTTATTTTGCTTAGCATTATAATCTCAAAATCTATCCATATTGTTGCAAATGGCACTATTTCATCTTTTCTTATGGCAGACTAATATTCCATTGCATATATATGCACCATATCTTCTTTAGCCAATCATCTATCAAAGGACACTTTGGTTGTTACTATGTCTTGGCCACCGTAAATAATGCTGCAATGAACATCGGATTACATACATCTTTACGGATAAATGTTTTCAGATTTTTTGGGTAGATACCCAGGAGAGGGATTGCTGGGTCATATGGTAATTCTATTCTTAATTTTTTGAGGAACCTCCACATTGCCTTCCATAGTGACTGCACCAGTCTGCATTCCCACCAACAGTGTATGAGGGTTCCTTTTTCTCCACAGCCTCTCCCACACTTGTTATTGCTTGTCTTGTTGATGATAGCCATTCTGACTGGGGTCAGGTGATATCTCATTGTGGTTTTGATTTGCATTTCCCTAATAGCTAGTGAAGTTGAATATTTTTTTGTATAGCTGTTGGCCATTTGTATGTCTTCTTGGGAGAAATTTCTGTTCGTGTCCTCTGCCCATTTTTTAATTGGACTGTTTGTCTTTTTGTTGTTGAGTTGTATGAGTTCCTTATATATTTTGGATATTAGCCCCCTATAAAAGGCATTGTTTGCAAATATCTTCTCCCATTCAATTGGTTGCCTCTTTGTTTTTGTTTTGATGGTTTCTTTTGCTGTGCAGAAGCTTTTTAGTTTGACATAGTCCCATTCATTTGTTTTAGCCTTTATTTCCCTTTCATTTGAAGCCAAATTCATAAAATCCTTCTGACAAACTTCTTCACACCTAGCTTTGAGAGAGAATTGGTTTCTGGAGAGTGCTGCTACTATGACATCTACCACATGAAGACAGACACAACCACCTCATAGCCAAGCCAAAGATTCCTTTTCCCTTCTATGTACACTTAACAGTGCTATTGTATTTATTTGGTTGATTTATTATCAGAGGGAACTTTGTAATGTTGTCAAATGTGTAGCCCCATACCTATTTGGAGAATAAAGTCCATGACAGAATCTAGTAATTTAGTCATTTTAATTTATGAATACCAATTTTTAATTGGTGTTACTTAATAACAACTGAATAACCCAACCATGGTGGGTTAACTAATACTTAACTCAATAGGTTATTCATTATGTAGCTCTTGGTCAAATGCAAAAATAAAGGCTATAAACTGGTATATGTTGTTTGCCCCTAATTTCTAAGTATTAAAGAAAGAACTTATGTCTGAAGGAGACCCTCAATGGGCAACCAGGGACCATAAACCATTCTTTAAACATCAGCACTTTAGGCACCCTAAGCTACAGGAGAATAAGCCATGTCTACAGACCAGAATGTTGGCCTTGTAGATTCTGTATGGGCTTATTTTCTTTTGTTATTCATGAGTTTTCAGTTAAGTTTTTTCCTTACATGTTCCTGCTATGCAGAGAGACATTAAAGAAGAGCCTTAAGTCTACATCTGAATTAGGAGTACTCAGAGATATAGTAGGAAGAGCCTCAAGTCCACGTGTAAAATTGGAGTTAGAAAAGGAGCAGAGACCCCTGGGCCAGTATGTGTTTTCTAAAGGAAATAAACATCTTGGGACTAGAAAGAAAAAGTCTATAGGCAAAACCACCTCTCTCCCATTTGGAGGTTCTTCATCATGACCAATTTTAGAGAACTGAGGTCCTATTTTACTAAAGATACCACTAAATGCTGTTAGGTCGTCAATAGGACAGAAAATCAACCTTTGAAATTGGTCCGTGCAGCTTGTTGAAGGTCTTAAGAAAAGCGATTGCAGTGAAGCAGCAGGGGTGGAAGCCATTCTGGAATTCAAAGAAAATGTGGATGTAGCATTTGCAGGCCAATCTTGGGAAGCTGAGCTATGAAAAGGTGTGGGAAAATGGGGCAGTAGCAGGAGGGCTTACAGAGTAAAAGAAGTGTAAAGATGGAAGAAAATACAGTATTTTTGTGTTATGGGAAAGATCATTTAGGAATAGAAAAGATTGATGATGTAAGAGAAAGACGGAATGGCCAAATGAGCAAATACCTTAGTAAGTGAGATGGGGATGAGATCTGGAGTATATGTGGGGGCACCAACATTTAAAGGACAAAAGATATGTACTTCATTTTAATAGCAAGAAAGAAGAGACTAGGTACTGTTGCAAGTATCAAGTTTAGATTACCAATTTGGTGATGGAAAAAATGACAGAGTTCTCATCTTATGGTTTCTACTTTCATAATGACACTAGGTTATTAGCTGAAATGAGAGGGAATGAAGTGAGAATAGAAGAGATTTTTAAATGGTGAATTACATTTTTTTTTAAGTGTAGAATTGTTTTGTAGTGTTGAGAAGCCATTCGAGGTCTAATACCTTGATATTTTTACATCAGCGGGGTTGTACTTCTTCATGTGCAGATGTGGAAAAGGCAAGACAAATTGAATCAAGTTTGGAATTTTACAATATTTATGTAACAGAGGGGGAGAGGACAACAGCATTGAGAATATTTACAAGAGAGGAAGTGTAATAATGGATCATAAAATTTAAGCTAGAAATGAAGCAAAGTGACAATAGAAATGAGCTAAAATATTATGAGGAAGCAACTGGATCAATGACTTGATGTCATGAAGTAGGAAGTGCCAGAATAATGGGAAATTGTGGTCAGAGAAAGAGATATGTGCATTTGAGATTTTGGAGTGGGTGGAGAGGAAAAGGTCACTTTAAAGAAAAATAAGGAAACTGAGAAGCCAAGTGCCCAAGAATGATAAAAGGAACATCCAAGGAAATGAAGACAGTGAGGTCAAAACTTAATGAAAGAAGAGAAGTGGCTATGTGAGGAAATCTGCAAGCAATGGTCACGAGAAGAACATGATGGTCTACCTAGAAGAATCAAGCCTCAAAGATGCAGACATTGTGGAGGAGGGAGGGGAATACTGGTTTAAAAGTAGCACGACACAGAAGAAGACAATCATGTCTCTCTCCTTCCACCCTTGGAAAGTGAGGGGAAAAAATCTTCGAAAGAAAGAGCTGCCACGTAGTGAGGTCTTCGGAAGAGAATCATATTAAAAGTCCAAGTGGTAAAGTGGACATTTATCAGCATTTGAGTCTCTAGGGTTGTTTACCTCTCAAGGGAAGAGTGTCCGGATTTTAAAATAAGAGGAGAGTGGAGGGCTGAACCAGTTATCTAGTGATGAGAGTTCAGAGAATTGGGGATGAGAAGAGGACAGGCAAGGTTGTGAGGTATGATAGAACAGTTCCCAGGTACTGTTTTTTCTATAAACATGGTCCGCAATGTGTGAGGTATGCATTTGACATGCATTATCTCATTTAAACTTCATGACAATTTATGAGCAAGTTGCCTCATTGCCCATTTTACAAAGGATGAAATTAGGACTTAGAAAAACTATGTAACTTACCCCAAAACACACAGCTTTTAAATGACAGAGCTTACCCATTATTCTACATTGCCTATCATTTAGTAACAGATGTATTATTGAAAGAGTTGATCGTCACGTCACCTAAATTTTTGTAAATCAAGCCATAGTTGTAAAGGGGTTTAACACTTCTGGGAGTACTACTGTGAATTCTTTGTCAATGCAAAAATAACCTCCCCAAACGGACAGACACCTCCTCAGTAATCTGTTTGGCCAGTCCCCATTTTCTTGAAGCAAGATTAATTTTTATTAAAAGGTATAGTTACAAGTACTCTATGTCAGAAATGATCAAAGCATCTTATAGATAATAAGTTGTCTCTCTGATTAAAAAAGAATGACCCAATAAGGTCAGTGGCAAAAGCAAGAATTACACCAAGGCATTATGACACTACACACTATAAAACACTGCAATTCCTTACTCATTAGCTAAGCTCTGTTTTCCATGGGATGTCTTTCAAATGAGGATATGCTATAAGTAGAAAACAATACATACGGGTTCATTAGTCTTGCTCTTTTAAAGATAAATGCTGTATGTGGGATAAATGCTGTGAGCAAGAAATTATAAGCAGGTTCCCATATGCTAGATATCTATTTCCACAGCTCCTATCATCATGGTTTCTGGGCACTTTGACAGATAGATGAGGCTAATTCAGGCAATGCAGTACATTCAGAAGAGTAGGTGAAAATCCTCTTTCTCCTTAGTTTCCTGCCTCGGAAAACAATAATTCATTGGAAAAGTGAGAAGAATAAAAGCTTTTCTAGAATGGAAACCTGAGAGAAAAGCCATGCAGGAGAGGCAAATTTCAATCATTGGTTTAAAGTAATAATGTTGACTGTATTACCCTTTGATCAAGGTGTTTGGGAATCCATACTAAATAATCCTAAGTGGGGGAGATGTTGTATACTAATCATCATAGCATTAGACAGGGGAAAAATTCAAAAGCAAACAAGAAAGAAAACTGTTCAAAAGTAGGAGATATTTTTAAATAATTTATGGTGTATATCTCTTTGAATATTATATAACTAAAAATATCATGTTTATAAAACCTCTAGAATTCTTTGGGAAAATCCTTATAATGTTAAATGACAACAGCAGAAATATGTTAAATGTAATATGTAAAATGTTGAATGAAGAGTGTGATTATAAAAGAAAAAGAAAAATACAAAGCATAGAAAAAAGGTTGGGTTTTGGTGTTGAGACAAAGAGTAATTTCTTTCTATTCTTCTAATTTTTCTGTATTTTCAAATTACTATTAAGGAAACTGTTTTATTTTAAAACATAAGTGATGATGTCATGATCTGGAAGTTTAAGAATTGGAATTTCTACCAATATCCACCACATTTTAAAAATCAGTCAATACGGGTTTGCACTAAGTATACCATTATTGGCTAACCCTGTGGTATTTTTAAATCATCTTTTAATCAAACTTTCCTGATTTTACATAACTTAAAGTACATTAAAGTGTGGACAGTTTATGAATTTTGACAAGCAGACACACCCATCTAACCACATCATCATCAAAATACAGAACATGTCCATTATTCCAAAAAGTTTTATGTCCTTTGCCAGTCAAATCCTTCCATACTTCTAAAAATAGGCAACCGCGATCTGTTTCCTATCACTATAGATTAGTTTTTCCTGTTCCAGAATTTCACATAAGTGGAATCATACATTTTGTACTCTTTTGTATGTCTCCTTTCATTCAGCATAATGTTTAAGATTAATCCATATTATTATCTGTATCAGTAGTTTGTTCACTTCTTATTGCTATTGTATATATAGAATACACACACACACACACACACACACACACACACATATCACATTTTTATCCATTCACCTGATGGTGGTCATTTGAGTTGTTTCCATTTGGGTATATTATGAATAAAGATGTTATAAACATTTGTGTTCAAATATTTCTATGAACACATGTTTTCATTTTTCTTGGGTAAATACCAACTAATGGAATTCCTGGGTATGGAAAGTGTATATTTAACTTTACAAAAGTTAAACCACCTTCCACGTGGTTTTCCAAAGTGGTTTTAACCATAAAGCTTCTAGGAGAAAATATTTTCAATCTTAGACTAAGCAAAAAATTCTTAGATAGGACACAAAAAGCATAGACCATAAAAGAAAAAAAATATATATATAGGACTCCCTCAAAGTTAAAACTTTCTGTTCTTCTAAAGGCAGCACTAAGGAAATGAAAAGGCAAGCAACAGACTGGAAGAAAATATTTACAATACATGTATGTGGAAAAGAACTTGCATCAGAATATATAACTTTTATAACTCGATGATAAGAATTCAAACACCCAATAAAAACATGGGCAAAAGATTTGAACAGACATTTCTACAAAGAAGATAAACAGATGGCAAAAAAAGCACATGAATAAATGTTCAGTATCATTAGTCATCAGGGAAATGCAAATTAAAACCCTGATGAAATGCCATTACACTTCTACCAGAGTGTCTAAAATTAGGAAGATTGACAATACCAAATGTTGGTGGGGATGTGGAGCAACCAGAACTCTCAAATACTGTGTTGCTATTCTTTGTTTGTTTGTTTGTTTAGTGGAATGATTCATCGTACATTGATATATTAAATAAGTAAAAGATTATTCATTTGAGGCAGGCCTGAGATTTAATTAATGTTCATACTTTGTCTCATTATGACCTGGGACTTTGCTAATTTCTATGGCTGGCTTATAGTATATAGCATAATTAAATATAAAATACTCACTACATCAGGACAAAAACAATTATTATTGGTCTAATAAGTTATTTTAGGACATGACCTCTAATATACTATCACTTCTTACATTCAATATCTCATTGCAACTTCTATTTCAATAGTCATAAATTATTTTAGAGTCCATACTATGTCTCCTTTATACAATGTAAATCTTATAATATCTTTGGCCAAAAGTAATAAAATTCAGATCCGAAACAAAAGTAGCAAATTCTTGGGTTATCTTTCAGTTTATATGTCAATTTCAAATCTAAATTTCCCTTTGACTCAAGTCAAGCTTTATGGAATCAATTCGAATGTTAACTGTGCTAGGTTGTAGAGTTTGAACTATGAGGATGGGAAATTCAAATAGAGTTTCATTTACTCTAGACTTTTAATTTTCCATAATGGTCTCACAATCTATGATAAGACATTTTTAGTGGTCTCTCTAAAGTGAAAACAGGATCAGTCCTGAATTTTACTAATTGCACTTCCATACAAGCCTTATTTATTCTATTTTTGTATTATTCTGACTTTCCAAACCCCAAACCAGATATTTATGGGCAGCCAAGAGGAAAACAATCTGAGATATGTTATTTCTATGCCAAAAGAATGAAATTTCTACAATATTTTGATGATTTATGGAAACAATGGAACAGATATTTTAAATACAATTTTTCCTAGATCATCAGATCATACATTTAGTGAAACTATAGCAATATCCAACATTCCCATCACACCATAGCAGAAATATGTTTTGATGATGTAACATTGAGACTTCCAAGTTTAGATTTCAGATGTATTTCATGGTTTTCTAAATTTTCTATAGATTCTGTTCCCTCTTCAGTATCAGTATTGATGGGTTTCACTTCATTATTCATTTCTTCCTAAATTTGTTTAAAATGCAGACACGTACAGATTATATCACATGGCAGAATTGTTCATGGTACAACCTGTGCCTTCTGGGACAAACATATTTAATTAATTAAGAAAAAATAATATCATTCTGCAAGAATAGCAAAAATGCATGATCAAAACTCCAGCTACACCCTTTAAGCTATTGCAAGTGACCTCTAAACCACAAACAATGCTAAATTTCTTGGGAAAACTTTAACTGGCACTCACAATACATATAAATTCAGAAGCAGAACTCTGCCAAAAATTTACACCAATCACTCTTTGTTAATGTGAAAAGAAAATTAACTCATGAGCAAGAGGAAAATCATTTTTGGTGTCAACCTTTCTGTGAACTTCTCCACAGCGACTACAGTTTCCTTTGCTGCTTTTTGCAGAGGTGTGATGGACAGAGGGAAAGGTATACCTGTAGTGAATGGTGCACCTGTTTGTTGTTGCAGGCTGCAACCATTTCAGGTACAAATGTGTTCATTGTCTGTGATTTCTAATTTACAGAGCCCCTTAAAATCACTGCAAAAGAAGCAAGTTTTGCAGAGATCCCCAATTCTGGCTGCACATTGGACTCAGAGATTTTTTGGGGAAAAAAAACACACCTCTCCAATGCCTGATTTCTTCTCCAAGTTTACTGAATAAGAACCTCTGGGCATGGGGCATGGGCATCAGCATTCCCTAATAACCCCTGGAGATTCTGATGCAAAGTTAGGTCTGAAAACTGTTTTAAAACAAACGTTAGAAGTTGTGTCCAACCCAGACTTCTAAGATGGTAGTGGAGGTAGGGACGGGATTGAAGGTTATAGACCTATTTCCAATTTATCAAAAAGTCCAAGAGAAACCATACATGCAACCTACAATATCCAAGCTTTTGATTTGTTTGTTTGTTGTTTTGTTTTCTTTTGTTTTGACTGTAATTATATTGGCTCAGTATATTGTCATGAAAGAAAGATTAATTTACTTGAGGAATAGGAAATGAAAAATGAATTATTACATAGGAAAGCATTTTTTAGTAGACAAATATATTCAACTATGGGCTTCCTTTGGGAAAAACAAAAAAGAGGATCGCTAGTAGATTGGTGTGGCTTTTGCCTATAAAGCGTTCATTCTCTTTCTTTTGGGTATAATGCTGTAATTTTGTACTGGGGAAAGATCCCTCCCCCAGTGTGAATCTGAGTTTAATTGAGCCCACCACCTGGTTCTGGGATGAGCATGTGACCCAGACCTAGATAATGCCAATATCATATCCCCTCATCCAGAATGATTGGTTCAGATCCTTGAAGATGACCTTAGTCGGGCTATTAGAGTGATCAAGTGTCAGCCCAAGTCTGGGCCTTTTCTAGAGGGATAAGAAGGAAACCTGAGCCCCCAGGACCACCATGAGAGAAAGTCTGTGTTAACAGGAAGGCATTGCAGAGGAAAGCAGAGACTAACAAAGAAAACAGAACCAGTTAACATCATTAGACACCCTGGATACAGATGTGCGTCAAATCAGCAAGATCTTGGACTTGTCAGGTATGTGACTGGATAAATTTAATTTTATTAAATTCATTTATTCAGTCATCCATTTTGTGAAAGCCAATTTGAATAAAGGTTCTGTTACTAAAAGCCAAGTAAGTCTGATGAATGGGAGATTCTTGTTAGCAAAAGTATCAGAACCATTAAGAAATCTAGAGCTGCTTCACTATTCTACAGTTTTTTGTTTGTTTGCTGTTTGTTTGTTTGTTTGTTTTGTTAGGTAAACTAAAGCTTTAATTTCCCAGAATCAGAACCTCAAGGAAATTTCTGATCAATCACCCAATCCATCAACAAGTATTAAATCAGGTCCCTTTCTGGGCCTATTAATCTACTAGGCATGACAGGAAAATCAAAGTATGTAGAAGTAGTGGCTTCAATAAGCTTACAACCCACTCAGAGAGATAAGGCAAATGTATTAGAAATAACTTGGGAGAACAAAGCACATCAATTTCAGTGGAAAGATGTGTTAATTGGCATACCTTCAACACTTTCTGTGTTGTAGAGGACCTAAGAAATAAATAGTACAACAAGTGCCCTCAAGGAGCATACAGTCAAGAACATAAAACACAGATTCCAGAGATTATTTCTGTGCATTACAAAGCAGCATGCATAATTTAATAACAAAAATGATACGTTAGTACTAAGGCCTTACTAAGTAGTATGGTAATGACTTTATTAACGTATTCTAAAAGCTTAGAGACTTTTTTTCCTATGGCTCCCAAAAGTCACCAACCTCCATCTCAGAGCCTAATCTCACCTAACCATTGGATCTCTAGAGTTCGGGGTCTTCTCCAAACTGAACCACAGATCCCATGGTCTGTGCTGAAATATGCCGGTCCCTGAAAAATAAAACAAAAGCCCCCTCTGCTCCCCAATCCTCCATCATTCTCCAACTTTTCATTATTCTGCAACTTCTTGTCATCTTTTAACTCTCAATCATTCTCTAATTCTCCACCACTTCTCCAACTCTCCAAACTATTTACAGCTCAGTTTCCAGAGTTGTCCAAATGTAGCATCATCTAGTTCTCATGGTAAAGATAGAGGAGGAGGAGATGGAAGGATGGACACAAGAGAGCAAACATGGGATCCATGTCGATACAAATCTATTTTTTTCTTTTCTTCTGGTTTTCTTCTTCCTTTTAACCTCTAAATACTCCTTTGGAAACAAAACTTCTATTAAGTAAAGAGTTGCTCCTGTACTCCAAAAGAGGAGTTTGTTCATCCAAATAACTGCAGTATATGTGTGTCTGTCTGTTTGTCTCTCTCTCTCTCTCTCTCTCTCTCTCTCTGTGTGTGTTGAATGTTTCAGAGCTTTGGAAGAAGGGGAGGCCAGGGGAGGGTTGAGAGTGAAGTTTGCCAAATAAAGATCTTTATTTATTTGATGCACTCTTTTATCATTTCTTCAGCCGGTGTGGGGATAGATTAGATTAGTACTGCAAATATTCACATACCAAGAACACAAAGAATACCTCAATAACAGAATGAGAGAAAAATCCAAGAATTAGAGGTTCTCTAGTAACTATTCTGCTACTTTACTACCTTAATTTTCCCTTTGAATTCTTACCAACCTTTCTGTTAATGCATGGAGAGTATGAGGCATTAAAATGGAAATTACACAATTTGAGGACCACTTAGAACTCCTGTTTTTAAATAAAAAATTGACATTTAATTGAGTTATGAAATATCAGTCTTAGCATATTAGCCAGCATGATCCCAACCACGCACCCCTAGTGGTCTCTTAGCACATGTTTGCTTTCCACTGTTCAGTCAGCTAAACTGTTCCCATCTAATTGTTTCAGAGAAGGAATGTGACAGCAGAAATCAAAGAAAAAAGTAGTAGTTTCTTGACTTTTGGATTCAAAATACTAAACAATGTGGTATAGGAGTAGAAAGGAATCATACTCTAGCAAAAGATACAGGATAAAATATCATGGTAAAGCACACAGTTTCCCTAGGTCCCCATGGTCAATTTAGAAGACATTCCCTGAATCTTGATAGAAGTAGGAGCAAAGGAAATGCAATGCAAACACAGGCTTCAGTGTCTTCCCAACGGAGGGTCACTGCCTGTGCTCCTCAGCTAAGCCCAAGTCAGGGGACAAAACCCCCTAAGAAGTTGATGGAATCTAGGTTTGATCAAAGAAGACAAAACGAGGTGAAGCCTTACACAATATCAGCGTGGCAGAGGAGAAGGAAGATGATTGACTTTGGTCAAGTGTGCTTCAGAGGTAGCAGGAGAACCAACGGACCTGAAGTGAACAGTGATCAAGCATACTGGAAGAAAGCATATCTCCGTGGTGACCTGAGTGGCCTAACAGCTAGGATCCAGATGAGACAATGAATGTCACCACCATTGTGGACAGAGACCATTGAGCATCAGATAAGGCAATGGATGTCTTCAAAAGTGCCTGTGTAAGTAAAGGACATTGAGTACCAGACTTTGCCTACACCTGTTGCCTGTTCATGCATAGTCACCCATAATGCAAGATCTTTAACATTAAACAATGCAATATCTGTTAAGCTCTATAAAAATCTGACAGTTAAGTAATAAAAACCCATTAACGAACTGAATGATAACATTCAAGTAACTGCTCTTAATTCAAAAACGTATTTTTCATATTAATGATCACAAAATTCTGTGAGTGTTCTCTTACTAAAATGAAGCTGATCAAAATTTTACAACTGACAAATATGATCAACAGTTCTCACATAACCTTAGAGTACCAAAAGCTGAAACAGTCACACTTAAACCTCCTGAGAACAAACACACAACTGAAATATTTGCGAGCCAACAGGCACCAAAGGCACCGGTTCAAACAATGCTTCATAATAGTGCCATTTTCTGGTTCCCAGAGCAATGAGTGGGTGGCTTAGGACCAGAGCAGAGGAATCCTCTGAGCTTTTATGCTGGGGGTAAATTAAAATGTATTATAATGTCACTCATTTGATGCCTCCACAATCATGTATCATTTACATCATATTGTGATATGCTGCCTTTAAATGCCTTGGGCATTTCCAGGGTTTATGCTTTGTGCCATCAACAAAAGCTCTCTGAGGAAGGGATTATGTCAAATCCAATGGACACCTCTTAATTTTGTTAGACCTTTCTCCTGTATTTGACATTGCTGCCCATTTATTCTTCCTAAAGCTCTCTTTCCATTTTTCTCCTTGACTTAAAACATTTGATCATTCAATAAATATTAATAGTTATTGACCATTTGCTATGTGGCAAGTACTATCCCAGGTCCTAGGAATACTTATATAAGCAAGAAAGGTTTTCATTGAGTCAATATTCCAGTGCAGAAAAAAAGGGCAATAAAAATAGAAATATACGAATTAAATGACTTCAGATTTGGATAGGTGCTAGAAAGAAAATAAAGCAGAATACCACGATAGGATAACATGGAAAGGGTATTTTTATTGGAGATTATCAGGAAAGACTTCTCTGAAGAGGTGACTTATGCGCTGAGACTTGAATGACTGAAATGAATTAGTCTTGCAAAGATCTAGGAGGCAAAGGGAATAACAAGTGCAAAGGCTCAGAGACAGGATCCATCAGGCCTCTTGACAAGAAGACTGTGTGTCTCAAGCTGAGCCATCCAGAAGAGGAGTGATAAGGTCTGGAGAGGCCGGCTGGGCCCAGCTCTTGTTGGGCCTGTGGGCCATGTCACCACCCTCCACGATTTCCCTCTTCTCTTTCTGATCATTTTATCTTAATCTCTGTCATTGGCTCTTCCTACTTTGCCAGATGCTCACATGGAGGAGTTCCCCAGATTTCAATGTTGCCTTCATCCTTCCTTCCCCTTCTAAGCTTTTCCTAGGTTATCACCACTACCAACCATTTGATGGAAACTCCAGAATCATTATATCCAGTTGTAGAATGTATTAATTATGACTTTTAAGCCCCAGTGATACCACATAATCATATCAGTGCCAACATGGGAGAGTTGTCTAGAGTTGTGTGTCTATGTAACATATAGCCAAATGAGTGGGGTAGCAGAGTCAACATATATGGGAATTATATTAGGGTGGTGCAAAAGTAATTGAGGTAAAAAAGGTTATAAACAATTGCAAAAAACCACAATTACTTTTGCACCAACCTAATATATAGGATCAACTTATAAGAGTTGTATATAGTACAATATAACAAGCCTAGAAATAATATCACCTATGGGGAAACCAGTCATGAGATAAGAAATTTCCTAATATGGAGTTGTTACACCTCTGTGGCACTTCTCCTATGGCAGGGTTTATACTGTCTTATCTCTTTCCTAACTTGCTTGAAGGTCAAGCTTCCAGGGAACGAGAGAACATCCATCCCTATACAATGTCTAATGGTCTATTGTAGGCACTCACGCAGTGGTTAAGGTAACAAGTCTTTATACCCACACCCCAAGGGAATATGAACCTTTAGTCTAGATAGAATAATTTTATACTGGAATATTTTTGTAGTGTTGAGTAGTCTTACAACAATTATAAGTAGTTTAGAAAGGCTAATACTGGTCATTTCCACTTTCCACATAGAAGAAGCCAAAAGAGCAAATCTTACACTGCTGGCTATAAGTCTTCGACCTCCATTGCTGTGATGTCAGCCCTGAAATTTCCTCTGAGTTTCAAGTTCATATATTCAACTTCCTAGGTCTATCCACTTTGATATGATTAAGAAATGCAGACTCAGTAGATTCAAAACTGAACTGATCACTCTCCTCCACAGACTTAGTTCTATACTCCTCCTGTATTTCTGACTTATTTAATGCCAGAATCTAGGAGTCAATTTGGACCCTTCTATCTCCATCATCACTTACATCCAATGAACCAGCAGATACTTCATATTTTATACCTCTTAAATATTTCCCCAAATTTATTCCTTTTTCACAGTTTCATAACCTCTGTTCAAGTTCGGTCACATCACCTTTCACCAGACCAATATGATGGCCTTCTAACTAGCTTCTTTACATCTAGTTTAGTTTTATTGTTTCTGAATCCCATCTACACACTGTCACAAAGATTCATTGAAAACCACCATCTGCATATACCATTCTTTTCAATGAGTCCCCATTTCCAACGAAATGTCCAAGCCTCCTATTCTGCAAACAAAGCTCTCAGTGACTGGCCTCTATTCATTTTTCTAGCATAATTCCAGTATAACTCTGCCTCACCCTTTGCTAACAACACATTTTTTTTCCTTCATTCCCTCACACCACATACTGTTTTTTATCTCTTTGGAATTAGCTTTGACACTTCTCTTCAATTCATACCACCATATCCAATTCATCAGGAAGTCATATCAGCTCTTGCTTTGGAATTTATCTGGAGTCTTATCACTCTATACCACCTTCAATGAAATCATTCTATTTCAAAACTTTATTGTCTCTCACCTGGATTATTGTGATGGCCTTCTAATTGTGTCCATGCTCCCCCCTTGGTCCCTGCAGTCTAGTTTCCCCCCAAGAAGCCAGAGTAACACTTTTTAAATGTCAGTCATATCATATCTTTTATTTAATGTTTTCCCATTTTGCTTAAGTATAATCCAGATTCTTTATAATGGTTCATAATGTCTTATATGATGTTAACCTGAACTCATTGCTTCTCAGATCTCCTCTCCTCCCACTCTTCCCTTTGTACATTCCTTTCCAGCCACACTAGCCTCCCTACTCTTCCTTGAACATGTAAAGCACGCACTTGCTCATGGCTTTTTTGCATGCTGTTCCATCTGCCTTGGAGGGTCTTCCTCTCAATATCCACATGGCTTATTCTCTATCTTCCTTCAGAGACATGGCAAAAGAGTCCTTCTATGAAAACCCTACATAAACTAAAACACCAACCTCCTCCATCACTTCCTATGGCCCATACTCTGCTTTATTCTTCCTTTATTACCTGTATTTCTCCCTTATCAGCACTGTTTCTCTATTTAAGTAGGGTTTTTTGTACATTATCTGTCTCCCCCACTAGAATATAAGCTCTGTGAAGACAGAGAGTGTTTTCTGTCTCGCTCATCTTCAGTCCTTTGCCTCTATAACAGCACCTAGCACATAATAGCTGTGCAGTAAATATTCCTTAAATGAAGGAGTGAATCTCCTTGCCCCTGCATAGGCTGGTTTTTCTGCTTGGCGTATTTCACCTTTTCTCTTCTGTTTTGTTTATATTCATTTTTCTCAGCACGGACATCATCCCCTCCATAAAGCCTTTCCAGAAACTCCAGTTTGTGCTAATTGCTCCTCTTCACTACATCCATAGCACTGAATGTGTTATTATCTAGCAATTATTTGTCTATTAAAATGACATGAATCTATGCCTTCCTCTTGCACTAGATTTCAATATCCATCATGAGAGAGAATATGTCTTCATTCGACACATTCAATAAGCATGTGTTAAGCATATAGTGGTAGGCACTAGGAATACAACATTGAACAGACAGGCAAACCCTCATTTTCATAATGCTTGTAGTCAAATGTCTTACTCTTTGATGTACTCCCAACACTTAACATGACTTGGCACATCTTGGCACATTAATCAACTTGGATGATTAATGAGTGTCTTTATTTGGACCTATTATCTTATATATTACATTTTAAAGAGGGTTTTGTCTCATATTACCTCTGTCTTTCATCGGAATAAAGGGTCCAAAATTGAAGATATTAACTTAGGTTTTCCTTTGTAGTTTTGTGATGTTGCTCCCATTCCAAAAGTTAAAGGCATTCATGCATTTTCCAAAGAGAATCAAAGAAAATAAGGAAATAAATTGAGCCTCTAATTTGTTTACTTTTAAATTAACTATGTTGTACAATTGACGTGCACTAAAATGTATCCATTTTAAGTTACATTTTGATGAGTTTGGGCTAATTTATTAACCCTTGCAACCACCATCAGAATAAAGATATAGAACATTTTCATCACCCCCAAAAAGTTCCCTTGACTCCTTGCCAGCCAACCCTACCAATACTCCTAGCCCAAGGAAACCATTGGTCTGACTTCTGTCCATTTAAAGTTTATTTGTGTTTTCTAGTTTCATGTAAATGAAATCATTCTGTATGTAATTTTTTGGATCTGACTACTTTTGCACAACTTAGCGTTTTTAAGATTTATTTATACTGTTGTTTGTATAAATATTTCATTGCTTTTTATTGCTGAGTAGTATTCCATTGTATAGATATACCACAATTTTGATCCATTCATCAGTGGATGGACATTTGAGTTATTTCCAATTTGCAGCAATTATAAATAAAGCTTCCATGAACACTTGCATACAAGTCTTTGGCAGATAACTGTCTATTTCTCTTAGACAAATACTTGTAAGTGGAAATGTTGAGTCATATGGTAAGTGTATATTTAATTTAATGAGACACCGCCAAACTCTTTTCCAATGTGACTGAACTATTTTACATTCCAACCAGCAACGTATTAGAATTCCAGTTTCTTTGCATCCTTACCAGCACTTGTTATTCTTTTTTGTCAACCTATTTATGTCAATCTATTTCTTACACATTTCTAAGCAGAGTAGTGTCTTGATATCTAGCGCAGAGCTGGGGAATAATTAAGCCTTGTGGAATAACAAGAACTGATCTGCCTATGTGTTCTTATAGGCAACTTGATGAAGCTCTATATATCTGAGGCTGGTACCAAGAAAGTAGTCAAGATTTTCTGAGTCCCAGGAGCTGAAAGGGGCAACAACACTGAAAGAACTTTAGGGTTCAGAAGATAAGGATGCAGAGGATAAGAAGACAGAGATCATAGTTGGATCACAAGTTTTAGTAGAGGAAAAAGAGGGTTAGATACCTGCAAGTCTCTGGTCGCATTTTCATCAATCAATACATAACCTTGTTTTATGTCTGTTTCTGTTTAAAGACATCTTAGTTAATATATATTGTTGATTCATAACATTGAACTTACAGCCAACAGCATTATAACTCATGCCTGAATGAAGTTATTTAACGCACATAATTTTCTTCGTAAGGCCCATCACAGCCTTCGTGTTCTTAGGAACACTAGCCATCACTTCAGTGCTTCAGCACTGTGTTTGGGCACCATTTCAAACAGCAAACTCACCAAAAGCACAAAATTGAAAAAAATCTGGCACTAACTAGACCACAAAAAGGACACTTGTTTACCCTCTGAGAGTGAAACAAGAAGGCAGAGTGTTGCCTCGTTTAACCTGACCTGGGAATGTGCACATCTGGTGACAAGACATTTCATGTCCACGAATGACTGTGAAAGTGCCATGAGTACTGATATGGGAATTACAGAAAACTTTTAGCAAGTAGGCAAATTTGCAAACATAGAATCTGCAAATAGTGAATTTCAACTGTGTGTGTGTGTTTGTGTGCGTGCTAAGTGGATAGTATACAGCATTGAAAATATAAATATTGCTGATATTGCTGATACACCTCTAAAGGAAAATGAGCACTCTGTGGATACTCAACACATATTGAATAATCAGTAATTCTTGATGCAACATTAGTCAATTAAAGGAATTTAACTAAGGCTCTGCTTCTCTCCAGAGGTGTTAATAAATTATTATCACTTAACCTTAGACATTCCCTAGACTAACTAAAATGCTTTGCATAGGTGATGCTTAACTTTGTGAAATAACAATTTTATCCAAAATGCTAACATCCCAAAGTTCAGAAACCAGTCATCTCGTTGCTGGAAATCCAGTATGCCAGGCTTAGAAACTTTATTGTTTGGAGTTGGGTCTTTGTGGCCCAACCTGAGAATTTAGGTCTTTGTGCAATCATAGTTACTTAGCACCCACACTTTCCCCTTTCATTTCTAACCCCTCACCAACCCTTTCTAGAAGGAGCCAATACAATACCCGCCATATTTTAAACAAACTGATGTCACCCCATACCAAATGTAGATTGCTCTTTCTATCGTTTTAATATTTTTTGTTATTGACTCAGGGAAGATGTATAATAATCAGCTATTCATTCACTTATTTTTAAAAAGCATTTAAGAAATGATGATCGAGTGAGTATTATATCCTAGATCACCATCCTGCTCTGTGTAAGGAATCCATCATCTACTTGAATGTCATCCAGCCAGTTCTCAGCTAGGTCTAATAATCTTGATTCATAATTCCCAAACTTTCAATCATCTTCATTTTTTGCTTCTATTATCATTTTTCTTGTTCTGAAGGTCTTCCTTTGGTTCAAAAGCCCAGAACTGAATCAAATAAATATCTGACCTAGTGCAAGTAAAACCAACAAACATCAACAAAAAGAATCTCTGGATTTGAGACAGAGGAAGCTTAAATTTTTGTAATTATAAAACTAATGGTCTCTATAGTCCCAAAACATTTGAAATAATTAGTAAACTTACATGACAGACAATAATGTAAAATAATAAAAATCATCTCTAATCCCAGCACCTCTTTACAATTTGTTGTATTTCTCGTCTATGTATATTGTTTTAAATAGTTCAAATGGACAATTTATACATTTTCTTGCCTCTTCTGTCCCATAATTTAAATTATACTTATAAATATAATAATATTCTCTTTCATAATGACAACATAATGTAATTAGTAATTCCTATGCTGGGGATTGCAGAAACATAGATTTTTTTTGCAACTAAATAACATTGCAAAGGATTAGTTTGCTATCCAAGGGAAGCTCTAGTCATTTTTGCCATGGTTAAATATGGACTGTTATTTCTAACTGGTATACATAGTGTTAAATTTATTCTTGGAGAACACAATACTCTGTTTTTTTGCTTCATTTTGTGTTTACCAAGGTCACTTGAAATCTATTCCTACTAAAGGTGTGAATTTAGCAATGAAATTTTAAGTGGCTTTATTATAAATAAGTGACACTTGGACAGAAAATACATGGAAGGACATCTCTGCTATGAACAAAACAAACAAAAATATTATTTTTTAAATAAAGAATGTTAGAATAATGCCAAAATTTAGCATGGAGTTTATCTATGTTAAGGTTTAAACTGGGCAGTAAAGATAATAACATAGCCTACTTAGGATAGTCCATTTCACAATAAAGTATATATTTTACATCAAGCAGGTAACTGGAAAAACAAAACAGCTCTTATTACTCGGGGCTTGTTAAACAAGATCCACTTTTTCAAATGTAAGCATTTACTTTATAATTTTAATCATAGCAACTGTTCTCACCACTTAATATTTATTGAGCCCCCCTCCACTCACCGCAGGGAATATGGCAATGTACCAATTTGCTTTATATTTGCTGAAAATGGCAATTAAAAAGTCAAGAGAATTTTTATTTTAAAGCAAATTATTAACTGCTAATAGGTAAAAGCTACTCTCTTTATATCCCTAAGGTGAAGAAATCAATAGAACCTCAACTATGATCACCTAAGAGTAGTAGAATTCACTTGAACTGTAATTATTTGCTTATATGGTAACAGGAGTAAGAAAATAACTAAGTGGCAGCTTGACTGTGGGCAGCCTCTCTCTCTGGGTCTCTCTCTGGCTCTCTCTCTCTCTCTCTCTCTCTCTCTCTCTCTCTCTCTCTCTCTCTCTCTAATTGTGGGTATGGAGTGAGAGGAAGAATGTGTTCTGGGAAGCAATTTGTGGGCAAATTACGTCTATGATATAGATGTAAAAACCAGTCCTCAACAGAAGGGAGGGCAAACTGGGATGCTGAAAAATATGTAAATGTTGGTGATTTTACATGGAAATAAATCCCATCCAGCATTCCCCAGAATATGCACGCAGTAAGATTGCACTTCCCTGCCTCTTTGACGTGAGAGGTGCTCACGTGACTTACATGGACCAATGAAACATAAGGAGGTGCATCGCTTGCAGGTGACAGCTTAAAGAACCATTGCACAATTTGCCATGACTTCTTCTACTGTGATTGTGGATTCACATTTTGAGATATAACTTCCATCTCCCTGGGTTCCTGAATAACTATAATGAACAGAGTCCCATTACTAATTTGCTTTGGAAATGCAGCATGCACAAGAAATAAGTTTTTATCATTTTAAGTCACTGGAATTTTTGAGTTGTTACTATAGTGTAACCCTAATTTAACATAACCGATAACCACCCCTGTGAAAAAAATCTTCAGTAATAAATCATAAAATGTTTCTTTTTTCAGAATAACTTCATCTACAGAGAACCAAGTAGAACTGTGGTAGGAATTGTGGTCTTGTGACTTTAATCTTGAAAGCCTATAGAATTGGTGATATTTGAAATTTGCCTCTAGTAGACCTCGAAGACTTGCTGAAAATTCCTTAATCTATGAGGTAAAATCTCCTTCTTAATTCATTTTATTTTTTTCCTTTTTTCATATTCATTCACTCCACAAACATTCATTATTACCTAATATGAGCAAATCGATAGGGAGGTCATCTTCACAGATGACATTAACCTTATACTTGACGACCTAAGGATGGGGATAAACTATTTCCTAGAATTAGCATATAAAATAAGAAGTGAATTTCCCTCTCATGACTCAATACTTTGGAAACAATTATTTAACTTGCTGCATAGCTTTCAGGATTCTGATGCACATAAAAATAGTCTGTTTTTTACATAAAGGGAAATGAACTCTATGTGATTTTCTGGAACCTGATTTTTTTTTTTTTCTCCCACTTCTGGAGCACTGTTCCATGTGAATAAACCATAAAACTCATTATTTTTTAACAGCTGTTTTGCATTACATTTAGAAATATCTTGGTTTACATAACCAACCCCCCCATTACTTTTCTGAGTTACTTAGAAATCACTTTAAATGTATGCAAAACTAACTCATATTTTCTTCTCTTTCTTTAATGCCACTTTTTCATTTAAGTCATTGATTGATTTAAAATATCGTTAGTCTTGGAATTTGGTAGTCATTAGTCATTTGTTTCTCTCTTCTTCTAGATACACGGTAGATGGCATGTACACATCTCATGGTGGATTGGGGCCATGTAACTGGTTCTGGGTGGAAGTGACACAGGTCACTATAGGGCAGACTATTTAATTACTAATACGAGGCCTCATTCTCCCTTTTGATAACAGCATCATCTGTGTTTGAGATAGTAGCTGTTCCACCAGCCTGGGTCTTTGAGTTCATACAATCCACAGAGGTCCCCCGACAACTGTGAGTGAAAAATAAACTTTTCTGGCATTGAGCCACTAATGCTTGGTTGCTTTTTAACTGCAGCATAGCCAACTCTATCCCAATGGACACAGAAATCAAGTGTTATTTTTGAATTTTTTAATAGACACTATTTGTCCTGAATTTTCATCTTTTCTCTTGGCACAGTTGTAGCACATGGTATTACTTCCCTGTTACACTTGTTTGCAATTGGTCCAACTTCTAACTCCCAGCACCAGCAATTCTTAGTTGAAGGTGTCCTCTCACTGACGGAACTCACTTTGCCACTTGTTCAACAGGTTGGAAGTTTCTAGAATTCATGCTTCTGGGAGCAATTCTCAAGAAATATCTGAGCAATGTTGGGGTATAAGTAATGTAGCTCCCTTACGCCTTGGGTGGGTAACTCTAACATAGAATAACTTACATGGGTTGCCAGAGCGTCCTTAGTATGATCAGTTGCTCCCTGGAACTAGAAGCAGGCTTGACAATTTCATCTTCTAGAATAAACTTTCCTTTCTTGTTTCACGTATCCATCCTCCTGCCTTTACCTTCTAACAAACTACGTGAGCTTAAAAATGTATCTCAGCATCTGAATCTCAGGGAACCCAAAATAAGTCAAACTTAAACAACCAAAATTTTAGAACAGAGAACGTCAGGGGGATAAAGCAGCATGAGAATAGGTTTAGAGGTAGAAAATAAAAAATGAAACACTTGAAGAATAGTAAGTCATTTGGTTTGTATGGATTAAACAACATGCAAAGGAAAATAATGTGGGATATAGCTGGGAAAATACATCATAAAGGATCTGGAATGATAAAGTGTTTGGGCTTTTAAATACAAGTATGTGGATTCCTAGTCTATTATGATGCCTTCCCTTCATTCTCAGGTATTTTCTCTCATGATTTTTTAAAACCTCTCCCATACGAACAACAACAAAAAATGTTGTATACCTGTTAAGTACAGCAAAGTGAAGAAAAGCAGAAAGTAATTTTCTCAATCATTTACTCACTTGATAATAATAAACTATAAAAGACATGGACCATAGAAGCTCTGTATTCCTAATATATATGACCTATATCATCTTACCTTTCTGCTGGAAATGTATAGGCATTGTTTCTGAACAGAGTCATTAATAAAATTTCATACTCAGAAACAAACTCACGTAAAACTTGAAAGACATATGGCTATTATCTGTCCAATAAGATAAGCAAGCACAAACACATGAAATGAAAACAAATAACTATGCATTTCTTAGTTTGCTGTATCAAAGGGCCCAAATTGTCTCTCTCTGGAGATCACAGAACTTTAAAAGGCAGCATATGCTAGTATGGTAAGAACACTGGGTACAACTCAAGGGATACAGGATTTTGCCTTCTGTGTAATCTTAACCAACTCACTTCTCCTCTTTGGGACTCAGTTTTTATATCTCGAAAATGATGGGATAGGGCTAGAAGAATACCTAGGAAATTTCTCCCTCAAATATTCTAGGCTTTTAAATATTTTTAATTTGTATATGCTTTATTGGTAAGAACAACAAACATATCAAACATTCCTATATCTTTAGCTAGTTCTGCAATTCCAAATTTTTGTGACAGGTACATGCATGCTTATTACTACTACTCTCTGAAATCACCTTCCTCCTCTGGTGGCTTTCCTTTCCTTTACACTTCTAGAAAGTTAATATGCAAATATTTCCTCTATCCTCTGGGAAGAGTTTGACGAGTAAGTTGTCCCTTCTCTCAAGAAAATAGAAATTAATTTTTTGGTTGTAAATGATTAGGTCTTAGGGTTTAATAGCCCTCAGAATCTACTGGGAAAGAACAGAGGGTAAAGCTTTGAGGGGAGAATACCTCGGAAGAGGGAGGGCTGAATGATTGAGAGGATTCTCAGCGGAAGCTCCAGGAGTTTAAAAGTTGCTGAGAGTGCGGAGCACCCCTTAGCCCTAGAAGGGCTGTGTAACAAGATCTAGAAATCTCCATTATTTGGCTACACGGGAGTCCCATGGAAAGTGGGGGGTGGAGTCACTTAAGCCACCATTGCCAATATCCAAGGACCATGCCATTGTTTCTTCCTATTAACAAATACAAAAGAACTAATTGGTCAACCTCTATGACTATCTGGTAGAAAGGATACTTAGCCACACAATGGCATAATACTTTGCTCAGTGTTTTTCTGATTACAACTTTAGTAATCCCATTTTCACAACATATCACAGTCCAAAGAAGATATGGAGGAAGGAACTTGACATCAGCTATTAGAGCTTAATGTAAATTAATACCTGGAAGCTCTAAGTCTCAGAAGATAGAAATGGTTTCCAAAAATGTAATAAGCCAGTCAATTATCCCATGCTATTCACATTTAGCATTTATGCTTAACTGTTTTTTGTTGTTAAATTTGAAATCTTATTTGAAATTCTCTTTTAACAAGGATCTCTCAATTTTGAACTGAATGGTTGGATTTTGATAAAAGGTATAGTTCTTAAATTTAGAACAACTCATATATGGGTGACCAGAAAATTGTGAATATAATTCAGAGATAATATAGTAATTCTTGTGATATCATTAATGTAATTAAACTTTTAAATATAATTTTATTGATGATAAATTTCAAGTGAGAAGAATAATTTTTGAATGAAAGAGAATGAACTGGTATCCAAAGGATTAAATAGTTATTTACCTCAATTAATTCAAAGGCCATCTAATATCTCCCATGAGAAGGGAATTTCAGGAATGTAGAAGTCTGAGTTGTGAAATTAATACCTTTCCACCATGAATTAATCAGTATCCTCAGAGTTGAACAGGTGTCAGATGAGAAAGTTCAGGCTTTACTGACCTAAGGCAGCAGGAAACCAACCAAGTGAAGACCCGATAATCTATTATCAGACTGCAAAACAAAATTCAAAACTCTATTTCAAATTATAGTTTTAATATTTTATCAAAAGCCAATATTGCTCTGTATTAGAGAAAAAGAGATTTGAGGAACTCAGAGAGAAAAACCCACTTTTGTAATTTACATGAGATTATGGCTGTGGGAGGAATTTTTCTACTACTGGCAAACCCGGAAAAAAAAATCTTTGTTTTTTGTTTTTTGCAGAATTTGCAAAAACAATAACTTTAAATCAGCCCTCCCGATCTACCACAGGCTCTGGGTAATTATCCCCAATAGGTCCCTTTAGTGAGTCAGTTTCTATTTTTTTCTTCAAAAGTAGTTTCTTTTTGACATTTTTATGTAGTCTTTCTGTTTGCTAAAATAACAGAAGTCTCCTATTACAAAAACATCAACAACTGTCAGGGATTTTGTTTCTCCAGAGCTCAGCACTCAAGCCTCCTGACACAGTGGCTAACATGGCAATCAGTGAATTTCATGCAAATCCCTCTTTTTCCTTAGCAGATTAATGAAACTAAAATTGAGATGGGCTCACTACTCTATTTAATTATCAAACACCTATGCTGTATACCTGCAGTCTCTTTGAGTTTCTGCAAGACTCTTTTTTTTATTATTCTGATCTTAACGAATTCAGTGTAAGCCAAAAAAGAAAATCAAATAATGAGAACTTCTGCTTCTGGCTGGGATAGAGAAAAGGCACCAACTTACTCTCCCATTTGAAGCAACAAAAAATTGGACAAAAATATGTGAAGCAATGGTTTTTAAGACCTTAGATCATCAGGTGATGAAGGACCCTGATTTCTGAGATATTAGAAACAAATGAAGAGAACCCCAATGTTGCGCCACCTTACTACCTTAAATGAGTTTCCAGGCCACAACCAGAGAGAGAGCCCAGGTAGAGAGCAGCTGACTCCTTGAATTGAGGAGATAATGGTGAGGGTCTAAGGAGACCAAAGTAGCTCTAGTTCATAGTACAAAGTACCAGAGAAGAAAGACCTGCACGGAGATCACTGCAGATATCTACAGAGTGCCTCTCTTTAGTATTCAGCTGATTACAGATTAGCGCATGTATGTGGGGAAACTATCTAAGGCCAGAGAAAAAAAATCACCCAACAGGATTAGAGATACCAGTGCCCAGTGAACACTCAGGGGTAAGAACAGTGCCTGTACCCATCCAGCAGACTGGAAACTTCAAGATTTACAGGGCATTGAGTACAATACTCAGAAGGGTCTTTCCTCAGTAGTTAGGAATAATTAGCCCATGACCAAGCACTACACTGGTTCTATCTAACAATTAAAAGATAGGACCAAACTGTTTCCAAGTAACTTAACTGTGTCCTAGAAAAAAGCTCAAGAGTATTTATAGGAGCACAAAAACATTCAGCATCCCATAAGGTATAATTTACAATATCTGGCATCCAATCAAAAAGTTTCAGACCTACAAAGAAACAGGAAAATATGATCCATAATGAGGAGATAAATCAATCAATTGAATCTGATTAAGAACTAACCACAGATGTTAGAGTTAGCAGAGGACATTAAAATGGTTATTATAACTGTATTCCATATGTTCAAAAAGTTAAGGAAAAACATGGAAGATATAAAAAAATTCAAATCAAACTTCTAGTGATGAAAACTACAATGTGTGAGATGAAAACTATACTTTCTAGGATTAATAGTAGTTTAGATATTACAGAGGAAAAGATTAGTGAACTTGAAGGCATATCAACAACAATCCACAATGAAACAGAGAGAACTTTACAAAATTGGACACAGTACCAGAGATGTGAGATAATTTCAAGCAGTCTAATATATGAGTAATTGGAGTCACCATAAGGAAGTGGGCAAAAAATATGTGAAGAAATTTAGGATAAAAAATTCCCAAAGTTTCTAAAAACTGTAAATATACACATATGACAAGCTAAAGAAAATGATATTAAGTTACAGCATTATCAAATTTATCAAAACCAGTAATAAAACCTTAAAAGCAATCAGAGAAAAAGATATGTACAGAAGAACAAAGAATAGAATAACAGTAGATTTCTTATTGCAAACAATGCAAGAAAAAAAAGCAGTGGAGCAACACTTTTAAGTATTTGAAAGACAAATATCTGTCATTCCAGAATTCTATACCTAGTGAAAAGATCTTTCAAACATGAAAGCAAAATAAAAACTTTTTCAACATACAGAAGTTGAAAGAATGTATAACCTTTTTTGATTTATCAAGTAAAATTGATAAATCTCTAGACTAATCGGGGGAAAGAAATAATATAAATTGTTGACATCAGAAATGAGAGAAGTGATATCACTACAGAACACCCCAACCTTCAGCAACTACCACTCTGATCAGTAAGCAGCCATCAACATCAAGGAGTGGAGTGGCTGAGCAATTTCTCAAAATAAGACAACAATGAAGTATACCATGTCAATTGACTCTTCCTTTCGTGAATGATTTTTCTGTAGCACACGATGCTGTTTGATAGCACTTTACCCACAGTAGAACTACTTTCAAAATTGGAATCAATCCTCTTATGCCCTGAAACTTCTTTATCAACTAAATTCATGTAAAATTCTAAATCCTTCTTGTCATTTCAGCAATTTTCACAGCATCTTCACCAAGAGTAAATACCATCTCAAGAGATCACTTTCTTTGCCTATTATAAGAAGCAATTTCTCATCCATTTAAGTTTTATCATGAGATTGTAGAAATTCAATCACATCTTCAGGCTCTACTTCTAATTCTAGTTCTCTTGCTATTTCCATCACATCTGCAGTCTTGAACCCCTCCAAGTCATCCATGAGGGTTGGAATCAACTTCTTCCAAACTCCTTTTCAGAAAGTTTTCAACTACCTTTCCCAGATCTGTCAGAGGAATCATTATTGCAACTATAGCTTTATAAAATGTATTTCTTAAATAGTAAGACTTGAAAGTTGAAATGATTTCTTGATCCTTGGGCTGCAGAAAAGTTGTTGTGTTAGCAGGCATGAAAACAACATTAATCTTATTGTACATCTCCATCAGAGCCCTTGGGTGACCAGGTGCATTATCAATGAGTGGTAATATTTTGAAAGGAATCTTTTTTTTTTTTTGAACAGTATTCTCAACAGTGGGCTTAAAATATTCAGCAAACCACGTTGTAAACAGATGTGCTGTCATCCAGGCTTTGTTATTCATTTATAGAGCACAGGCAGAGTAGATGTAGGACAATACTTACGGGCCCTGGGATTTTCAGAATGGTAAATGAGCACTGGCTTCTCCTTAAAGTTGCCAGCTGCATCAGCCCCTAACAAGAGAGTCAGCCCATCCTTTGAAGTTTGAAACCAGGCATTGACTTCTCCTCTCTAGCTGTGAAAGTCCTACATGACATCTTCTTCCAATATAAGGCTGTTTTGTCTACATTAAAAATCTGTTGTTTAGTGTAGCCACCATCATTAATTAGCTTACCTAGATCTTTTGGATAAGTTGGTGTAGCTTCTACGTCAGCATTTGCTGCCTCGCCTTGCACTTTTATGTTATGGAGACGGCTTCTCTCCTTAAACCTCATGAACCAACCACTGCTGGCTTCAATCTTTTCTTCTGCAGCTTCCTCAGCCTTCATAGAATTGAAGAGAGTTAGGGCCTTTGTCTGTATTAGGTTTTGTCTTGAGGAAATGTTGTGTCTGATTTGATCTTCTATCCAGACAACTAAAACTTTCTCCATATCAGCAATAAGGCTTTTTGCTTCCTTATCATTTGTGTGTTCACTGGAGTTGCACTAATTTCCTTCAAGAACTTTTCTTTTGCATTCCTAATGTGACTAACTGTTTGGCACAACAGGCCTAGCTTGTGGCCTACCTCAGCTTTTGACATGCCTTCCTCACTAAGCTAAATCATTTCTAGCTTTTGATTTAAAGTGGGAGATGTGCAGCTCTTCCTTTCACTTGAACACTTAGAGGCTGCTATAGGTTTATTAATTGGTATAATTTCAATATTGTTTTGTCTCAGGAAATAGGGAGGCCCATGGAGAGGGAAAAAGATGGGGGAATGGCCAGTCAGTAAAGTAGTCAAAACACACAACATTTATTGATGAAGTTCACATTCTTACATGGGCATGGTTCAACAGCATTACAATAGTAACACCAAAGATCACTCATCATAGATCAACATAGCAAATACAATAACAATGGAAAAGTTTGATATACTGCAAGAATTATCAAAATGTAGCACAGAGACATACAGTGAGCAAATGCTGTTAGAAAAAGTGACACTGATAGACTTGCTGGACACAAGTTTGCCACAAAACTTCAATCTGTAAAAAAGGCAATAACTGTGAAGAAGCATAATAAAGCAGAGCACAATAAAATGAGGAATGCCTGTATATAGTCTTTTATGGTACAAGATTTGGAGATATATACATATACATGTGTATGTATGCATATATATGTATGTATATATTTATGATCCACACCTTGTGTGATAAAATTTACTCAGCATGGATCATAGACGTAAATGTTAAACTTAAACCTATAAAACTTCTAGGAGAAAACTTTTTTGACTTTGAGTTAGGCAAAGTTGGCTTAGATATGATGCCAAAACACAATCTGTAAAAGAAAATATTGACAAATTGAACATCATAAAACTTTAAAACTTCTGCTTTTTGAAATACACTTTAACAGAATGAAAAGAGAAGCTACAGACTTGGAAAAATATTTGCAAATTATATATCTGGTTAAGGACTTGTGTCCAAAATATATGTAGTTGTAAAAACTCTTAAAACTCAATACTATGAAAAGAAACCACGAGCAAAAGATTTGAACAGACCCTTCAACAAAGAAGATATAGAAATGGCAAATAAGCTCATGAAAAATCCTCAACAGTATTAAATTAAACCTACAATGAAATAGCATTACAGACCTATTAGAATGCCTAAAAAAAAAATTTGTTTTTAACTATATTTGATGTTACCAAGGATTCCAAGCAACTGGAACTGCCATACGCTGCTGGTGTGAGTATAAAATGTTTCAACGACTTTATAAAACCATTTTAAAGTTTTCTTAAAAAGTGAAACATATCCTTATATATAATCCAGGCAATCCTTTTCCAGATATTTACCCAAGAAAATTAAAGTGTATGTCAACACAACGACTTGTACACAAATGTTCGTAGTACATTCATTTGTAATAGCCATAAACTAGAAGCAACCCAAATATTCAGCGCAGGAGGTTGGATATAACTGTGGTTTAGCAACACAATGGAATACTACTCAGCAATAAAAACGAATGAACCATTGATACAAGCAATAGCATGTGTGGATCTCAGAATAATGATGCTGAGCGAAAGAAGCCAGACCAAAAAACAAAAAATGGTGCATACTGTTTGATTCTAAATAAATTTCTAGAAAATGCAAACTAACCTATCAAGGCAGAAAACAGTCAGTGGTTGACTGGAGATGGGAGGGGGCCATGAGGAGAGGTGGTACGAAGAGATTTAAAAGGCATATGAAGAAATCTTTGGGTGTGATGGACATTTTTATTATCTCGATTATGTTAACAGTTTCATGGGTGTCAAAACTTACCAAATTGTACACTTTAAGTAAATATGCACTGCTTCTTTTATGTCAATTATTCCTTAATGAAGCAGATAAAAAAAATTAATATGAAATAAGTAGACTTGATCTTTCCTTTTATACAAGAATCCAGAAGCCCTTTAATGAAGACTTGAGGTGATACTTATGGTGACCCCACAAACAGTTATCAGACTATAACCTTGGAAGGCATCAGGGTTCATCTAGAGGTTGACATAATTCCTTTTTACCTAAAGCTTGAAGAGGCCAAACCAAGGTCAGATCCAGTGTTTGGGGCCTAAAAAATCTTAATTTTAGGACATTAATTTTTAAGAAAAGAAATAAAAAAATTAAAATATTAAATTAAGTTTGGAAGTCATTATTAATACAGAATAAGAAACCAGAAAATCTTTCTAATTTTAGAAGCTGACAAACACCACAAATTGGACAAGATTTATAAAAATGAAATATATTATTTATTAATTCACCGCTTGCACACTACTTAATGTTTTCTTGTGAAAAATCTTTGTTCGTCTTTTTCATGATGATTTTGCAACAGTGTCTGTAAGAAACTCAAAAGATAATTCAGTCCTTCCTCTACAGACATGCATATAGCATTAGTAATTAGATATGCAGCATTATTTATTATATTCCTGACAGGAGCAAACTTTCTGTTTAACTTCATGTTGGTGAGCACTGAATCCTCCACTGGCAATTTTACATTTTTGATAATTGGAAGAATTTCCCTAGACTACCTTCTGTCTGTGTACATTTCAACCCAGGTTTCTCCTCACCACCTATATACTTCTGCTGCTGGACACCTCAGCACCCAATTCGTATCATAATAAAACCTCTGATCCTCCAGATTCTTATCGCAATACCAGGTGAATTGGCACACTCGACAGAATGAGCGTTCCTGGACCGCAAGCCTACACTGGGTGGCTAGCAATCCCTTAACTAAATGTGAACATGATTATGACCCACATAAATATGTACATCCCTGTTGAAGTGTATTCCCAATAGAACTTTCCCTTGGCTAGATCCCTAAAATTTCTGTGGTCACTCCAGTACTACCCTATGCAGTAGAATATAACGAGGCAGAGAGGATTAGAGGGGAGGAAAGATAGTCATCTTAACCAATTGCACATATTAGAAAATGCCTAGATTTTGATATTTTGGGAAAATCTTACACCCATCTGAACACACTGTTAGAGTTCCTCTCACTGCCTTAGAAGGAGAA